>NC_083460.1:9456970-9803220 GCF_030014155.1 Tachysurus vachellii | reverse complement strand
TACGATTTTTTTCTAGATACAGAGTTGATAAGAGACTGAAAGAGCAGGGCAAAGAATAGAACTTATTGGTAAAGCAAAACAAGCAAAAGCAAGCAAAAACTAGATTAGATGTCAAGGTCAAGCAAATTTTAATTGTTACAGAGAATTATGCAATTTAAAAACATTAATGTAACTTCTAGCGCAGAAAAACTTTTAGAGAGTTATTCATTTAGGGCTTCCAACGTTAAAGTATTAAAATATTCTGGAAATAATTTATAGTGAAACAACCACACAAAAACAAACAAACAAAAAAAAACCTAACTAAAAAACGAAATATCCATTAGTAAAGGAGTCTACTTGTAATAAGTATATAGTAATAAATCTGAATATACATAACATGAATATTAAAAACTTTAAGTCCCTTTGGTCAAAAGTTACCATTAGTGTTAATTCAACAAGAGTTTATTCAACACTATAAGTTTTGTTCTTTTTTCTTTGCTTAGTAACAAACAAACAATTAACTTTTGTCCAAATGCAAATGTGTGCATGTCATAAAACTCAAGCCCTCCTCACTGTGCCCTGATCTCTTCTGACAGACTGTAAAGTTTTTACATCTTTTGTCTTTTTAGCTTATTTACTGCAAGGTGGCTCAGGAGAAACAGTATTTCACTCTGCTGTCTTTTTCAGTTGGGCTTCTGGTTGCTCCTTTTTTTTTATGGTGCTCAATTAAAATCTGAAAAGGGCGTTTTCAGTATCAAGAGGGAGTGTTCTGACCAAATATTGATTAAGTAGGTGCTTGAGTCTATAGTTGTCAGTGAGAAGGCCCTGTTGGCCCGCTGCCCCCACTCCTCAAAATCCTATTGTTGGGGTCTCTTTAAGTGCTGAGATCAAAGCATGTGCTTTTAAGATTTATTTGTCTGGGAAAAGCCAGGGCAGTGAAGCAGAAGACTGAATCAGTGGAGTATCACTACTGTAGCAGATAAGGTTTCATTCACAAGATGCTACTGAGGTGATATTTTTGGCTGAAAATTGATTAATGATGGACTGTAAAGTTAATGAGAGGATTTATGCATATTAATATTAATAATTATAATATCTATCTATCTATCTATCTATCTATCTATCTATCTATCTATCTATCTATCTATCTATCTATCTATCTATCTATCTATCTATGTTTTATATTGTTTTTATTTAGAAGAACCTGGAATTTGCAGCCCACTCATCTATGTTTAATTACTTTATACATTTTTTTAAGAAAAAATATTTTGATGGTTAAATATTACTCGGACACAATGCATGTAACACATTTAAGTGGATTTCAAGAATTTAAAGAGGCTCTTTTCCTCCTTAACGTAGCTATTATGTATGAGTTAATAAAGATTTTCTCAAAAAGATGAGCTCGCATGAGTGCGTTCGCTCTTTTCCCTTATTCTATTAACTTTGGGAAAGCTGACAATTCTCGAGCCTCATTTAGCTAATTAAAAGTAACTAAAGTCATCAAAGAGCAATGGCCCCCACTTTCTCAGACTTTCATTTTATGGTGGGCAAGAAAAGAAAACTCAGAAATACAAATAGTCAAAGGGATCAAGTTTTTTCTTCTTTCTTTCTTTTTTTTTCGAAAGGGAGTCCTGCCGAGGCCAATTGAATAAGCTTAGTGCCTTCAGATGTGCCATGGTGAACGCAGTCAACATGTAATAATTAGTTTCATTGAGGAGCATTCCAACAATCTGCTGCCATTCTCCCGAGGCCATTGTCCCTCCCGCAGGCCAATAGCCAGGAAGACAGAGAGAATCAACTGCTAACAAAACATGAAAGAAAGCGAGGAGGACTTTGTTTGTGTAAATAAAGTGGGGGGTGCTGGCTCGCCACTATTCTGGCAAGGAACTCACTCAATGGAGTGAGAGAGAGAGAGAGAGAGAGAGAGAGAGAGAGAGAGAGGGAGAGATAGCATGAGTGTGTGTGTGAGAGAGAGACAAGCAGATGAATTAAAAAAAAAAACAACAAGCAGCAAAAAGACAGAGTGATGTTGTCGATTTGAATCACTATGTTATATGAGCTGACAAGAGTTTTTTTTGTTTTTTTTTACCAGATGCATCTTTTACTTCTTTGTACAGCTTTTTCGGGCAATCTTTTTTTCTAGGATGGTTGTAAATGCTTGATACATTTTAGAGTACATTTGTGTAAGAACCGGGGGGGTTGGGGGTGGGGGTAAAAAGACAGGACTGTGTCCGTGATCAATAAACAAGGGGCCTAGTCTTCCTGCTGGAATGCTTTTCTCAGTCATGACTTCGAAGCCCTGCGGGCTGAGAGATGCAGCAGTAAATTCATCCCTCTTCATCCCTGTGTCCTCTCTCTCTCTCCCTCTCTCTCTCTCTCCATTCTACATGTGGAATCAACCCATCAGAACCCAGCAATCTTCACAAATACTGTTGAATACAATTGAAGTTAGCTAACATGAATTTCAAATTTAGTAGGAATTCATGCAGTTCGACTAGCATGAAGCTACAAGTGTTTAAGGTTAGGGCGAGGGATTATTGCTCATGGCTTTTCAAAGGACTTTTTTATAATAGCACTTTTGTTGCTTTAATCATAATGTAACTAATCAAATTTATCTAAGTTTAAATGGCTTGCTTGCTCCACTGCACAAGCATGCTATCCAAATGTGGCAATATTGTATTAACCAAAACTATGCATTTAAATCCTTTATAAATAAACTTTTGTATCAATTGATTTTTTTTTCTAGCCGAGGAAGTGCTGTGCCCTGTGAGTCTAATTTTCATTAGGAATTTTTTGGAAGTGAAATTACTAGCAGTAATTTCTAAGAATATCACATAACATAATTCTGTCGTGCCCTTCATATGTCAGGGCTGTTCTTTTTTTCTCCTCTGTTTGTCTTTTCTATTAAGAAAGTACTCCTTTTGTACTGCAACTTTAAATGAAATAAACACACACTCACTGACACGCATACCCCAAGTTTATCTGCAAATGAATGCGTGAGTCTATGCTTCATTGGTTCTTCTTTCTCTTGTGGCACCAGCATTGTGATCCTCTGATATTAATTCAAAGGACAATTAATGAATGCAGGCCATCTTTGAAGTGGGGTTTTGGGGTTGCGCCCGGGCCTGGCCCCTCTGAGCTGATGGACTCCCTTCTTTCACTCCAAACTTCTCTCAAAGACAATTTGAAGTGGCTGAAAGAGAAAGTGAGCAATGGAAGGTCAAGGAGAATAGGCACTCCTTTCCAAATAGAGCTCGCTCTCTCTCTCTCTCTCTCTCTCTCTCTCTCTCTCTCTCTCTCTCTCTCTCTCTCTCTCTCTCTCGCTCTCTCTCTCTCTGTGTTCTTTTGGAAGTGTTAGTGTGAGCAGAGGATGAAAAGGAAAGTGGAGAGGTCGAAGGGGTAGGGGCCAAACTATAAACACACACAATGAGATGGTTAATTGAGAAAAGCTAGACAATGTTGTCAATCACTTAACTTGGGGAACTTCACTTCTCGCTCTTATTTCTCTGAGTGATTGAGGAACTTGAGAGAAGCACAGAGAGATAGATAGCGAGAAGGTAAAAAAGAAAGAAAGAAAGAAAGAAAGAAATCTGGTGTTTGTGAAATGGAACGTAGATACAAATAAATAATGATTTAAATTTGCCTTTAAATCTTTAACTGTTTCCATGCTTCTAAACTTTTCCATAGTTGTGTGTTGACATATTTGCAATAATAACTGACAAGTATTTGTATACAGAGTTTATGAGACCTAAGATGTTTTTGAGCCCCAATATAAAAGATCTGTTTTGTATAAAATTTGCTTAAACATTCATACAAAAAAAATAAAAATAAAAAGCCACTGTCAACAGATCCACATTTGTTTTTAACTAACTATTGTCTAAAAACTATTAAGTCTGCTTTATTTATTAAAGGTTTTTACATTAGAATAAACAAAAAACCTAGAAGCAAAGCAGTGTTATAGCTAAAACTACCAAACAACCAGTGCAACCTGTTGAATTTAGCTATTTATATTTTACTGTCGAAAACTGCATTATTGGTGTAAATGGAAAAGTAGTCAAATTAGTTTTAGTCAGAATTAGTTTCTATAGCAACATGTTTTTTGAAAGGACGCATATATTAAACATTTAGGAAATGTAGTCAGCTGTTCTTCTACATTCAATTTAAAGCAACATCATAGCGATAATAATAACTATATAAAGATGAAATGTACCATTAAATGTACCATAACTATAAACAGTTAAATAGTATGATATAATTTTATTTAAATTGCTGTGCTATAAGAAGAATAAAACATGACAGCACCGCATTTGTTTATTATTTTCCAACACATACTTAAGAAAAAAGATTTTATTACAGATTGCCATGGTAATATCATTATTTTATACATTTGAACATAGAATTGATCCATTTTCAGGATAATTACAGAAAACACGTATTAGTTATAATAAGTAATAAATATTTACAAAGATGTTTATTAAGAATGTGCATATATACTTTTTGTCATTCTGTGAAAAAATAGGCACAGAATTAGGGAACATTGGTGGGCAGGAGGGTGCAGACAGGGAGCACCTTGTCTACTTTATATTCCCCAGAGAGTATGATCCATGCCTGTGCTCGGTCACAAATGATCCCTGGTTACTGGATGAGCAAAAGCCTTCTCTGCTGGCAGTGAGGGTTAAAATAATGTCTTGCCTCCTATTGACAGGTAAATGGAGCTCTGGGAATAAGTTCTTCATAAGTAGAAGAGTTTGTTCATACTAGTTGTTTAAACATAGTAGGAGTGCTAGAAAACTGGAAGAAGTGGTAAGACAATAATTGACCCTTATAATACAAAAGCTAGAAAATACATTACATTTTCAATATCAATGAAATGACAAAGCAACCTTTGCCTTAAATGTTATGGATTCTGGAGGGCAAAGAGAATTCTTACTCTTATTCTGCCTCGGTTTGTTTTGTGGTGTATACGTGTGTATTCTCTCCCTGCTCAATATATGTGCTGTTTCACTACTGTACGCTCTAATGAAACAATTCCATGCTCTACGGCATATTCTTTGCAGATAATGCACACTACATGCTCTGTATTCACAATGCTTACTTTTCTCCACTCTGTTACTGCCTCAGACAAACTATATGTTAACAAACTTGTGCGTTTGTTTGTTCATTATTTAAAAAAGGCAGGGGTTGTAGTTATTTAAATGACGGGATTCATGCTGGGGTGTTGCATAAATATCCTATTTAGAGACAAATCTTGTTAACATGTGTCTTACAAATATTGTTTCTTTACTTTTCCTATGGCCCCTCCCTACACCATTTTTCTCTTTTTATTTTCCTTTCCGTTACACATACTCTCTCTCTCTCTCTCTCTCTCTCTCTCTCTCTCTCTCTCTCTCTCTCTCTCTCTCTCTCTCTCTCTCTCTCTCTCTCTCTCTCTCTCTCTCTCTCCATCTGGAGAGTTAGTGTCTCTTTAGCAGGCCGAGTGCCTCCCCAGTTCCTCCCTCTTAACTAAATGCCAACCGCAGATGGACTCATAATCAGTCTCTTAACCATTCTTTACTCTGCATCTGCTGGCCCTCTATATACTCCTTAATACACTCCAGCAGTGGCGCACGGGCCCAAGAGCCCAAAGGGCCAGCGCTCCTCCACTGAGCAAATAAATGCTTCATTTGTCTCTTCTGCCTTTTGTTTTGTTTGCTGAACACATGTCACTAGCTCAATTACCCTGCCATTTAACTGCCCCTCAGGAGGAGATGGCTCTCCCCCTACTAGGGGCTATAAACGGCCCAGATGGTTACTCTCCCTCTTTCTCTTGCTCTCTCTCCATCCTTTCTCTCTGTCATTTATTTTTTAGTTTTGCTTTCCCACCCTTCTCCCACCCATTTTCTTTTTTTCTGGATATGAATCCATTCTTTCAACGTTCTTTAATTTTGGGGGTTTTGGCCTAATCTGCAGTGTCACTCAAGCATCATTTTGCTGGCTCATTCACTCTGGATGTGGTGTAAATCTTTTACTTACCATGTTTACAGAGAAAGTGTGACACCAGGATTCTGTGCAGGGGTGAATAAAAATAAAAACGTTTTTGTGTATGAGAAACATGCTACCAGACAAACACTGAGTAAACACTGCAAAATTGCTCCAGTCATGCTTCCAATAGTAACATGGCAAAGTTAACAAAGTCTCCTCCTGTTGCCATCACTGCTGAATGTTGTGCTCATGTTGCTATTTGGATCAGTGTGGAATTCCGTCTGCCCCAGCGTTGCATTCTTATGTTCCGCAGGTGGAACCCATTCAACAGGGTAGTTCGTTCTCTCGCTCCCTCTTTTTCTCTCTCTTTAGTCTGCTCCTTCCACTCTGATGGAGGGTTGATAAATAGTAAAGCTGTGTTTAGGACTATAGAGTTTTTAACAGTTTTTGGCCTTTGTGTGCTGTGTGTGTGTGCTGTGTGTGTGTGTGTATGTGTGTGTGTGTGTGTATGCACACTCCAGGAGTGACTGCTCTGAATACAAATACCCTCCTCGAATAGAAGGCATGCACCTTGTGTCAGATTAATGAATAGCCTTGCACTGTGGCAGCAGGGGAAGTATTGTTATTACTGCCTCCACAAACACAGACAGAGATCCTGCATCTGCGGTACCAAGCCAACTCAGACTATACAGTATACTCCGCTACTTTCTCCTCCCAAAGAAAAAGTCTTAGTCCTGTATAGCCTTGCAACTTCATTTAAAAGCCTAATTTCCTCTAGTGTTTAAAAGTCAGGTGGAAAACACAGTTTATCTCTTCTGCTCTCTTAAGTGAGCTGTCCTACCCTGATTTGCATGCATATGAAAGACAAAGACTTACAAGAAGAGAGAAAACATAAAAAGGGGATATAGAGAAAGATAGACTTCTTCCCCAAGGATCTGTCTGGATCAGGGGTAAGTGATGGAGGAGGTGTTCCGCTGAATTCCTGGTTTTGTAAGTAGGCAAAAACTCTGCAGGAATCCGGCCAGTGCTTCCTATTTCACGGACTGACTTCCTATCAAAATTTATGTAAACACACTGACACACATTCCATCTGGTGTATTTGTCCATCCATCCATCCATCCATCCATCCATCCATCCATCCATCCATCCATCCATCCATCCATCCATCCATCCATCCATTCATTCATCCATCCATCTATCCATCTATCCATTGTCACAGAATTATATTTTATTGGAAGTTTTAGAAAGCAGTGGCATCTGTGAGAGCAGAGGTTCTACAGGTGGAATTATGGATAATTTGATAGCTAATGGCATTCTGTAAATTCCTTTAAAAGGTTAGCCTGATTTATTTGACTGAACCTTTAAACTTTAAACAACAAGATAATAACAATTTTAATTTTCATTAGCACACATGTATAAATGACAATACTGTAATATATGAAAAAGTAGAAGAACAAGAACTACATCACCATCTTTTTTCATTTTTTTCTCATAGACAAATACACTTTGTTAACCATAAAATAACCATAAAAGAGACACAATATTACCAAGTATAGTATGTGATCTATTATTGTATAGGGAAGTACACCGAACATAGACAAATGCATTTATATATCCACATATCCACATACATTCTTTCTTACCTTCCCCTTTAAACCCCCTGGCGATGGTGAAGGAAGGATCGGGGGCGGCCCCCTGCTGTTCCCCCATTGGCCCCCACGTCCTGCCCCCATTGTGCCCCCCCTTGTGCCCCCTCCCCCGCTGGGCAGGTGACAGCGGCCCTGAATGCCCTCCTGCCCAGCTCTGATGGATCCTACAGATGGAGCGTGGAAATCAGACTCCAAAGCCTTCAGCCACAGGCTTCTCCATATAGACCAACAAAAGACTCCCAAATAACTCCCTGAGAAGGAGAGAGCAAGAGAGAGGGAGAGAGAGAATGGAGGATGACAAAAGTAACAGTGTCATTTACTATTAACTCACAGGCCATGATGGAGTGTTTTTGCCAGAGTCGGAGATAATAAAAACTCAGAGAATAAAGACAGGAGAGAAAGGGACAAGAGAAAGACAAGTATTGAGCTTTGAACTCTGTAGTTAACACTTAGCCTCTTTTCCAACTGTTACTTTCCTCAAATATTGAACCACTTCTACTTTTGAGCATTTGTTGTTTTATTTTATAAGCTGCATGGAAAAAATAATTTTATTCAGCTGCACTTGCTCTCAAAAATCGCAGACTTTGTTCCTTGTTCAGCATTTTGGCAAACTATCTTTGGCAAACTATCAGTTCTGCTTGCATCCATGTGAAAGTGATAATATGCTTCACTCTGTCCTTCTCTCAGTCTCCCTTCTTCCTTTCCAGTTTTCTCCTTGCTCTCTGTCATTCTATTTTCTGTGCTCCAAATCCTTGTGAGATGCCTAGAGAGACCCATGCTGGCATAAAGTAGCAGCATTTCCTGTGTGGCTCCATAAGCACAGCGGCTCTCCTGCTAGCGTGACTTCTTTCTTGCTTTTAATTAAAGCTCAAAATTTTGATCTCTCACTCTCTTTCCCCTCACAAGCACCTGAGGAATTCATTTATTTTCATTTAATATCAGAACAAACATCAAGGCACGATTCATTAATTACAAGTTAAACAAGTTTGTATTTAATGCATGCCAAATCTTAGAACTTTTTTGTTCATGCTAGCTAGCTTTGTGATTATCAGTCATCTGGCAGCTAAAGCTTTTATAGGTTGCTCATGTAACTCTGGGTGCGAGATTTACAGTCAATATTGTCAGCACTTATTGTTAGTGTTAATTATTGCATCAGATAAGTAGGAAATTCCAACATAACATTTTGCTAAAGTGAATACAGTAATAATAAATATAGATCAGTGCCAATTTTACACGCATTTGGTGGGTACTCATTTAAAGTGAATTTGTAAAAGAAAAAACACTAAAAACAAAAATAAACATTAAAGGTCTGTATTGGGAGGTAACAATGATTTTATGCTTCGTGGTGTTCTGGGCACTTTTGTTTCATTTTAATTTATTTTAGAGCAAATGTGTTAAAGACAATATTGGTATTATATTTTTCTTCTATAATACTTCCAAGTGAAGATATACGTGTGTGAAAAAATTTGTGGTTGAGGTTTGAGCTTTAAACATAAACAATGGAAAATGATAGTTCACATTTGCGTGCAGATTGAGGATTAGTTAATTGATTGCGTTCCAGATATTTAGCAGGTAAGATGCACAAATCTCTATGATCAAGATATTTTTGAAGGAATATTTATCAACTATCATAGGCTATATATCCATGACTGGTCAACAGTTCCCACTCTTGCAGGGTTAAACCATAGAGATATGGGGAGAGGGGCGAACGAAAGAAAGGAGTTAGAGAAAAGATATGGTTGGTGTCGGACGAAACAGATGCCATGTTTGTGCGTTGGGGACTGGGGATTTCGAGGCGTATTATTGCACAATAGCAGGCTGTCACGCTAGTTTGAGAGGCCTAATCATTATTTGATAGAGAGCCCCATCCCCGCCTCCTTGGAGATGCTGAGCTCCAAGCTCAAGGGCAGTCTGAATGACCCGTGAATAAACACTGTCCCAAACTTACAGCGAGCACACACACAGTGTGCATGCATGCATGATTGTGTGTGTGTGAGTGTGAGTGTGTGAGTGTGTGTGTATGTGTGTGTGTATGTGTGCATGCATCTGCATGTGTACATTCAAACTGGAGCTTATGGGAATTATCTATGGAAAAATAGCAATATTATTTGCAAGAACAGATAACAACTGTTGATTCTGTCAGTAAATCTGGAAGTGCGTATTGTGTTGTGTTTGCTATTTGTTTCATTTTGCCAGCATGAATAAAGGAATAGTTCTGCATTTTTATAAACTATTATTAATTGCATATATCATGGGCAGATGCATGGGTCTAAAATTCATTTAAGAACAGTTGTTGGAACGATTAATAAATATTTGTGCAAAATATTTGTAACAATTTTAGAAATTGAGATTTTGTATGGAATTATTTGCAGTATGTAGTTTTTGTCTGAAGTGAAGCCAATATATCAAACATAGAAATGGCTAATGAACCCCACACAATACCTTTGGGTATATAAAAGTATAGAAGTACAAAGCTTTGAATCTGTATATGCACGTTGCATTAAAAAACTACTTAGTAATGCCCTTGGTAATATGTTCTCTCATATCTGTCTAATCCTTAGATTAGTTTCATGCATTTAACAGTGTAATTTTAAATCTATATGATATAATCCAATATCTTAAATGTTTATTAATTGAATTCCAGAACTGCCCTTATGATTCCATTGAATGTGAAGGTGTAAATAAGTTTTTAATTTTTTCTAAACACGGAAAAATTGAAATTCTTGTATCATAAAATTTAAATCCTTCCATCATGATTATGTATGAGACTGTTATGGTAGAAAAAGATAAGAACAAATATGTTATAAAATAATATTGTGCATCTGCAAGTGAAAATTGAAAATAAATTAAATTTTGCTTTATTTGCTTTTATTATTATTATTATTATTTTTAAACTTTTTATATTTCTGAAATGACTGAGTGTTTTATGTGTGTTTTAGCGAGTCATTCAGATGAGGGTTCAGACGTAGACTCAGAGCCAGGTCTGCCCCTGAAGAGAAAACAGCGTCGCAGTCGCACGACATTCACTGCCGAGCAGCTTGAAGAGCTGGAAAGAGCTTTTGAGCGCACACATTATCCCGACATCTACACACGCGAGGAGCTTGCCCAAAGAGCCAAACTTACTGAGGCGAGAGTACAGGTACACACACACACACACACACACAGAATTCCCTTTTATGAATTAATAAGCCATTTATTACATGCTTTTATCTACAGTATAAACTCTGTAACCCCATGAAGTATGATCTCAGTGTATGTACTTGTGATTTATGTGATGTATATGTATATTATATATGTAATAGATTCTCTCACACACATGTGCTTATGTGCTTACACAAGATTCCGCACACACACTCATGTTCACATGAACAATGATAACCCTACACACTCACAGTGGACATTTCAAAGATCAACAGAATGTAATATGTCACTGAATATACACATAGGACACATATGTCATCACAAATTTCATTTACATTGTGACCCCATAGAAGACAATAGCTCAGATAGATATATTTTATTCAGGTCATCAAATTGTTTTTTTTGGTGTTTTGGTTTGTAGGTGTGGTTTAGCAACAGGCGGGCACGCTGGAGGAAGCAGGCAGGAGCCAATCAGCTGATGGCATTTAATCACCTGATTCCAGGAGGATTCCCGCCATCGGCCATGTCGAGCCTACAGCCTTACCAGCTTCCAGAAAGTCCTTACTCAGCTTCCTCCATCCCACAAGGTGGGTCGGATGCCGCATTTATGCCGCACCTTAATTTATACTACTACTATTATTATTATTATTATTATTATTATTATTATTATTATTATTATTATTATTATTATTATTAATAATAATAATAATAATAATAATAATCATAATCATCATAATCAGTATCATTTATCATGTACACAAAATCACTTTATCAAGGAGCATGTTGAGCAAGTAATTAGGTAATCTGCAATTCTGACATGAATACAAAAATACTTATGTAACATGCACATTATATATCTATAGCATTGCCAGTAGCTATATTCAATATATATATCAACGCAATGGTTGCGCACTTCAGGCAGTATCACTTTGGCCACTTACATGAAAAATGGCACTTTTTAGTGAATACAGCCTAACATTTCTGTTTTTCTGCTTTCCTTCCTGTTTTCTTCTATATCTATCAGCAATGTCAGAACAGGCCAGCACAGTGCACAGGCCCCAGCCTCTTCCACCAACTTCAGTACACCAGAGCAGTCTGGCCACTGCTCCGGGAGGCCAGGATGCTACTTCAGCATACTGCCTGTCTTCAGGCCGTCACGGCTTCTCAGGCTACTCAGATGGCTTTGTGCCTGCACCAAGCCATTCTAACCCAGTCAACCCCGCTATCAGTAACGGCCTCTCAACACAGGTCAGTGAGCTCTTTCTGAGATAGAATAACACATATACAGATAATTGTGTGCTTGTATTATGACCTGATTGCCTGCAGATGGCATTGTGATGATGACTGGACATAGGAATCAAAAATTCATTATTCAATTGAAATTTGAAAAAAGCTGGTGGTTTGGATAAGGAATGCTGTTGTATAGCTTCGTTGTTTACCACAGATGATTTTTAGGCTGGCAAGTTTTAGTATATCTTTCCTTGGATAACTGAAGTTTGATCTCATCATAAACTTCCTAAACTCAGAAGTGTTACAATTTTCAATTTGCTTCAAAGCTTTAGTCATCAACCCTTGCTTCATTTGATAATCTCACATGAATACTGTATACCGGTACCTAAACTGGTATCTATACTGCTGGGGTCATAAAGGCTGTGTTCATTCCCTTTGATTCCCATTCCCATTCCCTTTGACAAGATTGAAAGGTTTCTTCCCCATGTCAAGACAGATAGATATTTCTTGCCACTATTCATTTGAGATCTGTTTATTAGGATTCCACATTTATAACCATAAATTTATGTCAACTGTTAAAAGTGCTAAAATGAAATTGAATTGAAATTTTGGGCTGGGGATACCAAGAAAAAGTACGGTGATAAATGAAAATGCTTTGGGCATCTGCAGCATGTTAAGGCATAATGTAAAAACCCCTTGTCCACGGTGTCCACTAACTATCAAGATGACTGACAGAGTAGCAGCAAGTGAAGAGAGTGAAGGTTGGAGTGGAAGTAAACAAGTGGCAGAAGGGATGATGATGAAAATGAGAAGTGAAAAGACAATTATGTGATTACACACTCGTAGGCTGCTATCTCCCGTGGTGAGCACCATGCGCGTCTGTGCTAACAAGCGGAAAATGAGCTGCTAAGCACCTCAGAGGCACCTCCTGCTCGATCATATGCGTGATACTCTGGAAGCACATGGGAAGTCTACTTTGTTCTTGGTGTCTTAAAAAAGAATTAAAAACGAAGACATAAAAGTCTTGTGGTGGGAAGCATGGATGGTGGGGGGTGGTGGAAGGGTGTTGAAAATGTTGCATGTGATTCTGTTTATGCAGAAGAAATTAAGGGCCTTGAGGGACTTTTTTGTGACAGTGTGACAGAGAGCATATTTATGTCTAAATATAGAAATCCAGAAATAAAATCTCCTGATAACATTCATTGTCATTGAATGTTGTTATTATTGGGTCAAATAGAAGTGTTTGTTGTGGTTTCATGGGTACACTTCTGAAATGACTGAATGATTGTAATGTTTGTGTGACTTCATTGTTCAGCACGGATGAGATGGCATTGCGCTGGAATGTTTGAGCATAAAGTCCTCAGTATTGATAATGGTCCATCATCAGCCATTAAGCACGGGGTTGTTGTTGCTCTCACAGTATATGGTATTGCCATTAGTGTGTGTGTGTGTGTGTGTGTGTGTGTGTGTGTGTGTGTGTGTGTGTGTGTGTGTGTGTGTGTGACCTAGGCCAGAGCTGATTAGTGGCCTTCTGTTGCCCCTGGAGGGAAAGATTCACTGGGCGTCACGATGAGGGCACAACTCTGTGTCTGTAATTCTAATTATGAAATGTTCCAGACCCTTAATTGATTGGAATGAGAGAATTTATCCTTCATAATGTGCTGTGTAATTTATGCTAATGACTCACTTTATTGCCTAATTGTTTCATTTATATATTCATTGAGTGGTTTAAGGTAGGACAAAGCATAGACTTGATTCAGACTGCTGAAGTTTTCTCATAACTTGAATAAATTGAATGGTTTAAGATTTCCCATGTTTATTGTTTACATCAATTTCAACGCTAACCGTGATACATAAAAAAGAACATGGCATCAGTTGTAAAAGTCAAACAAAAGTACGTTTCTACTCCATTCATATACTTTTTAAGCTGTGGAGAATTTATTTTATTTTTTTATATTTTACTTTCTTTCTTACTTAGCTTTTATTATATTTAGATTTAATGAGGCCAAATGTTTGTGATTGATTCTTTTTTTCAAATAATATATAATAAAATGGACAGTCAGAACATTTAGAAATATCGTGGTTATTAAATATCAAAAAGATTAAAATAAGAAACTAGTGACCCATGTTAATATTGCAAACTCTAGCCCCAGTGAACCATTTGTAGGAATCCTGTCTGGATGTATTATTGCATTGTGGGTGTCATATCATGTGAGTGTGTGTGTGTGTGTGTGTGTGTGTATGTGAGTGTGTGTGATGGTAGGTAAAGTGGTGGGGTAGTCAGGCTACAGACTGGCTCCGCTCACTTGCGCCATCAGTAAGAATCTCACACGTCTGGTGTATAATCCAGCACATACCAGTGTTCTGTTCACACCGAGCCTGCAAAAACCACCCGCATTCTCACGCCGTAGCACATAAGCTCCGGAACTACTGGAAACCAGAGATACCAGAGATGCACAGATACACATTTATTCACAATCATACTCTCTGTCTCATAACCATACACTTGCATACATTAATTCAGATTTCTCTATATGTGTGCACAGACCACAAAATAAAAATATAATATTAAAATTTTTGAAAACATGAAAATCCTGGTAAAACGTCTAGAAAAAATACATGAAAGCCATGTAGGGTTTATAATTCTTTATAAAACAGCAAAATTTAGATATTTAAAACATAATACAATTTAAAACACACACACACGCACACACACACACACACACACACACACACACACACACACACACACACACACACACACACAGTATATCGTATTTAAATAATAACAACAGATTAGAAATGCATTTTACATGATTAAATTTGCCCTGACAACCCCTGTTCCCTTTTTTTTGCAGATTTTGTAAGAGCTTAACATATTCTGGAGCATGACTTTTTATTTGGTGGTATTGTTGCCTGTATTTTATATAATGTTGCCACTGTTATTGTTCAAAAACAAAATAAATCGATGGATTTAGCTTTCCACCTTAGTAACTGTCATATTCAAAATCATAAGGTATGGGAAGTCTTTTGTCAGCGAACTATGTGTGTGCTCTTTGTAGTGTGCTTGAGAGTTCACCTCACGTGTAGACATGTCTCCCCCTGCAGCTAGGTGAACGAGGCTTTTTAACCTCCATGTGGTTTCCATTTGTAAAGCATAACACATCAGCATGCTCCTCTCACACACTCCGGATCCCTCTGACCAGGAACCTGTAAATTACCTACTGTCAGTGTGAGCGTGAGTGTGTGTGGGCTCCATGGTGGGAAACACACCACTTCAATTCAGTTGAATGCACTTTGCATCATATTTAAAAAAAAAAAAATACACAGTAGTACAGCCAGAATTGCACATTTCTCTTGCTTAGCATGTGATTACAGAGAATTAAATAATGAATAAATTACGAAAGAATGATAAAAGGTTAAATTAAATAGTTAAAGAGGTTGTCATGATAATTATAAACATTTTTGATAAGCTGAAACGGATTTTGTGCCCTATTGGATCACAGATTCAAAAGAAACAAATGACACATAAAAATAAAATAATCGAAAATAAGAAAGCTCTTATTCTTTCCCCGTCTGTTTCTTGCTCATGTTCTACATGTGTGTGCTCGTCCAGCTGTTTAAGATGAATCACTAGAGGGATTTCACGACCCTTCATAGAGGTTGTAAAACTCTTAAGAACATGCATTCATTCAAGTAGACATATGAGCTACACACACACACACACACACACACACACACACACACACACACACACACACACACACACACACACACACACACACACACACACACACACACACACACACACACACACACACACAGTCCTTCTGTCTGTGTTGGACATGCTGTGTTTAACTCAGTCTGATGCATGCAGCCCCCAGATCTATGTCTACTCTCTTTTCCCTTTTCATTTCTCCCAAATTTTCTTTAATACATGATGCACTCATATACAACACAAATACACACACTATTACACTCACAGAAGATCATTTTTAGGAAAATCTTAGCAGGGTAAAGAAACAAAACTCCCAAGCACTCTCTCCCTCTCTCTTGTGCGCTCTCTCTTTCTGTTATATGGGAAATTATTTAAACAGGACCATGTGTGCGCTCGGATGGAGAATAATCGAAGTCTTATGGGCCATGAGTGAATGTGTGCTGGTGATCTCAGCTTTACCCAGACTGCTTTTCATTAATGATTAGCGAAGCGAGAGAGGGAACCTCCCTCAGAGTCAGGCCAAGCTTGGCCCATCAGAACTGGCAGTGAGAGCCCTCTGGCACTGATGCCACAGTTAACATCCCAGCTATCCAAATCTTGCTAACACTGAGCTAAATGGCTGAATTAGATATAAAGATGATTCGCTAATGTCCCCTGAGTGTTTTAGACATTGTGGTTATGGTTTCATTTTATCTATCCTTGTTAGTAAAGAATGGTGATTATGTGGTGAATTATTTAATGATATTTTGTACTGCTGCAGTCTTTTGTGGAGATTATATGAATACTGGGTGTGAGAGATTTGAAGAGCTGTTTTCTCTTTTCTAAACTGGTAAAGTCTAAACAAATTAGAGGCTTATGTACATGGAACAGGACATTGTATTACTGGGAAGATGGATACATTTTAGAAGGTTTCGTGTCTCATTTTGTGATCTAATATCAATGTATTATATTAGCTTTGCTATACTATACTATGTGTGCTCTATGATGCTCACTGTTATTTTTTTTCCTGTCTTCTGCTCTCCTCTTCTTTTGTCCTTCTCTCAGGTGATGGGACTATTGAACCCAGGAGCTGTGCCTCACCAGCCGCAGGGAGACTTCTCTCTCTCTCCTCTCACTGGTCCTTTGGAGCCCAGTGCTGGCATGGCTGCCAGCTGCCACTCATCACAGAGACTGGAGTCTCTGTCCGGACTGGCCAGCATGCCTTCTCTGCCCAGCTCACAGTCTTACTGTCCACCCAGCTACAGCTCGCCAGCCTACAGCGTTGACCACATGGCTCCATACCAATACAGCCAGTATGGGCAAAGTAAGGTGAATACCACTACTGTTTGCTGGTGTGTGTGTTTGTCTGCACTTAGATTTGTGTAGTGTATAAACTGAACCTATTCATGGAGATTCCGTAGTACTTACTTTGAGGTCCATAAGGCATAACAATATAACATTTTTAGGAATTGCAAAAACAAATTGAGAAAATTTGTACATAGTTTTGCAAAATTGTTTATTAAACCATAGGAAGAATTAGTTACAAGTTTTAGTAAATATTCAAGCAGCTCACCACTATTTGTATGGGTGCTTAAATGAATTGAATTCTTTAAAATGTAACCCTGTAAGCAGACAGCATGACATATTAAAACAAAAACACAACATACATCCACACAAATGCATTTAAATAAGTTAAATTCAAATTAAAGCTTGGTTTAATTCTTAATTTTCTTTATTTTCACTGTGGAGTGAAAGACTCCTTGTCCATCATCCATGAAAGTCCTGACATTCATGAGTTGATAGAGTAATTTTCTGAAATGCACTTGAACCTTGCTATTGAGTGATTAGGATTATAATAAACTCAATTTGAACAAGTAACAAGTAGACGCCATCATGGGTCACAACCCGGCATGCGTAACCTTTCATGACCCATGTGATGAGTTCACTTGTCAACCTTAGGAGTCCATAATCTAGCCATGAAATGACCCCTAGTGTAACAAAGATATTGCTCATTACGCGCACACGCACACATGAAAGTGGAAATGAAAGGAGCAGTCAGTTGTTCATTATATACACACACGCACACACACAAGATGAGAAGACAGAAATGAAAGGAGCAGCCATCACAAAGTATGTTTGACAGATCCAATGAGAAGACTGGAATGGTACAGACCACATGTTGAATGCCCTATAAGACGCCATCTTGAAATAATTAATTTGCCTCAGTCAATGGCCCAGACACCAAACCAGGAATAGTTTGCGTTTGTGTGGCTTGGTGTGTAGATTTTAACGGGGGTTGCTGGTGTGTACATTTTTCCGAATTAAGAAATGTTGGTGTGCACATGTGTGGTCAGTGCTGAAGAATTGAGGGGTGTTTGTATGTGCGTGTGTACTGGGGAGGGGGTTGAAGAGGGCTTTAGCAGGAGTAAAATAGCCTGTGGCAGCTAACTATTAGAACCATGTGTTTCAGTCAGAGGTCAGATCCTGAACTCTTATTGATTGTAAGTCGTATTCCAAGTGTCACTGGGTGGAGCTGTACAGTGTATTGTAGCACTGATCAGGCTTCTGCTAGAACCATGCACACACAAACACACACACACACGAAGGCACACACACTCAATAGCACCCATTTGACTGCTTCAACAATCCACTAGGTCCTCTTCTACAGAGGAAACCTTGCTCATCCAAGACATAATACCTCCACCTACTGGATGTCATGTGTCATAAAACCGTTATTAAAACTTGTTCTCTCTCTCTCTCTCTCTCTCTCTCTCTCTCTCTCTCTCTCTCTCTCTCTCTCATTTCTGTTTCAGGTGCCTTTCATTATCTGAAGCCAAACATCAGCTGAGCAGGAAGAGGTGAACAGGAGAAAAGAGGAAAAGCTCCGGACACTGAGAGAAACCACCTGCTCTTTAGCTCTTCTGCTGATCTCTGACCTCCACTTCCAGATCCATGCCTACCCACAATCCCCCCTGGCATTAGGGCAGTTCCAATTCAGCCATTCCACCCATCCATGCTGGGTTGATTGTCAATCTGAGTGATTCAGGTTTAGTGTGGATAATGAGGACCAAAGGCCTGCTGTGGTTAGCACTCCATTCCGTGTCTTCAAACGTCTCCCAACACAAACCCTACACACCCATTCCCAAAGAATGCCACAGAAGCAGTGAGGGAGACTGGAGGTGGACAAGGACTTAAAAAAATCAATAAATGCTAAAAAAAAAAAAAACAGCAACTACAACAATTAAAGACTGCTAAAGACTGGATATTTAACCTGAAATAACCAGCAGGGAAATATGTAGGGTCAGGCAGTAATGAAATGCCTTCACCTTTTAGGCAAAAGTTGTAACTTCACATTATGCCATCATCATGAGAGCTTGTTGTTTGACTCGTGATGTGTTTGGGGAAATAAGAAATAAGGGCTCCTTTTTTGTGTGGGGCGTGTGTTTCATCAACTTCATCTACATTATTCACAAATGTTTGTCTTTGTGTTTGTGTGTGTGTGTGTGTGTGTGTGTGTGTGTGTGTGTGTGAGAGAGAGAGAGAGAGAGAGAGAGAGAGAGAGAGAGAGCAAATAAACTGGTTCCAATGCCCTCAAGTGTCTGAATTTCAAATGTCAGACATATCAATGAAAGAAGGATGTGTCACAGAAAACTGTACAATTACATTATAGTTAAAAGTAGACACTCATACCTAAAAGCAACTAAATTTCCATTGTGTGAAGACATATTAAATATTTGCCATAGGAGAAAAGAGGGGAGAGAAGGATATAGTGTATGAGAGAAAGTAAAGACTAAAGTAGCACAAACTGAAATCCAAAGAAAGTGCAATATACACAATTTATACCTCATACACCAATCTCTTGATTTAGTCATTTACATGTAGCTTGTGAGGGAGCAATAGGGAGACCTTCCTAACAAACATTATGAAACACTACAAAAATAGCACTCAGAGACAGTAGTTGTGGACCCTGAACTGGAAAAAAGTCTTTCCATTCAGCAGGACTCAGGTCTGCTAAATCTTATTCTCCTAACACTTTTCAGACTCCATAATCCGCCGCCTGAGTTCTGTAACGTCTTTTAAATTATCAGCATATTCCTGCCAATTGAGGCAAAATTGAAGCAAAATAAAATGTGGCGTACAAGAGACTTAATTTAAAATGGGGACATTCTGCATAATCTCAACTGACAAGCAAAAGGCAGAAAAAGGTGTGTATTGCTGCTTTAACAAATAATAAACCATCTTATATTTTATATGATCTAATTGGCATAAAGGAAAAATGATCAGACACTTAATTTTCTGTCTTACGTCACACATAGAAATATAAATTTTCCCATTTCTTAGATGAATCATTTTGATTGTCAAATTGAGAAATAAGTACTGTGTGCCTATAACACAATGCCACCTGTTTTTAAGTCTTAAATTCCATGCCTAAGGTTATTTTTTACATCTGCTTTTTATACTTATATGATTTTTTTCTTTATGACTGCATTCAGTTGTTGTTGCAAAATGTCTTGTGTCAAATGCAGCACTATTTACTATTTATAAGAAAAAATAAAAAACTAAAAAAGTATTGAAGCTTTGGTAATGTGGTTATTAAAATTCATGTTTTACATTCTGATTATTGCCCTTTCTCCTGCCCACCCTTTCTTCCTAGTACCTTCCTTTGTTTGTCAGAATACACAACACATTAATTTAGTTTTGCCTTATTATGTTTCACATTAACATTAGTCCATACCAACATCCAGATCAGCTGTGCATGGGTAGAATTATTTGATCTTATTGAGAATTAAGAGACAATTGGCGTGACATAGAACAATAGCTATCAGGTTCTTTCCAACCGATCACAGTGACCCTCTGTTCTTTAAAGAGAGTGCATAAATATATCTCGTTTCATAAACACTTCTGCTTGACAAATTCCTGCTCTCGGGGGAGCGTTTCATGGAGTTAATGAGGATAACAGAGACCTGTAAACCTCCAAACCACCTCAGAGAGTGGACATGGAGACACACCCTACTGAGAACTGTGGTCTATAGTTCACGAGGTGACATTACACTCTCCTGTCTCCCACCACACACACACACACACACACACACACACACACACACACACACACACACACACACACACACAGTGTTGTTCAAGACTTTAAACATATTTCAAAAATATTTCACTGCCCCCTCACTGTCCCATCTAAGTCCTGTCTTTTTTTTTTCTTAGATCAGGTGCCTGCAGCTGGTACTGCCATTCTTCTCGTTCTCTCTCTCTCTCTCTCTCTCTCTCTCTCTCTCTCTCTCTCTCTCTCTCTCTCTCTCTCTCTCTCTCAGTATGTGCTTTCAATTAACTAATTACACTGATTAAATAATTAGATTAGTTGCTTAAAACACATTAATAGCTGCTTTTATTCTCATTTCTACCATACTGAGACACAGCACAAAATACTCACAACAATAGAGAAAACATGGAGTGTTCAGTCTCTCTTTCAGTATGGATTTGAGTGGCAGCCAGATTAACACACACTGAAGACGACTTAACTTTTGACCCTGGCACTCTTTGAAATTGCAAGACTACTTCGGCAGATCTGACAGGGTAAGAGTTACGGGTACTCTCACGTCACTGGGAGATGGAGAAGGGTGAAAGGGGAGAGTGAGGAGGTGGAAGGACATGGGTGTATATTCCTGTGAGCATGAGAGCAAGCAAAAGAGAGAATGAGTGAGAGCATAAACGTCTGCAATTTAGATAAGAACTGCACTGCACTTTAGAAAGGTTAAAAATACCACACACATACATACATAGACACACAGAAACATTATAAAATATATGTATTTTAGTCCTGACCGAGTGCCCTCAGTGAATCGGAAACCTATACATTTGCAATGCAAAGCTATAATCAATTTTAAATGTTATGTACAATAAAGTCTAAAAAGCTTACTATTGTTATGATATTTAAGTTTTTCAAAAAGTTACCAAAGACTTATAATTACTACAAAAATAAGAAGAAATGAGAAGAAAATGGAGAAAACATATGACAAGACACATTTCACTATCACACAGACAGACTGTAGAAATGGAAATTTTTCCTATTCTTAGTTGACCCATCAACTGTCAAAGTGAGAATAAAATTAAGGCTGCTGGCCGATAACCCAGTGACATGTTTTTATATCAGAAATTCTTTGCTGATGATTATTTTTGTACATATTTTTGTACATATTCTTTTTACACTAGATGTTTTTCTGTCACTGCATTCAGTATATTAAATCTTTTTAAATAAAGAATAAAATGCATATTAAGTACTGCATATTTATCATAGGTATCATAATTGTTATGTATATAAACTGGTTGAAAAGTCAGTGAGTGGTATGTATCTATCATAGAAATGTCTCTTTATCTTGAGTGTGACAAACAAACAGCAGACCAGGACAGCATTCCTTTCCAAAACTGTCTCACTAACTGCTTTTTCCATTTCTCAGAGAGTCAGTCTGTATGCATGACGGAGACAGAAAAGCCATTGTACTTTTTCTCTAAGTTTTTAATATACTATATTATATTTTTCTGACTGGAGAGAGATCCATGCCAACTTTATTGAAGTGACCTGAGTTTGGATGATAAAAGCAACTTTTTGACTTTGGCATGATTAATGAGTAACTATTTCCAACATAAAACATGCCATTGGCATTCCTTACCTTTTGTCCATGTTGCACGGATACTCAGTGAATCTTCAGATGGACCTATTGGAGACCAGTGGGTCAGTATGAATGCTAACTGCTATATGTATATTTTTTTAACCAAAGGTACAATAAGGTCTACTAAGTGCAGATTGTTCATTTGTTGTTAACTACATGCTGGACTGTCAGTAGCGACGCCATGAATAAGACTATGCTACTTGCTCTGCTGACCAAGTGTAAGGACGTCATCTTGGAGGAACAGGATAACCATGAGTTTTTCCTTTCCTTGAATGTAACCGCGGTCACCCCAAGCCATTCAGCGGTCACTAATTCGTCCAGGAAATCCTATGATAATGCTTACTTTTACATACTGTTTGTGATGTTCATCTACTCCTTCCTTGCTCTCACGCTGGTTCGGAGCTTTCTCCAAAATGAGAAAATGATGAAGGACCAATATGAAGATTCTAGAAACTCAGCTGATGCCACTGAACACAAATACAGCAAGGGTTCTAATTCAGAGAATTTTTATTTTGGGGACGAGACAATCATCTGAGCAAGTCAGACAAGGCAGGCAGCGAAAGCTGCCAGGAAAATGTCAACCTACAGAAAACTTGCACTGCCAATCAATTTTCACTAATCTTGTTTTTCTAATTTTTCCCTCCCATTGATGTTAAAAATGGAACCAGATGCAAACATAGTAACAGGGGAGTTTGTATCAGATATCTAGGTTACAGTGGAAAAAGTGAATAGGACAGTCAGTAACAATTATTTTGAAGACCTGTGCCAGGGATATGTGCTGTGCTGAAGCTAGACACTTTAAATTGGGAAGTGCTTGTAGTAAGTCTTAGGTCAACGATATCACTCTCAAATCTCACACAAGATTCCTGAACCTTGAAAATTTTTCTGATGCTTCGTTCAGTGGTTTCATTATTTTCCTTAGTTGCTTGAGTCAAGTCAAGCACATCATTGTTGTTTAGATTTTTCCATGCTGAGAACTGGTGCAATGTCTGAATGTCATTATAAATCAAACTCAACACCAACGCCATCAAAGTAAACTTGATGGGATTGAATTAAGAGTCAGTCACTGACTTTAGTAGTTTACTACAGAGAAAGAACAGTTGGTGACCATTTCAACTAATTATGAAAAAAATCTTAGTATTATTTGCAATGAAAAATCTGTGTTTTGTGTGTTGGCATAATGTTATTTGCTCAATGGAGAAAACTATGTACACACCACAGATTGACTAACTGACTTACACAGTTTGACTTTATCATATTATTTTTTGAGCTACTCATATAATTTTTTTAGAGATATATTTCAGAATAAAGGTAACACAGTTAGCTATGGTTGAGGTGAAATTGTTTTAAAATGGTTTTACAAAAAATTATATTTATTCCATCTTATTTCAGTATCAAAACAGACATTTATTTCCAATGTTAAATATATGCAAATATTATTCTTAAAGAACACTGTATATACATTTGGGTCAAATAATGAATGAATATGAACTCAAATATACAGACGTTCAGCTTCAGTTTGAAAATATTTACATCCAAATTGAGTGAATGTTATAGGAATAGTACATTTTTTTACACTTTTTTCTTAAATGTATTATTTTTATAATTTTTTTTAATATGTGCCCCCTCCAACGTTTTAAGGAACCAAAATTGGAAATTGGGCAAATGGATGCTCAGTTCCATGACCTGGTGTATATTACACCCTCATTGTTTCGCTTAAAAGAAAGCAAATTAAATGTCTAAGTTGCTGGAAATGTCAGTATTAGTAAAAGAAGCTTTCATTAAACATAATGTGTGGTCAAATTCACCATGGAGAGCATGGAGAGGGGAAAAAAGTGCCTCATCTTCTGGTGGGGGAATTTATGGCTGCCAATGGAACTGGTTTCTTTGAATTTACTGATAAACACATGAAGTGTACAAGGACATAAGCTCTGTTCAGATTCAGCCAAAATCAAAGCCACTGATAGCGTTTCACTATGCAGATGAGCAATGACTTGCAGCAACCTTCGTAAGCAACCCAAGACTTTTGGCCAATTCAATTACCTGACCCGATTACAGTTGAGCATGCATTTTATTTGCTGAAGGCAAATGCCTTGAGAACAAGCAGGAACTGAAGACAGCTGCAGTAAAAGCCTGGTAGAACATCACTATTGAAGAAACCCAGCGTCTGATAAAGTCTATGGGTTATAGACTACAGGCAGTCATTTGCAAATCCTGCAAAAGGTTTGCAACCAGGTATTAAAAGTGCTAATTTAATTTATGATTATGGTAGTTATGGAAGTCTGGCATGCTTTTTTTCCACTACAATATTCTGTGGTAGATAGCTGAAATATCTAAATATTAATAAAATATTAAATGTTATTTTAACGTTATTTTATGTGTGATGGCATTGGCAAATACAATTATCGGCAAATTGTTAAAGAACTAACTAGCATGACAATTTTATGGCTTTCTAGTCACGATAACACTGGATTTGTACAGATCTTTACATAAGTAAGAATGTAAATGCCAAAGAATTATGTCTAATAAAAATGAATAATAAAAACTAATAAAGTTAGCAGTCCCTCTGACTTATACTGAAGCCTCTTTCCTTTTTATTTTTCTTTAATTTCAAAGTTGAAAAAAATCAGTGGCTTTGCGGACAGAATTTTCTTCTCATAATAAGAAGAAACATGAAAAAGTTTACACACCAAAGATCTCACTATTAATTCACTACTAATCTCAGATCAATAAGCTAAGGTTAACCTTTAAGTTTAGCCATTACACAATGATTCCTTTCATAAGACCTAAAGGCTTCTAAATCATACCTTTCATTCTAGGACTGAAGTGTCAAAAGAAAGTGACCAAAAAGGACAAAGATTATTTTTTTGTTGCACAAATAATCCACGCAATTCATTTGTGTAATCCATGAGACATTGGACATCAGACAATGAACCAATTTGATACTGAAATTAAAATATTTTACCTTTCACATACAGTATTTGAACCTAGTCTACACACCTGATGAAGATCTGACTAGTTTGGATGAAGCTTTTCCTGAAGGAGTTCTTAACAAATCTATACTGTATTTTGTTGCATTGAAATTGCCAGTATAATTTAGTAAAATGTCATAAAGCAAAAATCATAGTAAAGTAAGAATCATATTAACACATTTTTCTACATTCATTCATACATTAGCCATGATAAAAGAAATTAAAGTTTGCTTTTATGAGTCTTTTGTTTATTATTGATTATTTTGTCCCACTCTGCAGAGAAAAGAAAACTTGTGAATGTAAATCTAAAAGATTTCCCGGTTCAAAATAAGTTAAATATTAAATTACTGTAATCTCTATCAGTATTCTGTCCCTGTTCCCATCCAATGCTCTGTACATGATATAAAGAATTGTTATGCATTGATGCTCAATAGTGATTACATTAATGCAACTGGAGTATAAGGCAACACATAATTGTTGCTTTTTATTAACCTGGAACAATGAAGCCTCCTCTCTAGTAACATTTGTTATGAAGTCCATTCTGCTCAGCCCCTCTTTCTCTTTATCGAACAAAAGTGCTTCACAATTTATTGCATATAGCATATTTATGTTTGAAGCATCCAAAAGACGTTGAGGATAGTTATAAGCAAATAACAGGTGTGGTTAATAGATAACATTTACATATTTAGAAAAAAAAAAATAGAAATGTCTAAAGGGACTTGCTCACTATTAATGTTCTGAAGTACACAATTTAACTCTTTTAAGCAACTCTTACGTTTTTTGTGATGAAGGAACATTTTTGAAAGCTAACGTACAAAACGTTTTTTTTTATTTTTTTTTTTTTTATTTTAATTTTTCCCTTCTTCTTTTGTTTTAGAGCACTTTTTTTTACTCAGTAATAAATAGAAAACAGCATGCTTATTCCATGGAGACAAATCTAATCTTTTGAACGGAAACCAATCCTATTTAATTATTTTTTTATTTCAATTGTCAATTTCAATTGTTTTGAATAAATAACCATTTACCATAACTTTCTAACAACCGCTTCAATAAATTGAGAGCCTAGCCAACTGAAAAAGACATTGTGAAGCTATTAAATTGTTTTATGAAGACCTGTACTGATTATCACATTACATTGTAAAATCTCTGATGTTTTTACTGCTACTGTTTCCTCGTGACTGTAGCTTCTATTTCGTCGTGCAAATAAGATATCTTTATGTCAAATCATCCACTGAGTGACCTTGGAGTGACCTTTGATGTTCCACACAATTGCAAGGCGAATTTGCAAATTAACAAACGCCGTCACGTTTGTTTGGACATAATCAGAATCGGTGAGTAAGGTAATACGATGGCCTCCACGTACATTTGATGTGGAACTGGCAGATGTAATCAGGGAAAAAGTTGGAAAACCTGGGGTTCGGTGCAGGGGGAGATTATTCCTTTACTAGACCAATATGTACAGCAAAAAGGGGACTTTTCTGATTTATGGCCTACTGCTGACCCTGTGAGATCTTAAGCGTTCAAAGCAGACCCGGGGAAAAGGGAGACAGAAAGAACCCCATAGACTTTATCGGTCTTGTGAATTAACGTCAATTGCATCTAGCAGGATCTCTCGGACGTCTCTAATGAGAGCATGCGGTTTTCATTTGGACGATATTTCGCCAGCGAGCTCATGAAAGCGAGGGCAAAAAAGAGAGAGAGAGAAAGAGAGAGAGAGAGAAAACTGAACGCAGCGACAGGGCCGACATCAGCCCGAGAGGATCTACCTACACCAGCACCCCCGCGCCTCCGGTCCCAAGGTAGCGGTATCTCCTTTCATAGACGTATCAAATCAAGCGCGCTCGAGTTCACTGGTTTACGGTGGCGCGGCGGGGGGCTTATGAGGCGGAAGCGTTCTTCGGAGAGGGACGTCATACCAGAGCGCGTGCCTAGAACGCTTATTACGTTAGGCTCGAGTGATGGGTGCGTAACGACAGCGGGGGTCAATTCACCGCATGAGACTAGATGTGCAGCGTTTGCTACAAAATGCACTATACTGTATAATTTTGCCCCATTTGGGAAAAAGTGTGTCCCTGTCAGAAAGGAGTCCAAGCAGAAACATTTTATTTTCCAAATTAATCATTTGAATTCATAAAATATATAAATTAAAGGTAAATAATTTGTGTTTTTACTGGGACCTATTTTTTCCCCGTCCTATTCATTTTATCTGTCCTATTTTAGTAGGGTTTTAAGAGGGTTTGGTCTTTAAAATAACAAACAAACAAACAAACAAACAAACAAATAAACAAACAAACAAATAAATAAATCAAAGCTTCCAATTAATGTTGAATAAGTACAATAATGGAAATTGATATATTTTACTTACCAGCATAATCGTAACAGTTGAAATGTACTTCTGAATCAAAGAAGAATCAAGTGGTAATATAAAGCAAGACAGGGAGGAACAAGACTGAGAAGAAAAGGTGGTGAACAGGAGAGCTTTAAACCACTGGAGAGTACAGAAGATGGATTAAAAACACCATATCTTAAGATGAAAGGGAGGGCATTGAATGTCCAGAAAAGTACCCTGAGTAGCTGTGGGGCTGTCAAGGGCTGGGATCATTTTAGGGCTGTTTACATCTGTGTTGCAATAAAGAAGGGGTTTTTATATTCATGCCTAGTTCAGGCAAAACAAATTCTTTAAAAAGATATCATTATATTCCACGCGTTACTCCTGGTTTTAAGATTTAAAACATTTATCACATGAAAAATGATATGATATTCAAGATACTTTCATTCTACATGAGTTTAGTTTAGTATTTATTGATTTTTGGTTTTAAATACTGTAAAGGAGATTCTAGGATTTTTAGAAAAGATATCTTGTTAGATTATATGATACTCATATGGTGGCAAAAATTGACACAAGTAATATTTTACTACCCAAAAAGTCAGTTTGACATAAAATCTACCGACCAGTGAAGGTGTGCTAACTGCTTTAAACAATTAAAAACTCCACAACAATGTTTATTTGCTTTCAGGTCTCTAGCAAACATAATTTGATGGTTAACTCCAGTGTGTAACACTGGAAAGTTTATTTGCTTTCAGGTCTCTAGCAAACATAATTTGATGGTTAACTCCAGTGTGTAACTCTTTTGGTTGGGTGGAAACATTTTCTGGACTTGTCCACTGTTTCTATTTTCATGCTCATATATTAATGTAGTGACTGGGTTGGAGGGATGCAACATTGAAAAATAACTAAATTATTGACCGATTAAATCTTCTTATTGTTTTTTATTTGCTTATTATTTAAATCCACACTGCAAAAAAAAAATAAAAAATTCCTCCTACATAAATTTACATTTACAGCATTTAGCAGACCCTCTTATCCAGAGTGACTTACATTGTCATTTCAGTTTATACACCAGAGCAATTGAGGGTTAAGGGCCTTGCTCAGGGGCCCTGCAGTGCCATCTTGGTGGTCCTGGGATTCAAGCCAATGACCTTCCGATCAGTAATCGAACACCTTAACCACTGAGCTACCACATCCCACAAAAATAAATAACATGTAAGATGTTGTACTGTTTGTCCTATATAATAAAATACATATTTAGTAGATGCCCTTATCGAAAGCAACTTATAATCTCTTCCAGCCGAACATAAAGGTGTAACTCAGCAGTGGGAGTTTGGCCGCCTTAGGATTCAAACTCACAACCTTCCAAGCTGTAGTCCAGCACCGTAATCACTGAGCTACCACTTCCTTTGTTGTGTTAATATGTTACTATATTTTGATCTACACAAAAAATGTAACAGCATGAAACTGTTTTTTTTAATATTTATATTAAAGATGGCGATTATGTAGGCAAAGTCTTTTTTTTATTATCTTCAGAAACAGGAATAAGCAAGCTTATAGGTTCAAACACTCAATCATCAATTATCAATCCACAACTTCAGTAATCTAGTATTGGAGGAAGCTCCTTTCAATGTGGTTAATTAGATTTAGGAACACTTAGCATCAAGCAATTTAATATAATAATAATTCTGATACCAGAAGATAATAGAAATAATACTAAAATAATTGATAATAAAAAGATAATAAAATGTTCATATCATCCAGTCTTGTCTTTTGGCTAATTTTAATTTAATTCACTGCCTTAAAACTAAAAAAAAAGAAAAAAATGTTCACTGTCTTTTCATAAAACTAATACTAGTACTTAAATAGTACACTTGTTTGTCCTATGCAGCTTGTTTGTTTCCATGATTGATTGTTTTCAGACAATATATTAAAAAATGTTTCCATCTAAAAAAAAAGTTGTTTTTTTCCCCTTAGAGATTTGTGATTTGTGTCAGTTGTGTCAGGGCATGAGCAAAAAGCTGCAGGGAACAGAATCACATGCTTACAAAAATGCACATGCTTACTTAGAAAAATTACTAGCCAGAAAAAAAACTAGCTTCCTAGCTAGGCTATGTAAGACTAACGAATATTTACAGTAGAAGCTATCTGTTTATTACATAAACTTTAAGATAACATGGCATGGGTATTATATTTATTACTTTTTATTAAGTGAATATCTTGTGATAAACCATGAAAATTGGTATAATAGTTATAGTAGTCAATACACATGCAACCATTAAAAACTACAGTATATAAAACTACTGGGTGTCCCAAACATACTGTATGGGGACTATATGTGCCAGCACCAGTTCAGTGGCGCTTTCTCGGTTAGTCCACTTCTATTCTTTCTTAAATTTATTATTATATTTGACATCTGTATCAAGTGTGATGTTCTTGCGATGTTTCTTGTTAAAGTCCATCACAACCTTTTTGCTAAAAAGTGTTTAGAGACTGCTTGAATTTCAAAACTGATTGTTTTACATTTTTCTTTGTACCCAAGTTCATATTTTTGTTTATCTGAAATACTTCATTTTAAATATTTTATTTATATGTTGAATTATTAATAATATGTCCTGATTATATATGTCCTGATGATAATATGTCCTAAAAATTTTTTTTTAATATACTGTATACATACAACAAACAAGGAAAACTGCTAGTTCAAGTATTTCAGGAAAAGGTAGGTCTTCACCCATTGTTTGAAGAGGTTTTGTAGACAAGCGACAGTATTTTGAATCTAATGCGTGCAGCTACTGGAAGCCAGTGGAGGGAACGCAGCAATGGGGTGACGTGAGTATTTAGGCAGGTTGGAAACAAGTGGTGAAGCTGCATTTTGGATCATTTACAGAGGACGAATTGCGTTCAAATGTAGACCTGCCAGCAATGAGTATTCCAGTCTTGAAATGACAAGAGACTGAACAATACCTGGGCAGCCTGTGTGGACAAAAATGGCAGAATCCTCATGATGTTGCAGAGAAGAAACCAACTTTAGCAAGGACATCCATGGTTATCCCAAGGATGTGAGCTGTGACCGAAGGGAAGATCAGATCGTTGTGCAGGTACTGTATATTGCAAGATCCTGACCTGGGGATAAATCACCTGGGATGATTAGCATTTCAGTTTTGCTGGTATTGAGTTTCAAATGATGAGCTCTCATCCACGATGATATGTCTGACAAACATGCTGAGATCCAGGCAGAAGCCATGGTATCTGAGTGGTATCATTTAAACATAACCTGTATAAGTTTCTGGAAACTCAGAAAGTTGGCAAAATGAGTGAATAGCTTCCTCTGCCTTTTGGGGCAGACATGCCATTTTGAATAAATAATTACTACCAGTAGACATAAATGATCATTCTTTTAAATGAACATGTTTCTTTTTTGTTGACAATCGTACACTACTTGGGTGTGGTTAAATCTAGCATTCCGGCATTTTTCAAACCAGTAAGAGTATATGTTTTTTAATTAACATTGTTAATTAATCAGGGGCATCATTGAACATTTTATTCATGGGACAGCATGGTGATGGTTTACTTCTTACCTGAAGGGATAGTCATGAGGTAACATTGTGGGATCCACATTTCTATGCAGACTCTTCAGTGGTGTCTGTCAAGGCTCAGTCTCAGTGAAGGCTCAGTGAAGTTATATATCCTCCTATGAATTTTCATACCACTGCTTTGCTGAATTTTTCTTGTCCTTTCCTCATTCAGACATTCCTATTCCTGTTTGGATCTCTGTCTGGCAGGCAGGCATCTTGTCATTGAAATCAGGTGAAAATTATCTCAGAAAACCGAGCTACAATACAACTAAGGATATACAGTACTTACATGGGTATGCCATGCCAAGATCTTGTGAACTTCAGATCTTACCATGTATCAGTATACACATCATGATTTAGTTCTGGACAGCCAACTTTCCTTTCCACATCACATTGTTCACCTGACTCAGTCATGCAGGTTTCTTCTTTACAACATCAGGTAGATCTGATCATTTCAATTCCTAGTGGCCACTCACACTCTTTTTCAGTCCCTTTTTTCATTTCAAGACTGGACTACTGCAACTCCGAGCAGGTCTACCCTGAACATTATCATACCCTGCAACTGATCCGGAATGCTGCATTAGTTGTTTTTAACAAGTCGTTTTTTCACACCACCCCATTTGCTATACTCCTTCACCTCATGTAAGGTCTTGTAGCTCCAGAGTCTCAGGTTCCATACTGAATTTGAGTCATTGTCTGTGAATTCTTCCAACTATACGTCGTCTGATTTAAATTGTAAACTTAATAAATTATTAAAATTGATAAATTGTACCTAGGTGTGCATGTATGTGTCCCATGGGATCATGATACAATGGCATCATTTGAATGGTGTGTTCCCACTCTAAACCTAATTCTGTGAAAATAACAGGGATAATAACAAGGCCCAAATGGCAGTACTCAACCTTTGCTCAGTTTAATGAATCTGCTGGTTGCATTAAACTGAGGGTAATTAATATACTTGTTCCTCTGGTACTCATTCCTGCTTTTGTTAGAGTCTGTCATAACATGCTTATGCACAAACTTAAAAAAAATCATTGGTTTTGCTGTTGTACTGTCATCTCCTAGATTAAACTATATCTCTCTGAGAGACAACAATATATTTTAAGTGATAGGTTGAGATGGGATTTGTTTTGCCCCCCCCATGGTGCTCCTCAAGGCTTGGTTTCTGACACATTGCTATTTATCATGCATATTCACCCTCTTGGCAATATTTTAAGGCAGCTTGGCCTGTAGTTCCATAACTATGCTGATGTACCTACTTACTCCTCACACACATCCTCTAGCACTAGTGGACTGTCCAACAGACCTAAAAATTGGATTAATTCTAACATTAGAACATCAGGTCAGACTGTTTGAATCCCCTTCCACAGGGAATAAATGATACTTATTAGCTATACAAGGTTTTATAACATCCAACTCAGCTCACGTTCAAAGCCTTGGGGTCACATTAAATTCCTTTCTCATATGACTCACACATTAAAAACATTACAAAGACAGCTTTCTTTCACCTTAGGAACATTGCCAGGCTTGGTCCCTCCCTTTCCCTCTCTTCAGCAGATATGCTTATCCATGCTTTTGTTACCTCCAGGCTTAACTACTGCAGTGATTTTTTTTTACTGACTCCCAGTGCAAGATCTTATCTTACGTGCTTTGTACCATAGGAAACCGGGCTTTTTTAGTGTCACTTCCACTATGTGAATTAAAAAGTATAGTAAAACAAAGTATTTCAACACCGGACCCCTTTTTTAATTTGCAATTTGCAGAATGACCTATATTTTTGAATCAGCTAGAATAATCTCTTTCTAAGTCTGCCTTCAAGTGTAGTGGCAGCATTTTCTTCATAACAGGAACAGATTGATGGTTTGTCAAAAAATCTAATTTTTTCTTAAAAATGTAAAACTCCACCAAACTACTCAATGGATCCACGCCCAGACATGGGACCTGGGATTGGTGTTAAACTTTTTTGTTAATTGTTAAACTTGCCATACAAATCAATGAATGAGTGTTGTACATTGATTGATCTTTATTAAAGAACAAAATAAACAAATAAGTAAATCATATGTTTAATATGGAGCAGTAAATATACTCTGATTTTCATCCTCAATAAAGTGAGAGGTGACTATACTAGATGGTTTATGTCCTCAGTCATACAACCGTCAACCTTCCAATTATCAGACAATTCCCTATGTAAGTTGTTGAATTGATTTATTGTTATTCAAGGTTCACATTTTGCATTTTTTTACATTTGCAGACAAATTTATCCAGAGCAACTTACATGAAGTGCCCAGCAGCAACAGTTTGGTGGTCCTGGGATTTCATTCACATGCTTCCTTATAGTCCACAATCCTAAATACTGAGCTACCACTCCACACAATAAAAATTCTAAAACTTTAGATCAGGAATATTTTGACAGATTATCCTAAAACATAAAATGCCTTATGCTCCTTGATTGCTTAATTGCAATGGAAATATGTTAAAAACCAAATGAATTTATATATTAATTTATAACAGTATTACCCTTGATGGTTCAGTATAATCTAGACACTGAATTGCAGGTGAATTGAAACACAGAAAATTAACATTAAGCAGGCCTGAGAAACAAAACCAAAAGACAAATTTATATGACTAGAAAATGTAAATTAATATAAATGTTTACTATCATCAATGTAGTAATACACTGTATATGATCAAAGGTTTTTGGCTACCTAACTATCAAACCCATATGTCATTTTTGAGAATCTGTTTTGTGCACAGGAGCATTGTCATGTTGGAATTAGTTTTTGAGCTATACCCCTTAGTTCTAGTGAAGGGACATTGTATTGCTACAGCATACAAAGGTATTTTAAATAAATACATACACATTGTGAACTAAATCTATCTAATATTAATCTGGAATTTTGCATTCTATTAATCTTTATAATATTCTTTATATTAACCTTTTACGCCTGAGATAGGCACAGGCTCCCCGTGACCCGAGATAGTTCGGACAAGCGGTAGAAAATGAATGAATGAATGAATGAATGAATGAATGAATATTAACCTTTTGTTCTATGTTTATGTTCTGTAAAGCTGCTTTGAGACAATGTCAATTGTAAAAAGCGCTATACAAATAAACTTGAATTGAACTGAATTGAAAATTCTAGACAATTATGTGGTTAGTGGCATCAGGTTGAGGAAGGCTCACATTGTCATAACTCTGCCTGGACTTTGGCCATGTGCCTTTTGCTTATGTTGAATCTGTTACATCATCCCTTTGCTCTCATTATATTATTATTATAGTAAGTGTCATCAGTTTAGAAATGCATCTGAATTACAGGTCATATGCTTTCTTAATAAAAGTATTTATATCCTGTCTTCGAGGTTTAACTATACACATGCCACACATGTAACATGTGCAATCGGCATGATCAGGATCCTGTTCAATGCCCTTTGGGTACAGTGCTGGAGTTCCTGCAGTCACACCTCTCTGAAGGCCTATCACCTTCTACACTGAATATTTACGTGGCAGCCTTGTTCACGTGTCTGCCCCGCCCTTGTCTTTTCCTCCCCGCCTCTGCACACCTGTCCCTCATGTGTCATGATTATTTGTATTATTTAATTGAGCCGCGTTGCCTCGTGCAGCGGGGAATCCTAGTGTCTTCTGTTGTCTTTTGCTGTTGTCCTTGTCTGTTGTTGTCTACGTCCTGTTTCGTGTTTTTTTAAGTTAATAAATCCTGTTTCTGTTAAGCTGTCCTGCGTTTGGGTCCGTTTTTATCCCGCGTTCGTGACACACATAAGGGTTTGATGGTCAGGTGTCCACAAACTTTTGGCCATAGAGTGTATGAAGGGCTTATCAGGATCATATTTTTAGAATAAAACAGAATAAAGTTTTATTAAGAACACGAGAATGAGTGTGTTACTGTTAATAATTGGCAGCAAACACAAGCCAAATGTAAGTTATGGAGAAGCCAGATTGATTTTCATGTGTATGCTGCTCTCTGTAGGTGAAACTAAAATACTGCAGCACAACTGGTTTGTGGTTAAAAAGGACTTAAACTGGAGGACATTTTTAAACAAAAGTGTTTCCTCACACTATAAAATAAAATGTATGATCATGACAGATATCTTCAAACTAAACAAAACTATTATTTTCAACTGTCAGTTTTAAATTGCATTGTGTAAACAAGACTTTAATTGATTGTAATGAACAATCACATTTGATCTCCTTGAGGAAGCTAAGACTTAGTTTGTGGGAATTAATGTCAACATGATCAGTACTTAATCAGTAATTATTATAGAGGATCCATAGTCACTCTTCTGTAGGAGAAGAATGTAATGCATGGTAATTATAAGTGAATGAAGGATTAATGATTTGTTCCTGCTTAGTACCTGCATAGTATTTAGTACATACCTATGAGGTGTAGAAATGTATTATAGTGTTTTTTGCTGGGTTTCTCATGTATATAGTGTCTAATTATTTTTATTTAAGTGACTTACAATAGTCTGCCACCATTACTGGATTACAATTTCTCTGCTTAGATTTTTAATTGTGGAAAAATTGTCTTGATGAAAAGTTCCACTATGTTCATCACTAACTGCACCAAGATTTACATATTTTAATTTAAATGTAGAAAACTGGTCTATAGTGATCTCTTGCACCCAGTGGTTTTGTATGCCTAAAAGCATTTTGTCAATCAACTGGACATAGTAGGGGGGCACGGTGGCTTAGTGGTTAGCACGTTCACCTCACACCTCCAGGGTTGGGGGTTCGATTCCCGCCTCCGCCTTGTGTGTGTGGAGTTTGCATGTTCTCCCTGTGCCTCAGGGGTTTCCTCCTGGTACTCCGGTTTCCTCCCCCGGTCCAAAGACATGCATGGTAGGTTGATTGGCATCTCTGGAAAATTGTCCCTAGTGTGTGATTGTGTGGGTGAATGAGAGTGTGTGTGTGCCCTGCGATGGGTTGGCACTCCGTCCAGGGTGTATCCTGCCTTGATGCCCAATGACGCCACAGGCTCCCCGTGACCCGAGGTAGTTCGGATAAGTGGTAGAAAATGAATGAATGAATGAATGAACTGGACATAGTTTGGAACGCTATAGTTACCAAAAAATGTTTTTCTATGTAATTATCTCCAGTCCCACTAGAACCTCTTTAAAGTTTATGTGATGAACTGTTTGATATTCCTCAAACAATCAATATTGTCACCCTGACCAACGAAATTTGTCAAATCAGATTGGCAGCTGCAAAAAATGTACATTTTTGTACCTGGTGACAGCAAACTCTGCCTTGAACTCAACTCTTACATTTGACAAAGCCAAGTCCTTGATCAAGGCATTTAAATTAAACTGTCTTCTGGAATGAGGCTAACTGCATGCAGATGACTTAAAATTTGGATCAGCATCTCTTTTCATTTCAGCCTTGTATATCATTGTACATTCACTGGCTTTCTCTATGCTTCATGTCTCTGGTTGCCTCAGTGCTATCAGACTGTCATAATGCAGCACTGGACTGATTTCTGAAGACATTCAGTGTATTTTTTTTTTTTTTTTTTGCAGTGCAGAATAACTGATCAGCCAGAAGTAAGAATCTGTTACATCATCCCATTGCTCTCATTATATTATTATTATAGTAAGTGTCATCAGTTTAGAAATGCATCTGAACTACAGGTCATATGCTTTCTTACTAAGAGCATTTATATCCTGTCTTCGAGGTTTAACTATACACATGCCACACATGTAACAGAATGTACACGTGGCTTTTGCAAATTAGCATGGCATGTCACGTACTTTACAGCAGAACGCCACAATGGTGTATGTAAATTCTTTATACCTTATCTAACACTTGTGCTTTGAGCTTGTCTGGAAACAGAAACTTAAGGATAGAAAACACAAAACTGTATGAATGTAAAAAACTATGTATGAAAAACTGTAGATGGCAGAATAATTTTAGAATTATTATTTTAGAAGTTTTTTTTTTTTTTTTTTAGAATATTAGATATACCTAAAACACAAACTTCAGTGCTTCAACTACACAAAGTTATTCAGTGTTGTGTAAAGATAAAAGGGGGCTTAAAGTTAAATGTATCAGTGAAAAACAACCTAAATGTTTACATATTAAAGTAGTTTTATTAGAATATATATATAGTAGGGTTCACAGATTCACACCAATGCATTGGCCTCAATATTGGTACAGCTTAAAAAATTCAAAAATAACAGTTGGTTATATTTTATACTGCACTATATCGTATTGCACGAATAAATATCTATTGTTTTCTTACATATACACATTGACCACTATGATGCAGAAATGAATAATACACAAACTTTTGTCCATAAAACAGATACTGTATTATTTAATAGAAAACAATTTCTACACACAAGGTTACAGTTACAGTTCACTAACTCTCCCACAATTGTAAGCCACTCTCTACACACCAGATCTATCTTAGGGAAACTTAAGGAGTTGCTCATAAACAGTTGTTCCAGACCCATTGAAACATCTTTTTATGAGCAACTTCTTAACTTTTCCTAAAATTGATCTGGTGTGTTGATTTTTTTCATACAACAGTAGTCTTTACCTGATAAATAAAATGCACACTGTACTGAAGCAATGATAAAGATGCACACTGAAGAATGATTCACGCCACCCAGCCTTTTGTGGACACAAAAGAAACAATCCCCTTTTGCATTCAGTAGATGAAGTATTTCTTTATCTCTTTATATATTTCTTATAATGTTTTGCACAGATCAATCATTGGTGTGACACTGTTTTCTTCCTTTTCTGGGTATTCTGGATTGATAAACTTTTGTCTATTTTAACATTTGTTTAATTTTTATTTGTTTTTATGCCCCAGGCTAGGGAAAGATGGGCAAGTAAGGACACTGGCACTAGTTCACCTTTATGATATTTATTGTAGAAAATGTGTCATGTAAAAGTATGAAAAGTCACCAGTATTTCTTCAGGGCAGCTTGAGACAAAATGAGAATCAAGCACCCAACATTACAAAAAATACACCAGGAAAAAAAAGGACACAGGCAAATGCCAATATGCAACAATATGCATATTGGGGTCATTTGTAATTGGTTCACCAGATCGAATTACAAATAAGTAGTAGCACAAGCAGAATGACCTCTGAGAAATAAAGCTGTAGCTTTATTAAAAACAGTAACAACCTGCCAGTTTCACAGGTTGGTACATCAAGGACAATGTTCAAAAGACTTGGGAACAATGTCAGGTGCATTCCACAACCCAAAAGCCATTTATATATTGTAGGAACTTTTCTGGAATATTCAGAACTCAGCGGCCAGATCACTAAGTGGAACCTTCATGCATTCATGCAAGCTGCAAACTCTCCTCGAATTAATGAAGCCAAATGCAACTTTTACAATATCAAAGAACACAAAGCATAGTGGAGCATGCAGCAAGCAGGTACCATCCAAAAAAGCAGGTACCTTTGCAGACAGATTTTCCACTTCCTTATGATTAATACATAACAAAACACGCACCTGAAGGAGCACTTAACCTCGTCCTGAATAAAAAAATTAATAAAGTTATATAATTTCATTCACTTTTCCACTGTTTTACAGTGTTCCCATGACATGGTGAAAGTGTTTACATTATAAAATATCCTTCTTATATAGAAAACAAACAAAAATACAAAATCATTTACAACAATTTTGAGCACTACAAATACACATAATGTTATTGCATGACACCCCAAGGTTTTATGATGTTGCAATTAGGAGTCGGTCATTTTTGGTTGGATTTGTAATATCCTCAGAGTGCAGTCTTTACACAGTTCCTTCCTTAACTTCTCCTGTATTTTAGCAACAAACTGAAATAAAAGCAAAATAATTTTTTGATCCTTTGTATTCACTTATGCATATGTACATAGGATAGATCATGAAAACTGTACAATTCATTTTGAGATAAGTGTCTTTGTTACATTTGCATCATTTGTTTAAATCGTTAAAGAAGGTCTAGATATTTTTTAACGTGTTCATACTGTTCATTTGATCATTTGACTCACATTTTGCAGGCTCTCTAGAATGACCTCTTCATCAGTTTCAGAGTGTAAACACAGCTGCAGATTAGTTATAAATCTTCTAATCTCTGTAAGTAAAAAAGCTTGTGGGTTAGATCCTTTTGTATGAGAGCATCAGATATATTTTGTGACGTTAGGTATGAATTGACAGTATTGATACAGTATACCAGTAGTGTATAGCTAGACTTTTTACAGTGACTTCAGTGGGTTGGTCATTTAGGGTAAGGCACTGCAGTACTGGCAATAGTGAGCACTGGGTCTGCTGCACATGAGCCCATTCCAGCTCTGGCCCAGGAGCAGGGGTTTTCACACCCGAAGAGGCCTTTTCAGGGTCATGAGGGTTATATGTCAAGCACTTTGTGCTTTTTTTTATGTTGACAAGACCATGGTTTCTTCCCTTGGGTCCCAAAGGCTTGGAAATTCTGGGTCTGGTCCTTGAGGGGGACTAGCACCTACATTCTGGCTTCTTAAACAAGGTTGTTTTGAATGCTAGAGCTCCCTCCTTCAGGAGATTGTATGACCTGATATGAAGGCGCTTTTACCTCTGGTGCAATCGGCATGATCAGGATCCTGTTCAATGCCCTTTGGGTACAGTGCTGGAGTTCCTGCAGTCACACCTCTCTGAAGGCCTATCACATTCTACACTGAATATTTACGTGGCAGCCATTACTGCAAACCATTTACCTGTTCTTGGATCCCCCTTGGGCAGGCACCCTCTGGTCTCTTGCTTTCTGTGTGGTGGGAAACTGAGAAACTGAAAGTTTCTGACCCTGAAAACGACTTTACTCTTAGCCTTGGCCTCTCTGAGAAGCATAGGAGATCTGCCGGCTATTTTGCACCTCAGGGTTACAAATACATTCCAAATGTGCCCATGATGGCCGGTCATTCTGCAGGCCTTCTGCCCTCTGCTCCATAAGTCCATGGCGCAGGAGAGACTGTAACTGCTGTGCCCAGTTAGGGCTCTCAACACTTATGCCCATTGCTCAAGCATGTGTCGTAAGTACTCTTCTCATTTTGTCTGATTTTGGGGCTGCAATATAGGCAGTCCAGTCCTTTGGGTGTTATGCCTCATCCAGTGCTCTAGCCAGGGGTGTTCCCCTTCAGGATATTTGTTCCCCTTCATGATGTTATTGGTCCTTTCCACACACTTTTATCAGGTTCTATAACATGGACCTGGACCCCACTCCTGGTTGTCAGGCCCTGCAAGACTAGTGGTGCTCAGCTTCTGGTTTGCTGATGAACTTCCTCTGCTCTGGGCCAGACATCTTTGTGGTGTGTGGTGGTGTTTGTATGGATGTCCCATAGTGTCAGCCATAAAAAAAAAAAAAAGGAACTGAGAAGGGAACGAGGCGCTGTGCCACTCGCCACACTCTGAGCGTTCACTTGCCCAGAGTTGATAAATCATTTTACACATTTTCAGACACAAATTCTTCAAAGAAGCATTCCCATAGTATCAGCCATGACAGAGTCTCAAGGAAATAAGTTACAAAATGTAACCTGGTGTCGTTTTGTTGTTAGTCATAGGATGCACTAGGAGACGCCATCGGGAATGTAACCTGGGTTCTTTGCGTAAACACCATATATCTTTACCCTGGCAACCCAGCAAGAGACGTCACAGCAGCCTCCATGGAGGCCTTAATACAGTAGCTTTCTTTTGCCAGTTCCAGAGATGCCCAGCACGGTGCAGGATATCTTTACAGCCTAACCCAAGAACGATGTGTGCTGGACACTCTCTTATCTTATCCATACTCCATGCAGCCACATGACCTTTTATCCTCCATTTCTAATTCTTCTCAAGACCAACCCTTTTTTCTTCAGGACTTGTCTGTCCTTGCTTTGGACCGTGTCATAGTTAGGGCCATCAAAACTGCACTATTTGATAGAATGCTTTTTAAGCACTGATAACAAATACAAATTATGAGATTTATTATGTGACTTGCCATTTATGTTTTTCTTGTCTTGGAATAGACTAATTAGGATAGTTACTTACCCAATCCATGAGACTCTTTAAGAATGACAGCACAAAGACACTTAGGTACCTACTGTATAGCACTTTAATTTAAAAGTTGCTGACAAAAGTTGGTACAAATCAACAATGATTTTTTTGTACCCATTACTACTAAGTACCTTTTTTACCTTTTGAATATAAATGGGGCTCTTGGGTCTGTGTGCTGCTGCCATGAAATGGGCTGAAATAATTACCAGGAGTTTCTGTAATGGTAAAGTGAAGTGTTCAATATTGGAAGCCAATTATTCCATCATATGATGCAATAAAAACAGAAACAAACATGATCTTACATTTTTGACATCTAAGAAGATACCAAGGCTACAATTAGGTAAACATTAAAATTCAGAAGAATCTGACAGCTAGTAATGGAAAATACGCATGGATGTGTTTATGATCAACATGTCATCATCAAGTGAACTTGATGGTACCTTTCCTTCTGGTGATGCTTGATGTAGGTGTCTGATATGAAGTCTGATATGTGTTCTCAAGATTGATGGAAGATGTGAAATCAGGAGTAAGTGATTGAGTAATCTGATGTTCTGAGGTTGTAGGCAGATCTGAGCTTGACTGAGTTATGGTGGTTGCTGTGTCTTCAACCAAGTCTTCAGTCTTTGTACTGCTGCCATCTAATGGGCTGACTGTAGTAGGAGGGGGCTCTAAAATGGAAAAAGAAGTGTTCAATCTCAGGAGCGAGTTTACCATCATAATGTTCAATATAACATTAAATAATAATTAAATTTTCTCCTTCTTGCAACTCTGTAATTATTTGCATGATTTTATTCTTCTGAGACAGTAATGAGGCCTTTCTTTCTTTCTTTCTTTCTTTCTTTCTTTCTTTCTTTCTTTCTTTCTTTCTTTCTTTCTTTAACATAATAGTTACATGTCATAGCTGTAGTTAATTCTGTTGTATTCTTTCCAAGAAAATAATTCTGAACCTGTTTCTGATCACCCGGTAATTTATGCAAAAGAAGAGTCTGACCATACCTTTCCTTCTGGTGGAGCTGGTGCTTGATTTAGGTGTCTGATATGAAGTCTGATATGTGTTCTCTAGATTGATGGAAGATGTAAAACCAGGAGTAAGTGATTGTGTAATCTGATGTTCTGAGGTTGTTGGCAGGCGTAAGTTAGATCCAGTTATGGTGGGGGCCGTGTCTTCAAACAAGCTTGTTTCTGTAAGAAATAATAATAATAATAATAATAATAATAATAATAATAATAATAATAATAATAATACCATCAAAAACATTTTCTGATAAAAGAACAGCAATTTAAACAGCTTTTTTCTTTCCTAGTATTTTTTTCTTTCATTCATTAGCATCATATCTACATTTAGCAGATCATGAGTGTTAGTTATTATGTGTTTTGTCGCGTAAATTATGTTTTATTGTTCCCTAGGAAAAGAATTATAAACCTGTTTCTGATTACCATGTCATTTATGCAAAAGTAGAGTCTGACATACCTTTCCTTCTGGTGGAGCTGGTGCTTGATTTAGGTGTCTGATATGAAGTCTGATATGTGTTCTCTAGATTGATGGAAGATGTAAAATCAGGAGTGAGTGATTGAGTAATCTGATGTTCTGAGGTTGTAGGCAGATCTGAGCTTGACTGAGTTATGGTGGTTGCTGTGTCTTCAACCAAGTGTTTAGTCTTTGTACTGCTGCCAAATACTGGGCTGACTGTAGAAGGAGGGGTCTCTAAAATGGAAAAAAAGAAGTGTTCAATCTCAGGAAATCAAATCTCAGTTTTTCCATCATATTGTTCAATATGACATGAATTAAAAATAATTAAATTATCTCCCACTTGCAACTCTGTAATTATTTGCATGATTTATTCTTCTGAGACAGTAATGAGGTCTTTCTTTCTTTCTTTCTTTCTTTCTTTCTTTTTCAATTCATCAGCATAATAATTATATGTCATATCTTTAAATATTAGACATAGTCATAGTGATAGTTATTATGTCATTTGTCATGTTATTTACGTGTTATTCTTTCCTAAGGAAAGAATTCTGACACTGTTTCTGATCACAATGTCATTTATTTAAAAGTACTGTAGAGTCTGACCATACCTTTCCTTCTGGTGGAGCTGGTGCTTGATTTAGGTGTCTGATATGAAGTCTGATATGTGTTCTCTAGATTGATGGAAGATGTGAAATCAGGAGTGAGTGATTGAGTAATCTGATGTTCTGAGGTTGTAGGCAGATCTGAGCTTGACTGAGTTATGGTGGTGGCTGTGTCTTCAACCAAGTCTTCAGTCTTTGTGCTGCTGCCAACTAGTGGGCTGACTGTAGAAGGAGGGGTCTCTAAAATGAAAAAGAGAATCTCAGGAGCCAGTTTTTAAAACATAATGTTCAATATGACATAAAATAATAATAATTAAATTATCTCCCACTTGCAACTGTAATTATTTACATGATTTTATTCATCTGAGACAATACTGAGGCTATGGATATGAACAAATTCATGACTGGCTTATAAAATAATGCCAACCAAAAATAAATGCATTTCTTTCTTTCTTTCTTTCTTTCTTTCTTTCTTTCTTTCTTTCTTTCTTTCTTTCTTTCTTTCTTTCTTTTTTTTTTTTTTTTACAATTCATCAGCATCATAGTTATATGTCATAGCTTTAAATATTAGTCAAAGTCATAACGATAGTTATTATGTCATTTATTATGTTAGTTATGTTTTATTCTTTAGTAGGGAAAGAATTCTGAAACTGTTTCTGATCACAATGTAATTTACGCAGAAGTAGAGTCTGCTGGTACCTTTGCTTACGGTGGTGCTAGTGCTTGATTTAGGTGTCTGATATGAAGTCTGATATGTGTTCTCTGGATTGATGGAAGATGTGAAATCAGGAGTGAGTGATTGAGTAATCTGATGTTCTGAGGTTGTAGGCAGATCTGAGCTTGACTGAGTTATGGTGGTTGCTGTGTCTTCAACCAAGTCTTTAGTCTTTGTACTGCTGCCAAATACTGGGCTGACTGTAGTAGGAGGGGGCTCTAAAATGGAAAAAAAGAAGTGTTCAATCTCAGGAAATCAAATCTCAGTTTTTCCATCATATTGTTCAATATGACATAAAATAAAAATAATTAAATTATCTCCCACTTGCAACTCTGTAATTATTTGCATGATTTTATTCTTCTGAGACAGTAATGAGGCCTTTCTTTCTTTCTTTCGTTCTTTATTTCTTTCTTTCTTTCTTTCTTTCTTTCTTTCTTTCTTTCTTTCTTTCTTTCTTTTTCAATTCATCAGCATAATAATTATATGTCATATCTTTAAATATTATAGTCATAGTCATAGTGATAGTTATTATGTCATTTGTCATGTTATTTATGTGTTATTCTTTCCTAGGGAAAGAATTCTGACACTGTTTCTGATCACAATGTCATTTATTTAAAAGTAGAGTCTGACCATACCTTTCCTTCTGGTGGAGCTGGTGCTTGATTTAGGTGTCTGATATGAAGTCTGATATGTGTTCTCTAGATTGATGGAAGATGTAAAGTCAGGAGTGAGTGATTGAGTAATCTGATGTTCTGAGGTTGTAGGCAGATCTGAGCTTGACTGAGTTATGGTGGTGGCTGTGTCTTCAACCAAGTCTTCAGTCTTTGTGCTGCTGCCAACTAGTGGGCTGACTGTAGAAGGAGGGGTCTCTAAAATGAAAAAGAGAATCTCAGGAGCCAGTTTTTCCAACATAATGTTCAATATGACATAAAATAATAATTAAATTATCTCCCACTTGCAACTGTAATTATTTACATGATTTTATTCATCTGAGACAATACTGGGGCTATGGATATGAACAAATTCATGACTGGCTTATAAAATAATGCCAACCAAAAATAAATGCATTTGTTTTTTGTTTGTTTGTTTGTTTGTTTGTTTAATTCTTTCTTTCTTTCTTTCTTTCTTTCTTTCTTTCTTTCTTTCTTTCTTTCTTTTCTTTCTTTTTTTTTTACAATTCATCAGCATCATAGTTATATGTCATAGCTTTAAATATTAGTCAAAGTCATAGTGATAGTTATTATGTCATTTGTCATGTTATTTATGTTTTATTCTTTCCTAGGGAAAGAATTCTGAAACTGTTTCTGATCGCCATGTCATTTATGTAAAAGTAGAGTCTGATGGTACCTTTTCTTACGGTGGTGCTAGTGCTTGATTTAGGCGTCTGATATGAAGTCTGATATGTGTTCTCTGGATTGATGGAAGATGTAAAATTAGGAGTGAGTGATTGAGTAATCTGATGTTCTGAGGTTGTAGGCAGATCTGAGTTTGACTGAGTTATGGTGGCGGCTGTGTCTTCAACCAAGTCTTCAGTCTTTGTACTGCTGCCAACTAGTGGGCTGACTGTAGAAGGAGGGGGCTCTAAAATGAAAAAGAGCATCTCAGGAGCCAGTTTTTCCAACATAATGTTCAATATGACATAAAATAATAATAAATAAATTATCTCCCACTTGCAGCTGTAATTATTTACATGATTTGATTCATCTGAGACAATACTGAGGCTATGGTTACAAACAAATTCATGACGGGCTTATAAAATAATGCCAACCAAAAATAAATGCATTTGTTTGTTTGTTTGTTTGTTTGTTTGTTTGTTTCTTCGTTTGTTTGTTTGTTTGTTTGTTTCTTACTTTCTTTCTTCTTTTTTTTTTACAATTTATCAGCATCATAGTTATATGTCATAGCTTTAAATATTAGTCAAAGTCATAATGATAGTTATTATGTCATTTATCATGTTAGTTATGTTTTATTCTTTAATAGGGAAAGAATTCTGAAACTGTTTCTGATCACAATGTAATTTACGCAGAAGTAGAGTCTGCTGGTACCTTTGCTTACGGTGGTGCTAGTGCTTGATTTAGGTGTCTGATATGAAGACTGATATGTGTTCTCTGGATTGATGGAAGATGTGAAATCAGGAGTGAGTGATTGAGTAATCTGATGTTCTGAGGTTGTAGGCAGATCTGAGCTTGACTGAGTTATGGTGGTTGCTGTGTCTTCAACCAAGTCTTTAGTCTTTGTACTGCTGCCAAATACTGGGCTGACTGTAGAAGGAGGGGTCTCTAAAATGGAAAAAAAGAAGTGTTCAATCTCAGGAAATCAAATCTCAGTTTTTCCATCATATTGTTCAATATGACATAAAATAAAAAAAAATTAAATTATCTCCCACTTGCAACTCTGTAATTATTTGCATGATTTTATTCTTCTGAGACAGTAATGAGGCCTTTCTTTCTTTCTTTCTTTCTTTCTTTCTTTCTTTCTTTCTTTCTTTCTTTCTTTCTTTATTTCTTTCTTTTCCAATTCATCAGCATAATAATTATATGTCATATCTTTAAATATTAGTCATAGTCATAGTGATAGTTATGATGTCATTTGTCATGTTATTTATGTGTTAATCTTTCCTAGGGAAAGAATTCTGACACTGTTTCTGATCACAATGTAATTTATTTAAAAGTAGAGTCTGACCATACCTTTCCTTCTGGTGGAGCTGGTGCTTGATTTAGGTGTCTGATATGAAGTCTGATATGTGTTCTCTGGATTGATGGAAGATGTGAATTCAGGAGTGAGTGATTGAGTAATCTGATGTTCTGAGGTTGTAGGCAGATCTGAGCTTGACTGAGTTATGGTGGTGGCTGTGTCTTCAACCAAGTCTTCAGTCTTTGTGCTGCTGCCAACTAGTGGGCTGACTGTAGAAGGAGGGGTCTCTAAAATGAAAAAGAGAATCTCAGGAGCCAGTTTTTCCAACATAATGTTCAATATGACATAAAATAATAATATTTAAATTATCTCCCACTTGCAACTGTAATTATTTACATGATTTTATTCATCTGAGACAATACTGGGGCTATGGATATGAACAAATTCATGACTGGCTTATAAAATAATGCCAACCAAAAATAAATGCATTTGTTTGTTTGTTTGTTTGTTTGTTTCTTCATTTGTTTGTTTGTTTCTTTGTTTGTTTGTTTCTTACTTTCTTTTTTTTTTTTTACAATTCATCAGCATCATAGTTATATGTCATAGCTTTAAATATTAGTCAAAGTCATAGTGACAGTTATTATGTCATTTGTCATGTTAATTATGTTTTATTCTTTCCTAGGGAAAGAATTCTGAAACTGTTTCTGATCACCATGTCATTTATGTAAAAGTAGAGTCTGCTGGTACCTTTGCTTATGGTGGTGCTAGTGCTTGATTTAGATGTCTGATATGAAGTCTGATATGTGTTCTCTGGATTGATGGAAGATGTAAAGTCAGGAGTAAGTGATTGAGTAATCTGATGTTCTGAGGTTGTAGGCAGATCTGAGTTTGACTGAGTTATGGTGGTTGCTGTGTCTTCAACCAAGTCTTCACTCTTTGTACTGCTGCCAACTATTTGGCTGACTGTAGTAGGAGGGGTCTCTAAAATGGAAAAAAGAAGTGTTCAACATCAGGAGCCAGTTTATCCATCATAATGTCCAATATAACATTAAATAATTAAATTGTCTCCCACTTGCAACTCTGTAATTATTTGCATGATTTCATTCATCTGAGAAAATACTGAGGCTAAGGTTCATGACTGGCTTATACAATAATGCCAACCAAAGATTATTGCATTCTTTCTTTCTTTCTTTCTTTCTTTCTTTCTTTCTTTCTTTCTTTCTTTCTTTCTTTCTTTCTTTCTTTCTTTCTTTCTTTCTTTAACATCATAGTTACATGTCATAGCTGTAGTTATTAATCATAATCATAGTGATTTTTATTATTTCATTTATCATGTTATTTATGTTTTATTCTTTCCCAGGGAAAGAATTCTGAACTTGTTTATGATTAACATGTCATTTATGCAAAAGTAGAGCCTGATCGTACCTGTCCTTCTGATAGCGTTGGTGCTTGATGTAGGTGTCTGATATGTGTTCTCTGGATTGATGGAAGATGTAAAATCAGGAGTGAGTGATTGAGTAATCTGATGTTCTGAGGTTGTAGGCAGATCTGAGCTTGACTGAGTTATGGTGGTTGCTGTGTCTTCAACCAAGTCTTCAGTCTTTGTACTGCTGCCAAATACTGGGCTGACTGTAGTAGGAGGGGGCTCTAAAATGAAAAAAAAAGAAGTGTTCAATCTCAGGAAATCAAATCTCAGTTTTTCCATCATATTGTTCAATATGACATAAAATAAAAATAATTACATTTTCGCCTTCTTGCAACTCTGTAATTATTTGCATGATTTTATTCTTCTGAGACAGTAATGAGGCCTTTCTTTCTTTCTTTCTTTCTTTCTTTCTTTCTTTCTTTCTTTCTTTCTTTTTCAGTTCATCAGCATAATAATTATATGTCATGTCTTTAAATATTAGTCATAGTCATAGTGATAGTTATTATGTCATTTGTCATGTTATTTATGTGTTAATCTTTCCTAGGGAAAGAATTCTGACACTGTTTCTGATCACAATGTCATTTATTTAAAAGTAGAGTCTGACCATACCTTTCCTTCTGGTGGAGCTGGTGCTTGATTTAGGTGTCTGATATGAAGTCTGATATGTGTTCTCTAGATTGATGGAAGATGTAAAATCAGGAGTGAGTGATTGAGTAATCTGATGTTCTGAGGTTGTAGGCAGATCTGAGCTTGACTGAGTTATGGTGGTTGCTGTGTCTTCAACCAAGTCTTCAGTCTTTGTACTGCTGCCAACTAATCTGCTGACTGTAGAAGGAGGGGTCTCTAAAATGAAAAAGAGAATCTCAGGAGCCAGTTTTTCCAACATAATGTTCAATATGACATAAAATAATAATATTTAAATTATCTCCCACTTGCAACTGTAATTATTTACATGATTTTATTCATCTGAGACAATACTGGGGCTATGGATATGAACAAATTCATGACTGGCTTATAAAATAATGCCAACCAAAAATAAATGCATTTGTTTGTTTGTTTGTTTGTTTGTTTGTTTGTTTGTTTGTTTCTTACTTTCTTTCTTTTTTTTTTTACAATTCATCAGCATCCTAGTTATATATCATAGCTTTAAATATTAGTCAAAGTCATAATGATAGTTATTATGTCATTTATCATGTTAGTTATGTTTTATTCTTTAGTAGGGAAAGAATTCTGAAACTGTTTCTGATCACAATGTAATTTACGCAGAAGTAGAGTCTGCTGGTACCTTTGCTTACGGTGGTGCTAGTTCTTGATTTAGGTGTCTGATATGAAGTCTGATATGTGTTCTCTGGATTGATGGAAGATGTGAAATCAGGAGTGAGTGATTGAGTAATCTGATGTTCTGAGGTTGTAGGCAGATCTGAGCTTGACTGAGTTATGGTGGTTGCTGTGTCTTCAACCAAGTCTTCAGTCTTTGTACTGCTGCCATCTAATGGGCTGACTGTAGTAGGAGGGGGCTCTAAAATGGAAAAAAGAAGTGTTCAATCTCAGTAGCCAGTTTATCCATCAGAATGTTCACTCACTCACTCACTCACTCACTCATTTTCTACCGCTTATCTGAACTACTTCGGGTCACGGGGAGCCTGTGCCTATCTCAGGCGTCATTGGGCATCAAGGCAGGATACATCCTGGACGGAGTGCCAACCCATCGCAGGGCACACACACACTCCCATTCACTCACGCAAGTACACACTATGGACAATTTTCGAGAGATGCCAATCAACCTACCATGCATGTCTTTGGACCGGGGGAGGAAACCGGAGTACCCGGAGGAAACCCCCGAGGCACAGGGAGAACATGCAACCTCCACACACACAAGGCGGAGGCGGGAATCGAACCCCCAACCCTGGAGGTGTGAGGCGAACGTGCTAACCACTAAGCCACTGTGCCCACCTCAGAATGTTCAATATAACATTAAATTATAATTAAATTATTTGCCACTTGCAACTGTAATTATTTGCATGAGTTTAATTTATCTGAGAAAATACTGAGGCTATGGTTCATGACTGGATTTTAAAATAATGCCAACCAAAAAGAATTGCATTCTTTCTTTCTTTCTTTCTTTCTTTCTTTCTTTCTTTCTTTCTTTCTTTCTTTCTTTCTTTCTCAATTCATCAGCATAATAATTATATGTCATAGCTTTAATTATTAGACATAGTCATAGTGATTATTATGTTATTTATCATGTTAGTCATGTTTTATTCTTTACCAGGGAAAGAATTCTGACACTGTTTCTGATCGCCATGTCATTTATGTAAAAGTAGAGTCTGCTGGTACCTTTCCTTCTGGTGGTGCTAGTGCTTGATTTAGGTGTCTGATATGAAGTCTTATATGTGTTCTCTGGATTGATGGAAGATGTGAAATCAGGAGTAAGTGATTGAGTAATCTGATGTTCTGAAGTTGTAGGCCGATCTGAGCTTGACTGAGTTATGGTGGTTGCTGTGTCTTCAATCAAGTCTTCAGTCTTTGTTCTGCTGCCATCTAATGGGCTGACTGTAGAAGGAGGGGTCTCTAAAATGAAAAAAAAAGGAAGTGTTCAATCTCAGGAAATCAAATCTCAGTTTTACCATCATAATGTTCAATATGACATAAAAGCGGTTATGGTGGTGGCTGTGTCTGTGTTTATTATAACATTAAATAATAATTAAATTGTCTCCCACTTGTAACTCTGTAATTATTTGCATGATTTCATTCATCTGAGAAAATACTGAGTCTATGGTTCATGACTGGCTTATAAAATAATGCCAACCAAAAATTATTCATGGAATTATTCATAGTGATTTTTATTATTTCATTTATCATGTTATTTATCTTTTATTCTTTCCCAGGGAAAGAATTCTGAACTTGTTTATGATTAACATGTCATTTATGCAAAAGTAGAGCCTGATCGTACCTGTCCTTCTGATAGCGTTGGTGCTTGATGTAGGTGTCTGATATGTGTTCTCTGGATTGATGGAAGATGTGAAGTCAGGAGTAAGTGATTGAGTAATCTGATGTTCTGAGGTTGTTGGCAGATCTGAGCTTGACTGAGTTATGGTGGTTGCTGTGTCTTCAACCAAGTCTTCAATCTTTGTACTGCTGCCAAATACTGGGCTGACTGTAGTAGGAGGGGGCTCTAAAATGGAAAAAAAGAAGTGTTCAATCTCAGGAAATCAAATCTCAGTTTTTCCATCATATTGTTCAATATGACATAAAATAAAAATAATTAAATTTTCTCCTTCTTGCAACTCTGTAATTATTTGCATGATTTTATTCTTCTGAGACAGTAATGAGGCCTTTCTCTTTCTTTCTTTCTTTCTTTCTTTCTTTCTTTCTTTCTTTCTTTCTTTCTTTCTTTCTTTCTTTCTTTCTTTCTTTCTTTCTTTCTTTCTTTCTTTCTTTAACATCATAGTTACATGTCATGTCTGTAGTCTGTAGTTAATTCTGTTGTATTCTTTCCAAATAAAAGAATTCTGAACCTGTTTCTGATCACCGGGTAATTTATGCAAACATCGAGTCTGACCATACCTTTCCTTCTGGTGGAGCTGGTGCTTGATTTAGGTGTCTGATATGAAGTCTGATATGTGTTCTCTAGATTGATGGAAGATGTAAAATCAGGAGTAAGTGATTGAGTAATATGATGTTCTGAGGTTGTTGGCAGGCTTAAGTTAGATCCAGTCATGGTGGGGGTTGTGTCTTCAAACAAGCTTGGTTCTGTAAGAAATAATAATGTGTTTTGTCACGTAAATTATGTTTTATTGTTCCCAAGGGAAAGAATTATAAACCTGTTTCTGATTACCATGTCATTTACGCAAAAGTAGAGTCTGACCATACCTTTCCTTCTGGTGGAGCTGGTGCTTGATTTAGGTGAACTGCTGCTATCTAATGGGCTGACTGTAGAAGGAGGGGGCTCTAAAATGCAAAAAATGAAGTGGTCAATCTCAGGAGCCAGTTTACCATCATAATGTTTAATATGACATAAAATAATAATAATAAAATTATCTCCCACTTGCAACTCTGTAATTATTTGCATGATTTTATTCATCTGAGAAAATACTGAGGCTATGGTTCATGACTGGCTTATAAAATAAAGCCAACCAAAAATAATTGCATTTCTTTCTTTCTTTCTTTCTTTCTTTCTTTCTTTCTTTCTTTCTTTCTTTCTTTCTTTCTTTCTTTCATTAACATCATAGTTACATGTCATAGCTGTATTTATTAGTCATAATCATAGTGATAGTTTTTTTTAATCATCTGTCATGTTTTTTATCATTTGTCATGTTAATTCTGTTGTACTCATTCCTTTCTTTCACCATGTCATTTATGTAAAAGTAGAGTCTGCTGGTACCTTTGCTGGTTGTAGACAGGCTTAAGTTAGATCCAGTTATGGTGGGGGCCGTGTCTTCAAACAAGCTTGTTTATGTAATTATTAATAATAATAATAATAATAATAATAATAATAATAATAATAATAATAATAATAATAATAATAATCTGTTTAGAACCTACAAGACAACATGAGATAAAGAAGAATCGCAGTAGCTAAATACTAAACAAATAGAATAGGATGCCTTTTTCTTGGTTATGCTTGTGTCTGAAGTGGGTGTCTGATATGAAGCCTGATCTGTGTTGTATGGATTGGGACTGGATGTGAAAATAAGACTGAGTCTGAGTCCCCATTATTGTGGTGTCAATGAAATTGCCTAGAGAAATGAAATAAAGTGAAAAACAAGGCCTCTCTTTCCTATTAAAAAGTGCGTAAATAACATGATTTAATTTTATCTGTAGATTAACGGTGCCTGGTTTCTGTTTGGAAAAATGGATACTGTGTTTAATTATTATTACTATTTACCATGGTAGGTTATATTCAGTGTTGGAGTTTTTGCTGTAGTAATGGTCACAGATGTTGTTGATTTTATGCTTGAGGTGGATGTAGTCATTGTGGTTGTTGTAGTGGTTGTAACTTGGGGAGTTCCTAAGAATGCAATAGAAACATTTTAATTAATTATTATTTGAAATTAATTTTGAAATAAATTTAATAAACAAGGTAATTGGAGTAATCTAGCTATAAGGAGTCAGTTAGCTATAGCAAACTACCCCAGCAATCAATCAGGATATGACACTTCTAATGATATAATATGCCTTTAGAAAGTACCAAATGTTCCACATGCAGTAGGCTTGGCACCGTAATACACCTGCTGTATTTATAAATATCTTTCTTTATTGCAGATTAAATCTACCAGCGCTTCCTTTTGTGTCAACCCCAATTATAAATTAATTTATGCATCCTGATACATGTAAGTGCTATAAACCTATCCTACCTAGGCTTCTCAGCAAATCTTTAGACAGATCTGATGTCTTGCCTAAACCACCAGCTTTTTTTCAAATTCTAATTTAAATGCAATTATTCACATGCACAATTATAGACAATTTAATTAGACTCAAAGAATATGGAAGGAAATATAAGGAAATCAAGTGACGATAAGGAAATATATGAAAATCCATGTACTTTACTTTTACACTGTAGATGTTTAAAGTAATACTATAATATTTTTTTAACCAAACTCTATCCAAGCATACCATCAGATATGAATCTCGGTACTGGGGTTTATTTAAATAGGAGGCTGTGTAGTTCTTAACTTATTAAGGATTCTAGGTAGTAGGTACACAATAAAATATAGCATTACAATAAAATGTATTTCTTTTACCCTATGATTTCCTATGTAATCCTATCAGGATTATATTGTTTATATGCCTTTTATTCTCCCCTAAAAGGTCATCTCTGAATGAAATATAGAAATGAACTATATTGGAACATTCTTTTTAATGAAATTAATGAAGGGTGGGTTTCAGTTACTGTGCGTAATCTCACGTTCAGTGCAGGTTTGACTGTAGTCTGGGCAGCAGTCCTGAAACTGCAAACAGGCCTCATCACAGAAACAGCCTCTATAGCAAAAGCTATTTATCCCTCTGCAGCATAATACTGTGGGTCCTGAGCATCCAGCTGTAACACACAATTATAAATGGATTTTATTATGAATTAGGATCAGAAATTTAAGCATTTATGTGAAAGATTGGGACAAAGCACATGCCATTATTGCTAAACTAAGAATTGGTGCCACCAGAAAATTTTTATTTAAGTTAAAGTAAATGAAAGCTTATGCCAGTTAGCATGACCTATTGATAACAGCCACACTGTTTCATTCAGGGAAAAGCTGTAATTATTTTAAATTAACAATGAGGCATCTTCATGAAGAAAACACATAAGGAACACTACATATTGTTCTTCATATGTAAATGTTTTTGTAAATGACTTCCTTTTTGTTCAACATCATAAGATAATACAATGACTGTCATTAAGGGGAATCAGGTGTTTAGTCTGGATTACTCATATTATTGTCTAGCATTGTGTTTCATTTGTGTAATCTGAGGAATCTTACACCATAGATTAACATGTCTCAATTTAAATGCCAAGTGTCAGTTATCATTGTTCCATTTTTTTGTTTTCTGACCTTTCTCATTTCTCATTTCCCATTTCTCATTCAGATATACTGTTTATACGGTATATTTGTTAATAGTTTGTTTTGAATAGTTTTTTATTTATGTGACATTATTTAATTTAATTAAATAAAATTTTATTGTGATTGAGATTTTAAAAAAATCTGTATAAAAAGTTTTAGTAATAGCACGTTCATGAATCTTTTGAAATGATTTTCTTTCCATTTTCTATGTTGTATACATTTCCTTCATATTTATTTGTCTGACATATGGACTTTTTAAATACGTAAAATGAAGAATGTGTTATAATGCCACTGTATAAATGTCAGATTTATTATTTTAACTTGAAGGCCTTACAATCAATAATTCATCTCACAAACACCTCTTAAATGTGTGAAATTGTATTTTAAGTGCTTGACAGCTTTTCAGTGTACCGTAACTTCTATTTAAAAATTATATTACACTATAAGAAGTAAATAGAGTTTACAATACATGCAGTTGATTTTTGAAGAATTTTTTTCATATTAATAAGTCAAACAAACAACTTTAAAAATATTAAAATTGAAAGAGTTATTCATCTCAAATAATAAACACAATAAACTTCTCTTCATGTGATGACAATGTTATAACAAAAGCATTAATGTCCCCTTGCAACTTTTGACATGAGGATTACATAAATCCATAAATAAAATAACAAGTGTTACCAAACATTTATTCACTCTGTAATGTAGATCAGAGTCTAAGGATTAATGTCAATATGCATTAATGTACCTGGCATTTGAACATTTAATATAAAATAATAACTACATAATGGTTTCTCAATTACAGATATGGATATAAAGTAGCTCATAAATTGGGTCAAGACTAGAACTAATATTCTTAAAGATATTAATGTATTCATGTGTATTTCCTATAACTTGTAATTCAGTTTGAATCTATAGTCTACACAGGCTATAATGTCATTTTACAAAACTCATGCATATGATTTAGGGGCAGTATTTAAGACAAGTTTATATGTATAAATAGTTGGTCTTTACCTGATGCCTGGTGTACCTGGTCTCTAAACGAAATCAGGAGCAATATCTCAAAACATATTATTCTCATCCTCTTGACTAGCAACCCACAATATTTAAGTGTGTATTTAGTGTGTGTGAGATATCCAGATATATATAGAGAGTTTAGGGCATAACGAGTAGAAAAAACGTCTTCATTTTACCCTTCCCCGTTTTCTTCATTTTCCCCTCATCAGAATATGCCGTGTTCTAAGGGTGGATCGAGTTTCTTGCCAGCTTGCTATGCTGGTTTTTCCAAAAGTCTGTCAGACGTCTAATGATCACTGAGTCACATTATGTCTGTAATGTTAACCCAAAACAATGCAAGAAATGTTGAAATACATGTGATTGAGGAAAACCTTTGCTAGTATAAAACAGTGATGAAATCCCTAATGGCACATTCAGCTAACATGAATGTTTTTGTTGTTATATCCAGATATTACTGTCAAAAATCATAATGTCACATATGAGGTGATTTATGATCTTTGGATAGGCCAGTTTTGTTCTATTCACAAGGCTTTATTATTTATGATGTGTGTCTGTATATTTAAGTTTAAACTCCCTGTCATTCTGGAGAATGGCATACAGTATACATTCTGAAACCATTTAATTAATAAACCAGATAAACGTTTGTCTAGCATGTATAACATAGTAAAATGCTGCCTCTGGCTTGCTTATTATGGACAAAAAGTCATATGCTGAATTTATATATATTTTCAAAGGCATTTTGTGACATTGTCCATTGTTAAAAGTACTATACAAATACAACCAAATTGAATGAAATCAAATTAATTTTTCAAATTAATAAAATTTAAATTAATGTATACATGTTTCCAACTTGTATGTATTCAGTCATTTGCCAGCTTTAATTAAATTTATTATCTGTCCAAGTAGTAAAATGTCATGTTTTTAATCTTATGCCTCACTTTAAAAAAGCCTTATATATGGCAATTCATTAATCTCAAGTTATTTGTTGGATTTGATTACAAATTATCACATTTTATCAGGTCAAACAAAACCTCAAACTTCAACTCCCAAGATGCACCACAGCCTACAAACATGGTGGCAACAGACTCCAATCCCAAAATACTTCCACTCACTTTATCATTCAGTCACTGAATCACCTGTTTACATAAAACTAATTTAAAAGTAATACTTATTTAAAGATAATACTCAATTACCTTTAAAAGAGACTCACATTCACACCACTAGTGAAGTATGTGCTCAGTGTTTAATACCTGTTGATAACAAGCCTTTTTTTTTTGCCAGGTTTTGAAGTTGTTCACGATCCCCAATTTTTAGTCTTTGCTCTGTTTATGCTGTTTTCTAATTGCTTGACATTTGGCTGTTATTCTGACCTTCAGTTTTCCTGTTGATTTAGATTTTTTACTCATTAGTCAAAACATGTTCAACTCTCACCTGTAACTGCATCTGTCTCAGCCACTCTCTTGTGACACATTTATTAGCTGTCTATTTAGTAATGTGAACAGAACTGAAAACCCATGTCCTTCATCCATTGTCCCATCATATGCTGTTTTGCCTTGTGCCTAGCACTGTGATACTGTAGCCAGGAAAATGCAGTTACTGAAGAGGAATGAATGAATAAACATGTCACAGTTATGAGGAATTGTAGTGTAGTGGTTGCCAGTCCCAGCTTTTGGGGTATGGTCTAGTAGTGTTTTACATATACACACGTCAAATAACAAGACCTTCATGAACAGAAGCGTACTTGTCCTCATGATTGGGAACCATTTTTATGTTGTGACAATGCCCTCTAGTGAGGATTCTGTGTGTTGTACTAGGAGGCTCTGAATTGAGAATCTTTATTAACTAAACACACAAATATATATTTTTTTAAATTACTAATCTATCATGTCTGTTTAAATATTGGCAGTTTAACAATTTCTATTCTTTAATCTTTCTTGTTCCTGAGGTCCAGTCTCAAAAAAAAAACAAAAAAAAAACAATGTAACTTGCAACTGTAACACATTGCAACATGCAACTTCTGGTATATGTTGACCATTAATGTTCATATCACAAATAGGCCATGTTCTCTAGCAATGTAATTTAACCCTATTTTTTTGTTGACTGAAATATGATTAGACTTATCAAGTCCAACATGTCCTCTTCGAATCAGACTTGCAAATCAGGTGTTAAATTTGGTAAAATAAAAACAGTAAAAATAATAAGAAAAAGATTAAAGAATATATTAAACACTACAATCACTCCCAAAACATTTCCACACTATGGACCATAACCTTAAACTTGACAGAGCAAATAGAGGGAAAAAAAAACATTTCATCACTTGTGTATAAATAAAATATTGATTGAAGAAAAAAATAAGAAATTTGGCTAGGAAAATGCAAATTGTAAATAGATACCATGTCACTTGCATTGTTTTTACAATAAAGGAGATATTTTGGCTGTATGCATGTGTACAAACAGCAGGAAATAAAATGTATCAATCATTCATCATGGTTTAGAATTCATATTTTATTAAACTGTGTAGAAATGACTGAATAGACAGTGCAGATTTTCCATTTGAAATGCAATGAGTAAGAGTAAATATTATGTGCAAGAAAAAACTCATTCTAAAGTGCAGTTACTTGCATAAACATGAGTACAGTAACAAAATAATTGTATTAAAATTTTAACTTTCTTAAATAATCTAACAACAAAACAATTATAGATTCAACAACATCAATCATTTGTTAAGGAAGGTGGTTAAGCCAAAGGTCCAGACTATTAGGATACTAACATAGGTGGTATGTTATGACACAGGTGCTAAAATTTGTGAAAGGATGGTATGCTGTGGTTGTAGTGGTTTATTTAAGAGTATATGAAGTTGGAGATTTGTTGCTGAATATAGAGATTATCATTGGGTGATGTCTGTTGTAGGTGAACCAGCCACATGTTTCAGTAAATCTATATGATACAAAGCAAGAATATATTCACAAATTATTTTAAATATATATTATACTATTAATTATTATGTGTAATATAACAAAGATGCAAAATAATTTAACTGGCAATAGTGAAAAGCATGTTCAATACACAACAATTGGCAATTCTTGTAAGTAAAAAAACATACAAATAATAAAAAAAAAGCAACAAATAAGAAATCAAACTAGTAAAGATAATTATTGAATTTTTATTAATCAAAAATTGCTTTTTGACTATAAAGGTAGCGGATTTGACAGTTTATAGGGGTATACCTGCACAGTTTCCTCTGTGGAAAGAGACATCATCCACTGCCACATCTGATCTTTCATTGTGTCCTCTGCGTCCTTCAAATAAAATCTAAAATGGAACAAGTTTATTGGTTTGTTAATCTTACATGATATGTAAGACATAAGGATGTTTGCTAGATCTCTGACCAGACTGACCCTGAATGTGCTATGGGGCGTGATGTCCACTAGAGCCTGATGCCAAACATTCCCCTGGTTTTCTCTCTTTCTCCAAACTTCCTGTGCCACATTCCCATGTAACAGGTAGACAGTCAGTCCCATAGTCCAGCTAGACCCGTACATGTGATACCAGAACTGCAGACACTGGGGTTGGACATCAGAGCATTCCTCACTAAGGAGACGAGCTGTGTCTCCATGAGTGGCACTGTCTCCCTCAATGTACAGGTAGTAACCAGCTAGTCATGGAGAGTTGGAGGAAGTAAACTGATTAGAGGCATTTTTGGTGAATTCCACAATTTTTTAGACTGCATGGAATGATCAATAAATGGCAGTTTATTTCTCCAAAACTAAGGCAAAGTTTGCAGAACTATGAGTTGGGGAAACAGTAACAAAATCTATTTACTATTTTTTTATTTCATTATTGCATACAATCAATGAAGACTTTAAAATTATTAAATAAATGAGGATACTTACTTCCTGTTGTGTGGTCAGATGAAGGGCCAGTCATTGCTGTAGATGTAGGACCGTTATGTCTCGTCCAGTCAAAAACATCGGTCGCTAACTGACTCCATGTGCACAGGTCATTGTCAAAATTGCAGTCAAATGTGCACACAGGTGAGACTGCAGATTTGGTAGTTGAGCTGGTGACTGTAGGCATTACTCTTGGCTTATCAGGTGCAGGTGAAACAGTCTGATGGCTTATTAAATCTATAGTGCAGAAAACTTTTAAATTAAAAAATATACACCATAATATACTAATAAAAAGTAAGCAGAAAAAGTGGTATCTTTAAAAAAACATGAAAACATTTTTTTTAAATATTGCTTTAGCTTGTCCTTCAGGTGTAACTCTTCAAAATACTACATAGAGCCATGCAAAAATAAAGTCCCCAAAAATGTACTACAAGCAAAATCTTTTCAGAAAGTTAGCATTATTGAACAATCAAAAACACTTGGAGAAATCTTTTCATAAGAGTCCAGTTATAGCAAATTTATCATCTTCTTCAAACTAGCATAAAACCCTTCTGTTCATATGAAGCCTTTCATGGGATTAACCAAAATTTTGAACACTGATATAGATCATAAAATTAACCAAGCACCTTCACACTGTCCTCTGTGTATTAAGACGTCGTCCAGGGCCACATCTGACCTAGCATTGTCTCCTCGGCGTCCTTCAAATAAAATCTAAAAATAAAAGATACAGTTTCAGCTTTAGCGATTTTAAAGCTTGCTAAGCAGACAGATCGAATCTGTTATTTAATTGAAATGATAAATATGTAAAATGTCCCTTGTCTCTTCATGTAAAGCACAGCATTGACATATACATTTACTCTCCAATAATCAGTAATAGCTTATTTATAATCTTGTTAGTGTAAACCACTACAAAAATGTATATTAAAAATCTTGAAGAAAAATGAATATAAACAAGTGCAAACACTGAAATTAATATATTGCTAAACTGACCCTGAATGTGCTATGGGGTGTGATGTCCACTTGAGCCTGGTGCCAGACATTCCCCTGGTTTTCTCTCTTTCTCCAAACTTCCTGTGCCACATTCCCATGTAACAGGTAGACAGTCAGTCCCATAGTCCAGCTAGACCCGTACATGTGATACCAGAACTGCAGACACTGGGGTTGGACATCAGAGCATTCCTCACTAAGGAGACAAGCTGTGTCTCCATGAGTGGCACTGTCTCCCTCAATGTATAGGTAGTAACCAGCTAGTCATGGAGAGTTGGAGGAAGTAAACTGATTAGAGGCATTTTTGGTGAATTCCACAATTTTTTAGACTGCATGGAATGATCAATAAATGGCAGTTTATTTCTCCAAAACTAAGGCAAAGTTTGCAGAACTATGAGTTGGGGAAACAGTAACAAAATCTATTTACTATTTTTTTATTTCATTATTGCATACAATCAATGAAGACTTTAAAATTATTAAATAAATGAGGATACTTACTTCCTGTTGTGTGGTCAGATGAAGGGCCAGTCATTGCTGTAGATGTAGGACCGTTATGTCTCGTCCAGTCAAAAACATCGGTCGCTAACTGACTCCATGTGCACAGGTCATTGTCAAAATTGCAGTCAAATGTGCACACAGGTGAGACTGCAGATTTGGTAGTAGGGCTGGTGACTGTAGGCATTACTCTTGGCTTATCAGGTGCAGGTGAAACAGTCTGATGGCTTATTAAATCTATAGTGCAGAAAACATTTAAATTAAAAAATATACACCATAATATACTAATAAAAAGTAAGCAGAAAAAGTGGTATCTTTAAAAAAACATGAAAACATTTTTTAGAAACATTGCTTTGGCTTGTCCTTCAGGTGTAACTCTTCAAAATACTACATAGAGCCATGCAAAATAAAGTCCCCAAAAATGTACTACAAGCAAAATCTTTTCAGAAAGTTAGCATTATTGAACAATTAAAAACACTTGGAGAAATCTTTTCATAAGAGTCCAGCTATTGCAAATTTATAATCTTCAAACTAGCATAAAACCCTTCTGTTCATATGAAGCCTTTAATGGGATTAACCAAAATTTTGAACACTGATATAGATCATAAAATTAAACAAGCACCTTCACACTGTCCTCTGTGTATTAAGACGTCGTCCAGGGCCACATCTGACCTAGCATTGTCTCCTCGGCGTCCTTCAAATAAAATCTAGAAATAAAAGATACAGTTTCAGCTTTAGCGATTTTAAAGCTTGCTAAGCAGACAGATCGAATCAATTATTTAATTGAAATGATAAATATGTAAAATGTCCCTTGTCTCTTCATGTAATGCACAGCATTGACATATACATTTACTCTCCAATAATCAGTAATAGCTTATTTATAATCTTGTTAGTGTAAACCACTACAAAAACGTATATTAAAAATCATGAGGAAAAATGAATATAAACAAGTGCAAACACTGAAATTAATATGTTGCTAAACTGACCCTGAATGTGCTATGGGGTGTGATGTCCACTTGAGCCTGGTGCCAGACATTCCCCTGGTTTTCTCTCTTTCTCCAAACTTCCTGGGCCACATTCCCATGTAACAGGTAGACAGTCAGTCCCATTGTCCAGCTAGACCCGTACATGTGATACCAGAACTGCAGACACTGGGGTTGGACATCAGAGCATTCCTCGCTGAGGAGACGAGCTGTGTCTCCATGAGTGGCACCGTCTCCCTCAATGTATAGGTAGTAACCAGCTAGTCATGGAGAGTTGGAGGAAGTAAACTGATTAGAGGCATTTTTGGTGAATTCCACAATTTTTTAGACTGCATGGAATGATCAATAAATGGCAGTTTATTTCTCCAAAACTAAGGCAAAGTTTGCAGAACTATGAGTTGGGGAAACAGTAACAAAATCTATTTACTATTTTTTTATTTCATTATTGCATACAATCAATGAAGACTTTAAAATTATTAAATAAATGAGGATACTTACTTCCTGTTGTGTGGTCAGATGAAGGGCCAGTCATTGCTGTAGATGTAGGACCGTTATGTCTCGTCCAGTCAAAAACATCGGTCGCTAACTGACTCCATGTGCACAGGTCATTGTCAAAATTGCAGTCAAATGTGCACACAGGTGAGACTGCAGATTTGGTAGTAGGGCTGGTGACTGTAGGCATTACTCTTGGCTTATCAGGTGCAGGTGAAACAGTCTGATGGCTTATTAAATCTATAGTGCAGAAAACATTTAAATTAAAAAATATACACCATAATATACTAATAAAAAGTAAGCAGAAAAAGTGGTATCTTTAAAAAAACATGAAAACATTTTTTAGAAACATTGCTTTGGCTTGTCCTTCAGGTGTAACTCTTCAAAATACTACATAGAGCCATGCAAAATAAAGTCCCCAAAAATGTACTACAAGCAAAATCTTTTCAGAAAGTTAGCATTATTGAACAATTAAAAACACTTGGAGAAATCTTTTCATAAGAGTCCAGCTATTGCAAATTTATAATCTTCAAACTAGCATAAAACCCTTCTGTTCATATGAAGCCTTTAATGGGATTAACCAAAATTTTGAACACTGATATAGATCATAAAATTAAACAAGCACCTTCACACTGTCCTCTGTGTATTAAGACGTCGTCCAGGGCCACATCTGACCTAGCATTGTCTCCTCGGCGTCCTTCAAATAAAATCTAGAAATAAAAGATACAGTTTCAGCTTTAGCGATTTTAAAGCTTGCTAAGCAGACAGATCGAATCAATTATTTAATTGAAATGATAAATATGTAAAATGTCCCTTGTCTCTTCATGTAATGCACAGCATTGACATATACATTTACTCTCCAATAATCAGTAATAGCTTATTTATAATCTTGTTAGTGTAAACCACTACAAAAACGTATATTAAAAATCATGAGGAAAAATGAATATAAACAAGTGCAAACACTGAAATTAATATATTGCTAAACTGACCCTGAATGTGCTATGGGGTGTGATGTCCACTAGAGCCTGGTGCCAGACATTCCCCTGGTTTTCTCTCTTTCTCCAAACTTCCTGGGCCACATTCCCATGTAACAGGTAGACAGTCAGTCCCATTGTCCAGCTAGACCCGTACATGTGATACCAGAACTGCAGACACTGGGGTTGGACATCAGAGCATTCCTCGCTGAGGAGACGAGCTGTGTCTCCATGAGTGGCACCGTCTCCCTCAATGTATAGGTAGTAACCAGCTAGTCATGGAGAGTTGGAGGAAGTAAACTGATTAGAGGCATTTTTGGTGAATTCCACAATTTTTTAGACTGCATGGAATGATCAATAAATGGCAGTTTATTTCTCCAAAACTAAGGCAAAGTTTGCAGAACTATGAGTTGGGGAAACAGTAACAAAATCTATTTACTATTTTTTTATTTCATTATTGCATACAATCAATGAAGACTTTAAAATTATTAAATAAATGAGGATACTTACTTCCTGTTGTGTGGTCAGATGAAGGGCCAGTCATTGCTGTAGATGTAGGACCGTTATGTCTCGTCCAGTCAAAAACATCGGTCGCTAACTGACTCCATGTGCACAGGTCATTGTCAAAATTGCAGTCAAATGTGCACACAGGTGAGACTGCAGATTTGGTAGTAGGGCTGGTGACTGTAGGCATTACTCTTGGCTTATCAGGTGCAGGTGAAACAGTCTGATGGCTTATTAAATCTATAGTGCAGAAAACATTTAAATTAAAAAATATACACCATAATATACTAATAAAAAGTAAGCAGAAAAAGTGGTATCTTTAAAAAAACATGAAAACATTTTTTAGAAACATTGCTTTGGCTTGTCCTTCAGGTGTAACTCTTCAAAATACTACATAGAGCCATGCAAAATAAAGTCCCCAAAAATGTACTACAAGCAAAATCTTTTCAGAAAGTTAGCATTATTGAACAATTAAAAACACTTGGAGAAATCTTTTCATAAGAGTCCAGCTATTGCAAATTTATAATCTTCAAACTAGCATAAAACCCTTCTGTTCATATGAAGCCTTTAATGGGATTAACCAAAATTTTGAACACTGATATAGATCATAAAATTAAACAAGCACCTTCACACTGTCCTCTGTGTATTAAGACGTCGTCCAGGGCCACATCTGACCTAGCATTGTCTCCTCGGCGTCCTTCAAATAAAATCTAGAAATAAAAGATACAGTTTCAGCTTTAGCGATTTTAAAGCTTGCTAAGCAGACAGATCGAATCAATTATTTAATTGAAATGATAAATATGTAAAATGTCCCTTGTCTCTTCATGTAATGCACAGCATTGACATATACATTTACTCTCCAATAATCAGTAATAGCTTATTTATAATCTTGTTAGTGTAAACCACTACAAAAACGTATATTAAAAATCATGAGGAAAAATGAATATAAACAAGTGCAAACACTGAAATTAATATGTTGCTAAACTGACCCTGAATGTGCTATGGGGTGTGATGTCCACTTGAGCCTGGTGCCAGACATTCCCCTGGTTTTCTCTCTTTCTCCAAACTTCCTGGGCCACATTCCCATGTAACAGGTAGACAGTCAGTCCCATTGTCCAGCTAGACCCGTACATGTGATACCAGAACTGCAGACACTGGGGTTGGACATCAGAGCATTCCTCGCTGAGGAGACGAGCTGTGTCTCCATGAGTGGCACCGTCTCCCTCAATGTATAGGTAGTAACCAGCTAGTCATGGAGAGTTGGAGGAAGTAAACTGATTAGAGGCATTTTTGGTGAATTCCACAATTTTTTAGACTGCATGGAATGATCAATAAATGGCAGTTTATTTCTCCAAAACTAAGGCAAAGTTTGCAGAACTATGAGTTGGGGAAACAGTAACAAAATCTATTTACTATTTTTTTATTTCATTATTGCATACAATCAATGAAGACTTTAAAATTATTAAATAAATGAGGATACTTACTTCCTGTTGTGTGGTCAGATGAAGGGCCAGTCATTGCTGTAGATGTAGGACCGTTATGTCTCGTCCAGTCAAAAACATCGGTCGCTAACTGACTCCATGTGCACAGGTCATTGTCAAAATTGCAGTCAAATGTGCACACAGGTGAGACTGCAGATTTGGTAGTAGGGCTGGTGACTGTAGGCATTACTCTTGGCTTATCAGGTGCAGGTGAAACAGTCTGATGGCTTATTAAATCTATAGTGCAGAAAACATTTAAATTAAAAAATATACACCATAATATACTAATAAAAAGTAAGCAGAAAAAGTGGTATCTTTAAAAAAACATGAAAACATTTTTTAGAAACATTGCTTTGGCTTGTCCTTCAGGTGTAACTCTTCAAAATACTACATAGAGCCATGCAAAATAAAGTCCCCAAAAATGTACTACAAGCAAAATCTTTTCAGAAAGTTAGCATTATTGAACAATTAAAAACACTTGGAGAAATCTTTTCATAAGAGTCCAGCTATTGCAAATTTATAATCTTCAAACTAGCATAAAACCCTTCTGTTCATATGAAGCCTTTAATGGGATTAACCAAAATTTTGAACACTGATATAGATCATAAAATTAAACAAGCACCTTCACACTGTCCTCTGTGTATTAAGACGTCGTCCAGGGCCACATCTGACCTAGCATTGTCTCCTCGGCGTCCTTCAAATAAAATCTAGAAATAAAAGATACAGTTTCAGCTTTAGCGATTTTAAAGCTTGCTAAGCAGACAGATCGAATCAATTATTTAATTGAAATGATAAATATGTAAAATGTCCCTTGTCTCTTCATGTAATGCACAGCATTGACATATACATTTACTCTCCAATAATCAGTAATAGCTTATTTATAATCTTGTTAGTGTAAACCACTACAAAAACGTATATTAAAAATCATGAGGAAAAATGAATATAAACAAGTGCAAACACTGAAATTAATATGTTGCTAAACTGACCCTGAATGTGCTATGGGGTGTGATGTCCACTTGAGCCTGGTGCCAGACATTCCCCTGGTTTTCTCTCTTTCTCCAAACTTCCTGGGCCACATTCCCATGTAACAGGTAGACAGTCAGTCCCATTGTCCAGCTAGACCCGTACATGTGATACCAGAACTGCAGACACTGGGGTTGGACATCAGAGCATTCCTCGCTGAGGAGACGAGCTGTGTCTCCATGAGTGGCACCGTCTCCCTCAATGTATAGGTAGTAACCAGCTAGTCATGGAGAGTTGGAGGAAGTAAACTGATTAGAGGCATTTTTGGTGAATTCCACAATTTTTTAGACTGCATGGAATGATCAATAAATGGCAGTTTATTTCTCCAAAACTAAGGCAAAGTTTGCAGAACTATGAGTTGGGGAAACAGTAACAAAATCTATTTACTATTTTTTTATTTCATTATTGCATACAATCAATGAAGACTTTAAAATTATTAAATAAATGAGGATACTTACTTCCTGTTGTGTGGTCAGATGAAGGGCCAGTCATTGCTGTAGATGTAGGACCGTTATGTCTCGTCCAGTCAAAAACATCGGTCGCTAACTGACTCCATGTGCACAGGTCATTGTCAAAATTGCAGTCAAATGTGCACACAGGTGAGACTGCAGATTTGGTAGTAGGGCTGGTGACTGTAGGCATTACTCTTGGCTTATCAGGTGCAGGTGAAACAGTCTGATGGCTTATTAAATCTATAGTGCAGAAAACATTTAAATTAAAAAATATACACCATAATATACTAATAAAAAGTAAGCAGAAAAAGTGGTATCTTTAAAAAAACATGAAAACATTTTTTAGAAACATTGCTTTGGCTTGTCCTTCAGGTGTAACTCTTCAAAATACTACATAGAGCCATGCAAAATAAAGTCCCCAAAAATGTACTACAAGCAAAATCTTTTCAGAAAGTTAGCATTATTGAACAATTAAAAACACTTGGAGAAATCTTTTCATAAGAGTCCAGCTATTGCAAATTTATAATCTTCAAACTAGCATAAAACCCTTCTGTTCATATGAAGCCTTTAATGGGATTAACCAAAATTTTGAACACTGATATAGATCATAAAATTAAACAAGCACCTTCACACTGTCCTCTGTGTATTAAGACGTCGTCCAGGGCCACATCTGACCTAGCATTGTCTCCTCGGCGTCCTTCAAATAAAATCTAGAAATAAAAGATACAGTTTCAGCTTTAGCGATTTTAAAGCTTGCTAAGCAGACAGATCGAATCAATTATTTAATTGAAATGATAAATATGTAAAATGTCCCTTGTCTCTTCATGTAATGCACAGCATTGACATATACATTTACTCTCCAATAATCAGTAATAGCTTATTTATAATCTTGTTAGTGTAAACCACTACAAAAACGTATATTAAAAATCATGAGGAAAAATGAATATAAACAAGTGCAAACACTGAAATTAATATGTTGCTAAACTGACCCTGAATGTGCTATGGGGTGTGATGTCCACTTGAGCCTGGTGCCAGACATTCCCCTGGTTTTCTCTCTTTCTCCAAACTTCCTGTGCCACATTCCCATGTAACAGGTAGACAGTCAGTCCCATTGTCCAGCTAGACCCGTACATGTGATACCAGAACTGCAGACACTGGGGTTGGACATCAGAGCATTCCTTGCTGAGGAGACGAGCTGTGTCTCCATGAGTGGCACCGTCTCCCTCAATGTATAGGTAGTAACCAGCTAGTCATGGAGAGTTGGAGGAAGTAAACTGATTAGAGGCATTTTTGGTGAATTCCACAATTTTTTAGACTGCATGGAATGATCAATAAATGGCAGTTTATTTCTCCAAAACTAAGGCAAAGTTTGCAGAACTATGAGTTGGGGAAACAGTAACAAAATCTATTTACTATTTTTTTATTTCATTATTGCATACAATCAATGAAGACTTTAAAATTATTAAATAAATGAGGATACTTACTTCCTGTTGTGTGGTCAGATGAAGGGCCAGTCATTGCTGTAGATGTAGGACCGTTATGTCTCGTCCAGTCAAAAACATCGGTCGCTAACTGACTCCATGTGCACAGGTCATTGTCAAAATTGCAGTCAAATGTGCACACAGGTGAGACTGCAGATTTGGTAGTAGGGCTGGTGACTGTAGGCATTACTCTTGGCTTATCAGGTGCAGGTGAAACAGTCTGATGGCTTATTAAATCTATAGTGCAGAAAACATTTAAATTAAAAAATATACACCATAATATACTAATAAAAAGTAAGCAGAAAAAGTGGTATCTTTAAAAAAACATGAAAACATTTTTTAGAAACATTGCTTTGGCTTGTCCTTCAGGTGTAACTCTTCAAAATACTACATAGAGCCATGCAAAATAAAGTCCCCAAAAATGTACTACAAGCAAAATCTTTTCAGAAAATTAGCATTATTGAACAATTAAAAACACTTGGAGAAATCTTTTCATAAGAGTCCAGCTATTGCAAATTTATAATCTTCAATCTAGCATAAAACCCTTCTGTTCATATGAAGCCTTTAATGGGATTAACCAAAATTTTGAACACTGATATAGATCATAAAATTAACCAAGCACCTTCACACTGTCCTCTGTGTATTAAGACGTCGTCCAGGGCCACATCTGACCTAGCATTGTCTCCTCGGCGTCCTTCAAATAAAATCTAGAAATAAAAGATACAGTTTCAGCTTTAGCGATTTTAAAGCTTGCTAAGCAGACAGATCGAATCAGTTATTTAATTGAAATGATAAATATGTAAAATGTCCCTTGTCTCTTCATGTAAAGCACAGCATTGACATATACATTTACTCTCCAATAATCAGTAATAGCTTATTTATAATCTTGTTAGTGTAAACCACTACAAAAATGTATATTAAAAATCTTGAACAAAAATGAATATAAACAAGTGCAAACACTGAAATTAATATGTTGCTAAACTGACCCTGAATGTGCTATGGGGTGTGATGTCCACTTGAGCCTGGTGCCAGACATTCCCCTGGTTTTCTCTCTTTCTCCAAACTTCCTGTGCCACATTCCCATGTAACAGGTAGACAGTCAGTCCCATTGTCCAGCTAGACCCGTACATGTGATACCAGAACTGCAGACACTGGGGTTGGACATCAGAGCATTCCTTGCTGAGGAGACGAGCTGTGTCTCCATGAGTGGCGCTGTCTCCCTCAATGTACAGGTAGTAACCAGCTAGTCATGGAGAGTTGGAGGAAGTAAACTGATTAGAGGCATTGATGGTTAAATCCATATTTTTTTAGACTGCATGGAATGATCAGTAAATGACAGTTTATACCTCCATAATTAAAGCAAAATTTGCACTACAATGATTTTGGGAAACAGTAACAAAGTCTCTTTACTTATTTCTTTGTTTCATTATTGCATACAATCAATGAAGACTTTAAAGTTATTAAATAAATGAGGATACTTACTTCCTGTTGTGTGGTCAGATGAAGGGCCAGTCAGTGCTGTAGATGTAGGACCGTTATGTCTCGTCCAGTCAAAAACATCGGTCGCTAACTGACTCCATGTGCACAGGTCATTGTCAAAATTGCAGTCAAATGTGCACACAGGTGAAAATACAGATTTGATTCTTGGGCTGCTGATTTTAGGGGTTAGTTCTGGCTTTCCAGGTGCAGGTGGAACAGTCTGATGGCTTATTAAATCTATAGTGTAGAAAAAAGGAAAGAAAATCAATTTGTCATATCTAGCTTGACTTTTTTTTCTGTTGGCAGATATTTTAGAAATAAATGCTTAAAATGAACATAAATATATGTTAATAGAAAAAAGACTATTTAAAATTAGTTTAAATTTAAAATTTAAACTAAATATTTAAAATTAAGTTTTAAATAAGTTTAAAATTAATCAAAATATCCATGAATTTTTTTCAATAATCTACAATTTAGTTTATTGTAATCATAAAAGAATAGAGATAAATATAACTATTGCTAAAATATCTTCACATTCTTAGATATTACATTTGAATTGTATCCAACTTTATGTTCACAATAAATTGTTTTGTCAGACTTTTTTACTAATATCATAGTAATTTTATGTAATTTAATTTAACCTGATGACACAATGCATGTTGAAAGTAATAACTTAAGAACCACTGTTACATGAAAATAGAACTAATAAAGAAGTAAGCAGAAAAAGTGGTATCTTTGAAAAAACCTGAGAAAAAACTATAAACGCTGTTTTGTCCTGTCCTTCTGGTATAACTCTTCAAAATTCTACATAGAGCTATGAAAAACAAATTTACCCCTTAAAAAAATACTAAAAGCAACATCCTTTAAGAAAGTTAGGATTATTGAGCAATCAAAAACCCTTGGAGAACTCTTTTTATAAAAGTCCAGTTATAGCAAATTTATCATTATCATCTTCTTTAAACTAGCCAAAGAACTTTCTGTTCATATGAACACTTTAATGGAATTAACCCAAATTTTGAACACTAATTAAGAGTAAAGATTATAAAAATAAACAAGCACCTTCACAATGTCCTCTGTGTATTAAGATGTCGTCCAGGGCCACATCTGACCTAGCATTGTCTCCTCGGCGTCCTTCAAATAAAATCTAAAAAGCACAGATAAATTTTCAGCTTTATTGATTTTAGAGTTTGCTAAACAGACAGATCTAATCAGTTATTTGATTGAAATGATCAATATGTAAAATGTCCCTTGTCTCTTCATGGAAGCACAGCATTGACATATACATTTACTCTCCAATAATCAGTAATAGCTTATTTATATTAGTTTTAATGTAAACTGCAACAGAAAATGTACATAAAAATTTTTGAATAAAGATTATGATAAACAACTACAAACACTGAAATTAATATGTTGTTAAACTGACCCTGAATGTGCTATGGGGTGTGATATCCACTTTAGCCTGATGCCAGACATTCCCCTGGTTTTCTCTCTTTCTCCAAACCTCCTTGGCCACATTCCCATGTAACAGGTAGACAGTCAGTCCCATAGTCCAGCTAGACCCGTACATGTGATACCAGAACTGCAGACACTGGGGTTGGACATCAGAGCATTCCTTACTAAGGAGACGAGCTGTGTCTCCATGAGTGGCACTGTCTCCCTCAATGTATAGGTAGTAACCAGCTAGTCATGGAGAGTTGGAGTAAATTGATTAGAGGCATTGATGGTGAATTCCATATTATTCTAGACTGCATGGAATGATCAACAAATGACATTTTATACCTCCAAAATTAAGGCACATTTTGCAGTACATTGATTTACTGTAGGAAAAGAGTCCCATAGTGTCTTTACTTATTTTTTTTTCATAATAGTGCATAATCACTTAAGAGTTCAAAGTTATTAAATAAATGAAGATGCTTACTTCCTGTTGTGTGGTCAGATGAAGGACCAGTCAGTGCTGTAGATGTAGGACCATTGTGTCTTGTCCAATCAAAAACATCAGTTAACATTTGAGTCCATGTGCAAAGATTGTTCTCAAAATTGCAGTTCATTCCACACACTGTCAAAATAGTAAATTCATTATATAAACAATTTCACAAATAACAAAAAACAAAACAATAAACTCAAATACTGATTCTTTTATTGAAAATTGTCAACATTGTATCAATGTATTGCCTAAGAAGTAGAAACTATGGACCAGTTACATAGTCTGTAAATTTCTAGTTAATTTTTTTCCCCATTTTTATTATCTCTAAAACACATTAGCAATGTGATAAATTCATTCTTTTTATCATTGAAGATTAGTCACCTGAGGTAGTAACAAACATGTTTCCACTGGTTGGTGATGGCACCTCAGGTTTAGGCATCACAACTACACATTTTCCATGTACTATGGTCACATCATCCCATGCCACATCTGACTGAGCATTTGAACCCCTTATGCCTTCCACAATAATCTGAAACAATTTATGTAAATATATTTGATATGGATCTTTATATGTACACTTACATGTATGAAAATCACAAAGTAGATTCATGACATTAGTTAAGTTAAAACTACACCAGGTTTACGTATGTTACCCAGTTCCCAGAAAGAGAACGAAACGCTGTGTCAGGGCTGATGCTATGGGAATTTTTCCTTGAGGAAGTTGTATCTGAAGCTCTCTGTGCACACACCAATTTAATGGTTTGGGAAGGACACATGACGAAGTGATTGCATGCCAGCAATTCCATATAAGGGCATCTACATCAAATTACTGCAGCTTTTATTTGTCTGAAGGATGCACGAGAGAAGGCCCAGGGCTTGGCCAGTGACCTGTGATACTATGGGAACACTAATACTCATGCCACCATGGACCGGTTGATGACTGTGCCAGAGGATTTGAGAGAGCACGAGCGGACTGGGAACAGAACATCAAATGCCTTGCAGGACCTCTGACCCTGGATCGGGGTCCAGGTCCAGGTTATAGAACCTGATAAAGGTCTGCGGAGAGGACCAACCCACCGCCGCACTAATATCTTCAAGGGGAACACCCCTGACTAAGGCACTGCATGAGGCAATTCTCCTAGTGGAGTGAGCACTAATGCCAAGAGGTGAGGCAAGACCACACACCTCATAGGCCTGAGTAATGGCCTCCACTACCCAGTGTGCCAGGTGCTGCTTGGAAACTGGATTTCCCCTGTTCCAGGTCCCAAAACAGACAAACAGGGAGGAAGAGTTAACATATCCCGTTATGGGGTGCAGGATAGCCTTAGATGTGCTGGGGAAAATTCTAGGCAGGTGGGGGCGATCAACAGGGGCTGCAAATCTTCCACTCTTTTGAGAGAGGCCAAGGCTAGGAGCAGAGCCATCTTCAGGGTCAGAAACTTCTTAGAGGCTGAATCCATGGGCTCAAAGGGGACTTCCAGCAGCCCCTCCAAGACCACAGAGAGATCCCAGGAATGAAGGCACTTTCTACAGAAATGTCTCAACCCCCTGACAATGCACAGAAAGTGAGAGGCCCTGAGAACAGGTTCGTGGTTTGCAATGATGCCGGTCAAATACATCTTTAAAGTAGACGGGGACAGGCCCCGAGAAAAGCAAGACTGCAGGTACTCCAGCACAGTGAACTAGATTCTGACAGTGCTCATTGCACCAAAGGTGAAAAAGCCTCAACTTCAGAGCATACAGCTTCCTAGTGGTGGGAGTCCTAGCATTCAGTAGAGTTTCTGTCACCTCAGATGAGAAGCCTGCATCTAGAAACTTGTCCCCCTCAGCGGCCAGACCCAGAGCTTCCTCATCTCAGGGAAAGGGTGTAGGATTGCCTCCTGGGCCTGAGAAAGGAGATCCTTCCTGACGGAAACCTCCAATGGAGTGCAATCTAAGAGGGAGACTAGGTTCGTGAACCACACTCGAGAGGGCCAACAAGGAGCAACTAGGAGAAGGTTGACTTAGATCTGTGGGAGCAGAGCTACCGGGGAAAGGTATACAGATGGAGCCTTGGCCATGTTTATACTAAGGCATCTAGGGCCAGAGTGGCCAGATGAGAGAGGGAAAACCACTTCTTATGTGAAGGGTACAAATCCCACAATGTGTAACCCTTATAAACCTGATGTGATGTCTGCAAGGATGAAAGCTCGCACAACTGAGCCAAAGCTGAAATGGCCCACACCCAAAGGCATGACTTTGGCTGCTAGACTTGGCGACAGAGAGGCTTCGGCCTAGTGGAATAGCTTTCACTGCTGACAAGATGGAAGCCACCCGAGCGGGGGCCAGATATGCCAGCATTGTGGTGGATTCCCAAACTACTCCCAGAAAGGTGGTCATCTGTGAAGGAGAAAGCACACACTTTTCTGGGTTCAACCTGAGGCCAAGAGACCTCATATGGGCAAGCACAGCATCTCAATGACTGGCTGCCATAGCATTCAACTGGGCCAGTATGAGCCAGTCTTCCAGGTAATTCAGTACATGGATGCCCTGGAGATGCAGAGGTGCCAGGGCAGGGACCATGCACTTCATAAATGTCCATGGTGAAAGGGCAAGGCCAAAAGGAAGTATACATTATTGGTACACTTTGCCCCAAAAGCAAACCTAAGGAACTTCCTGTGTTCTGCCAAAATACCTATGTAAAAATAAGCATCTTTGAGGTCTATCATCACAAACCAGTCCTCTGACCTGATCTGGGACACAATAAACTTGAGCGTGATTCTCTTGAACTTGTAAGTCTTCAGAGTGCAGTTCAGAACCCACAGGTCCAAAATTGGATGCAGCCCCCGTCCTTCTTGGGAACATCGGCTGTAAAAGCTGGAGTCCTGCTCTGGGAGGGAAACATGTTCTTTGGCCCCTTTGCTCAGAAAAGAGAAGAGGTTCCACTTGGAGGAACACCGCCTGGTGTTTGCCAATGATCATGGGCAACAAACCCTGAAAACACGGAGGATGGGAGGTGAACTTGATCCTGTACCCTTTTTCTATGATATGCAGGACCTACTGAGACACGCTTGTTGTCTGAGAGTGGTGTCAATCTGGGGTAGATCTCCCAGTTCCCTGACACTGCGCACTGGCAGGTGCTAACCCAGGGTACAGGTCTGTGCTAGGAAGAGGAGCAGGCACAGACCCTACTGCTAACAAGCCCTGAGGTGAAATCGGGGCATCCAGGAGAAAGAACTTATCCTTGTCTCTAATCTCTGTTAAATTGAGTCACAGGTGCCCCTCCATGGCAACCAGCATAGCCATTGAACTGCCTATGAAGTGTCAGCCCTGACACAGTGTCGAGTTCCGTCGAAATGGAACATTGTTTAGGATAATATCACTAGGAAAAACCTGAATATTGCAAATACATTAACACAATTTAAAAAATGTAAAAGATATGGCAAAGATATGTTAGGCCTAAAATGTACATAGATCAAAAACCTATTGTTAGCTTTAATAAATTGAAGTTTTACAGACCTAGAATTTTTTTCTATCCAATACATACCTGGAATGGTCCTATTGGGTTAATCTCAACTTGGGCAAGGTGCCAGTGGTTGCCTTGATTATTGGCTGTAGACCATATTTTGGTGGCACGGTTCTCTTCTAACAGGTAAATGTTAAGCATCATAGATTCCCCACCATACATGTGATACCAGAAAGTCATGCACTGGGTGCCCAAAGTATTGCATTCTGGACTCAACATGCGTGCCGAGTCACCATGGTAGACTCCGTCACCCTCAATATACATGTAAAAGCCCCCTAATAAATAGTAAGCAGAAACATAATAATAATAACAATTACAATAATAACAATAACAATAATTACTATTATTATTATTATTATTATTATTATTATTATTATTATTATTATTATTATTATTATTATTATTATTAGTAGTAGTAGTAGTAGTAGTAGTCATATGTTATATGATCAAATAGATTTAGATTGAAATGCTTTTTTATATTTTATAACTTTAAAACTTTAATGTTAACCATTAACTATGCTTTTCAATTTAGATTTTTGCCAGTCAAAAGCATTTTAAGACTCGTACTTCCAGTTGTGTGGTCACTGCTTGGGCCAGTGAAATCAGATGGTGTTGATCCAGACAATCTTGACCAATCAAAACTGTCCTGGATTAATTGTTCCCATCCACATTCATCCTGGTCAAAGTTGCAGCTCCATGAACAATCTGTGTAATCCAATCCATAACCAATTAGTTTCCATGCTGTTAACTCACAGTATAAATAATAGAACAGACAGATCCATCGCTTACTTGCACTAGAAATTTGGGTGGTGGTTTGTAAAGGTGTTGGGGTGTTTGGTTTTACTGTTGGCAGTGTGGTTGGAACATCTACAAGATACAGTAAAAGAGGATGATCAAAATCTGACCCAAAGATTGTAATGCCATTATTACTTTGATTCTAAGCTACAAGTATTCCTTCAACATTGGAATTTAATTTACCCAAGCTTTCATCAAGAGTCTTGAATTGAAATCTTTGATCCTTTAGCACACAATTATATAAGTACTGTAGTCTTTGTAAATAGTTCATTGCCAAATCAAAATTGAACAAAAGATTTATTTACCACAGACTGTTCCGTTCCTCCAATCTCCAAGAAACACCTCAGATACTTCACAGGCTGCCACATAATTTTCTAAAGAAGTACATAGCTGAGTCTGATCACCTCCTGAGGTGCAAAAGTCTTGCACACAGCTGTTCACAAAAATCTGAGGGGGCACAAACCAGTGGCAAGCTTTGAAGGCATCTCCAAACAGCTTACTACACTGCTGAAATCCCTTGTTCTCTAGCTCAGTTGAACATTTAGGTTTATTCTCAGACCCACTGATACAACTGTAAATAAAAAAGGATTTTGTTAGTCGTACATTTATGTATGTCATACACTTATACAAGTATGTCAAGGACCTTGTTAGTCATACACTTAGTCATACACTTATACACACATAGCTAAGTAGTTTTAGACTTTGTAGTAATTATATATCCATTATCGGTATTTAGATATATATTTAGGCTTAAGTTGAATAAATAGCTGCTTACGGCCAGTCCTTGTCATGAGTATTCCAACTATTAGCAAAATCATGTGGATATGGAACTACACTGCCACCAGGTGTCAAGAAGTCATCAAACTGACTTCCAGAGTAGGTTCCACAAAGTCCACACATCCTGCCTTTGTGTCTCTCATCTACTTGCACAAATAGCCGGTCATTTCCATTGAACAGAAACCTCAAACCAAATTTTGTTTCCACGATCACATATAGACCTGTTTGAGACACACTCACTGAGGTGCTGTGCGAAAAAGGAAGAGTGGTTTGGCTTCCATTCACCTACATAAAAAAGAATAGAATCAAGTTAATAGGCTAAAGAGCTGTAGCAACAATGCAATTAATGCAGTGACAATATAATACCAAAGACAGAAAAGTTAGCAAATGATTGCATAAAATAGACTAAGATCTCAACATGAATGAATTTCCACAATGTTCTTTCAATGGCAGCATCATGGTGTTCCACTATATTATCTTACAAGTGGTGTTCCAAAAGTGCCAATATTTAGTATAGCAGAACTGGCACACTTGTTTCACTCCACTTGTATGTGTTCAATACTTAAAATTCCAATTTTAGCAATAGTTAGCTACATTGAAAATGTCATTAAACTTATAATGGACTGTCAGTCAGTCTATGCATTGCATGACCACACACATTGTTCTTTCTAGCTGTGATTTCTTTGGAAAGTATTTCATCCACAGAGAAACATTTAAACAAAGTAATGGTTATGGCTGTATCTAAAATGAGTCTTATAAAGACTAAGACTAAACAATCTGTACCATGTACCACCTGTAACATGTTTAAAATCAGTGGATTTTGGAATTCAGAATCTGACCACCCACAGGAATACATTATATTGTTTTTTTAGTAATACTCTGTGTCATATATCTGATTAATCTGTTAATTTTGCAGTTATTTTTTATTTCTTGTATGATTGTTATATTTTTATGTGAATATTGTATATCATTGTAGTTTTTTGACAAATTTAGTTCTTAATTCTCCCATTTGCTATATTACACTATGGCCTAATTTATATTCCACATGCTGGCAACTTAATAACAAAACAAAAATTGTATTTCTCACATAAACCAGCTTGTCCTTTCTGATTGCGAGATGAAAGCCATTCACATCCAGAGCCACAGAGTTCAGAGATGAAGATGTATAGTTTCTCAAGTCCTCATTTCGTGCCGTTAATGTGAACTGAACTCCACCAATGTCACATGTTTTAGCAATGGTGTAGTTACAGGTTCCCTGGAATGAATAGGCCTTGCCATCAAAGGTAATGTAATGGGGATCACCATAGACACTGCAAGTCACTGGACTGGAGGGGAAGCAACCTATTACGCCATTCTCGACTTTACAGACTTCATGGGCCAGGCAAGAAGTAGTTGAACATTGAATATTGCCCTGCCCAGCACACATGCATTGCCTCTCACAGTCATCCTTCATAAATCTCTCTCCTATCTGAAAGTTACACAATTAAAGATTTGTAACTGCAGTGTTAAAAAGCATTCATAACAATCATATTCATTGTAGATTAATTATTTGTGAATGTGCATGGCTTAAATTGTGGAATAATTAAATGGTCAGTGCCACATGTGGTACTTGTATATTTATCTATTTCTGCTGTGTCTTTATTTTTACCTCATAGTGCTGTCCATCGGCCCAGCAACCACAGTCCGCCATAGGTACACAACTTCCTCCGCTAAGCAGGAAACCATCATCACAATCACATCTCTCTTGACACCTACCACAGTCCTCTGCAGCATCCAGGCTAGAACAGGTGGAAGGGCACTCACTGGAGCAGGCATTAAAGTGGCTGTTAGACCCACAGGCTAAAATAGCACATATGAAAACCTATAAGTATACAGCCATGTTTTATGTCATGTCACTTTTATGTTAGCTGTGCTTATTTTATTTTAGCTAAATATCATGCTTAGGGTTCCTTATCAATTGAGTGTCAATTGCTGCAACAAAGTGGATTTAATGTGAAGTGGTGTAATCAGTCTGATAATCAGTTGAAATCAGTGTTTGACAAAAAACATAGGGATCATACAGGATAATTAAAGATGTCTAAATGGCATTATATTAACCCAAAAATTCCAAGCTAAATATATGTTTTCTTTATGATGTTGAAACTACTGAGGAACATACAACAATGAGTTTCATTTCTCCAGCCAGTCACAGAAATTCCAACCTCACTGCAGGACTTTTCAACTGCCTGCAGGACATCACAGAAGGCATCATGGTCTCCTTTAGTAGTACACATCTCAGATATGCAGCTTTGGAAGAGGCTTGAGGTATCAAGAGAAGAAGAGCACTTTGAGAAGGGGCCATTTTGGGACAGCAGAACTCCACAGTACATCTTGCTTGTATATTCCAGCTTCTCAGATTCTGAGCACCCGCTTGATACAATGGGGTCTTGGCAGTAGACACTGTCACCCTTCCACGTCTGCCCCAAAATCTGGGTGTTCTTGACTGAAGATCCACCCGGTATGTTCTTATCATCATCCATTAAATTGTTAAAGTTGCCACACATGCCACAGAGTTTGCCTGAATATTGGATTGGTACAGTTACCTCAACAGCACCAGTTTTGGAAAAGGAAACAGACAGGTTGAAGTTTGTCTGAAGCACTACGGCTGATCCTTGGGCATTAATTTTTATTGTGTCTTCACCTAGACTCAGGGGTAGATTCCTCCAAATCCCATTTACCTAAAAATACAAGAAATGAAAATTATTTATCTAGCAATTAATATTTAGCTAGTGCCCTAAATAGTATTCATTTAACAAACTAAATACTATACTAAACAATACAGACTAGTAAATGTTAATAATAGTCATATCAGTAAAAAAACAATTAATAACCGTAAAAAAAAAAAATTAATGACTTTTGTTTTACCTTTTATATGTAATAGCAGTTAATAATAAACAATAATAACATGTTAATAATAATACTAAACAAAAATTAATCTCAAATTTTGTATCCTATTAATCTTTATTTTATTCTTTATATGTTTATGTTCTATAAAGCTGCTTTGAGACAATGTCAGTTGTAAAAAGCGTTATACAAATAAACTTGAATTGAATTGAATTAATTATTATTAATTATTACTTGTGGAGTTTTCACTTAGTTAAGAATGATCATTTATATAGCTTAATGGAAGTCCACAATTTCAGGTAATTTATTCCAACCAGAGCAGCCGATAATAATTAAAACATTCTGTTCATTCTTGGGGTTGACCTCAGTAGTCCTCATTAAATTAAGTGATGTTAGGTTATTATAGGATTCAGCAAATAACTGCATTTCCCCCTGAGTGCCATAGTGGTTGGATGGACATATGAAAGCAGCAAATCCACTCACCATGATCTTTCTTTTGTTCCTTCTTGGCAGCGTCACTCTTAGATGTTGTATGTTCAGATTAACCTGCTGGATTTGGACTTTAGATGATTTGCCTATTTGCTCATTCTTCACCTCCACTACAAAATCTGGAAGCAATCCAGCCTCATCACACACCTCCGTCAGTAGATGAATACAATGACCCATAAAACGGGATTTCACCCCATCAAATGTGGTGTATCGCAGGTCGCTTGTAACTTTGCAGGTGCCAGATGTGAATGAGTCACTTGACCTTTTAGACCGAACAGTCTTACTGCAGGGTTGACCATCCCCACAAGCAATTTGGGCACAGGTCAGCTGACTTTCAATACAGGTGCACTGAGTGAATTCATCTGTCCAGAACTGAGTGTCTGGCTGGCACTGGGAGTCTGGTGAAAACAGTGATTTAGCATTATATATAACTTTCAGTATATAGAGAATAAAAATTTTTTCTTAGTGGTAAAAATTAATCATTGTAAATGAGCAACAAAAGTTTTCCCTGTTGGTTTAACCATTTGTAAACATGTTGCATTGAACTTAAAAGAAAAACAAATAATGATTTTCTTCAAAAAAAAATAATTCAGAGTATATTGCAATATTCTGGCCCTGTTAATACATTTACAATGAGTGCCCTGATTGATGTCTGATTACCTGTGTTTGCTTACTCGTTGGTTATGACTATGAAGAACTAAATGGGGGTGTAGGTCCTACATATTAATGGTTAATTAATATAATTGCAGAACCACTCACGACACTGTCCTTGCTGGACTCCAATCCTGTCAAATACAATTTCTTCTGTTCCCTGTCTTTGTGCAACTTCAAAAATAATCTGTAGGCAAGAACAAAAATTTCAAGAAGTATATGAAACTTTGTCATATTCTAAAGCAGAGGAGAATATTACTACTAGACAGAATAAATGTGTTAAACATTCCACCTTTTCATAAAGCTAGGAAATAATGTAAGATGTTCTTTGCAATTGTGATAGCATATATTTATTTTATTGTACCTTAAAATGAATCTCTGTGTAACTCAGTGGAATGAGCACCTGCCTCCAGGCATGGCCCTTAGTATGCAGAGAGCTCCAGATTTGTGTTAGGACATCATCATTACTTAGCAGGACTCTCAATTCTGAGCTGTCATGCGCTGGCTTGTAATACCAGAATTCAAGACACGAGTCTCCAGAGAGATACAAAAGCTCAGTGTCTAACCAAGTTACAGGACTCATAAGATCTCTTGAGAGGTAGAATTTCTCTGAAATGTACAGGACAGTGAACAGAATTAACAATTTTTTAAATTACGTATGATGATTTCTGTGTTTCTGTCAAAAAAGAAACATTTTTATTTGAACATTTACTGTCTGCTTTTTATTTTGTATTTGGACAAAATTAAACCAATGATTAAATAATTCCAGTGGTAATAAATTATAAATTAAAGTATTGGAAATATTTTGTTGAGATTTACTTTACTTTATCTTGAATTTAACAAAAACATATACATTTAACAAAAGTATGTATGTGTATGAAAGTGTAATCCCTGATGTAATACTGCATCTTATCATGATGCCACAATATTGGTAGAATTATTGAGTAAAACTAGCATGTTTAAGGACATATGGCTCAATAAACTTTAGAACCAGGGTTGCTGAAAAGAAAGCATTTTTTTTCATTCAAAAAATATAAAACAAATTTCTGAATATATTTTAACTACTGTATAGTATCCCATACTGTTTAGTATCCCATACCTGTGTTTCAGGGTAGGCCTGACTGAGTTGCATGGGTTGCCACCACAAGAACAACTAATTTTCAAATTTGGGATGACTATTCATAATTTCATAATAATATAGTGTTGTCACGGTTGGATCACCTGCCTCGCCTCCCGAGCACCAACATAGAGAAGCGTCTCCGGAGTACTAGTCGCTTCCGGACTGCAATTCCCACAACCCCAGCACAGGGACTAATTACGCCGTCAGCTGTAGCCAATTTCCCACGCTATTTAAGCGAACTTGAACTTGACCCCATTTGCGAAGTCTCGATTTGCTTTAGCGATCAGTCTGAGCGTTTTCTTGTGTGTTCCCAGTTCCGGTTTTTGATTCTGTTTCTGGTTTCTCGATTGTTTGCTGCCTGTACTGACCTTCTGCCTGTTTTCCCGTTTACGATTTCTGCCTGCTCTACGTTATTGTGTTTGCCTGCCCTGACCTTGCCTTTTTGACTACGATTATTATTAAAGCTGCAAATGGATCATCAGCCCTACGACTCCTCATTACAAGTGTAAACATATAGACAACAATAAATGTCATTTATAAACGCTTATTATTACTTTGATAATGGTTAATGATATGTAAATGTCATGGTAAATATGGTATATGAACAATATATACCATATACCATGACATGTAAATGTCATGAACACATTTATAGACATTTAGTTGTTAAATCCTGAAAACCTAATAATTTGTTCATATTTAATTATATATATATATATATATATATATATATATATATATATATATATATATATATATACCTGTATATATAATTGCACACAAAATGTTCAAGAAATTGCTCATATCCATGTTACTGAAGAGTAACTCTATGAGCTATTCTATTAATCCTTCCATGTATCAACCAGATTCGAAATGCAACTGTCTATGCACATGAAATTATATGAAATACTTTCTTAAGTTTCTGTCTTAATCTACACAGTGTGTATGGTAATTTATAGCATTTGTAAAAAATATTTCTGTCCAAGTACAATTTACCATGTCCTACTTGGCTTCTGATTAACCCCTTTGCACTCCAGTCACAGAACGGAGACTGATTACTGTCAAAGTCACACTTTGTAATATAATCTGAAACAAATACAATCATTGTAGAAAAAATATTAAGAAATGAATTGAATAACAAACCAGGACCAACTTTTTTACATGTAAAATAAATCACCAAATCAGTGATACTACAGTGATTTTAACAAAATATATCAGACAACAAACAAAAAAGAATTAAGGTTAAATTCTAACCTGCATTCTGCCTCCAACCAGGAAGAGTAACTGCAGACTTACTGTGTAAATTAAAAAAGAAATCAATGCAATAATTTGTAATAATATTTTTAACAATTATGAGATTAATATATAAAAATTATAATAAATAAAACATACCTTAATAAAGCTTCAGTGATCGTCACGTATATGCAGACTAATACTAGAAGGCGAAGCCACATATGGCTTGCCATTGTATCCTTTTTTAAAAGTCTAGTGCTTCTATTTTTTTAGATTTAAGAGTAGTAATTTCTGGTAGTTTTCTTCTGCTATATTAGTCTTGCTATTGTGTTTGGTATATTTTCAAAGCAAAGTATTCTGTCAAATGAGGGAGTTGGGGCAAGGCTTAAGAACCAAGGAGGATCTTGATGGCATACTATCAGATGACATCAGATGATTGGCCAATGCTAACAGTAAAAAGGAGTAATCATTCTGGTAATTGTTTCTCTGACCTTTTATCTGGTCACGTCTACAATGGCAAAAGTGTAGTTTATTATGCCTCTGCTTTGATTGTGCTGTTAATTCCTTATCAGACTATGATCCGTGTTTGTGCATGCAGTTAGAGTGATTATGACCTATGCTTAGTGTGCTGTGTCCCTATGTCATATATTTTTTTTCTGTAGATTTATTTGACATAAATTTTCTCCTGGAAATTTAGTCTTACTGCAGACAATTAAAAGTGAATGTCTTTCAAATAGGCAATCTTTAAGACACAACTATGCTAAAACATGGATAAATTTTGTTCTTATTTTGAAGATGTCAAGAAAATATGATTTTTAATTAAAAGAACTTTGCAGGGAATGAGACATAATACATATAATCATGGCTATACTGATTATGTATAACCCTTAATTTTATATTTTATGTATAATATATACCTTATGTATAGTCCATGTATACCTTATCCTTACCTTCCTTAGATTTGATTGCAATATTGTTTTATGTAATATTAAAAGTAACAGTTACCATTTATTCTTAGACATGCAGTCCTATATCTCGGATGTTCCACAAGTGTTCAAAAAAGATTTTTAAGTGTGGTATGTATTTATTATGTGAACACTAATATATACACATACATTTTAAACAGTTAATGTTGGTAATGATAACATATAGATCTGTTATGGACTGACAACCAGGGTGTATTCCTAACTGTTTACATATATCCCTTGTACCTGAGATAGGCGCAGCCATGTACATGGCAGGTGTTGGGTTGAAAATGAATAACTATCCATATAAATTACAGGTTTATGTCTGTCAACAGTACCAATGGTTATAAAATATCTTGGTCTTCCACATACTTCATATGTCAGACTTACACTATATATTACTCATTGTGTCAAAACAAGAAAAAATCATCCAATGCATCCAAAATCCCATGGATCCAAAATCACATTTGTAAAATTATGATAAATAAAATGCTTTACAAAATCTTGGTATCATTTTCACAAAATTATACAGTTATAACTCTGTTTGAAGGGGTGAGAAATGAGGAGCCAAACTGTTTTTTTATATGTACTTTTTTTAATCACATGCTACTTGGTATAGGCATATAGATACTCTCAGCCACATGAAATAAAACAAAACCAAAATCAACTAATATAAATCCAACTGCTGGTGCCTTGCACAAGGCCCTTAACACTCAGATGCTCAGTTGTATAAATGAGATAAATGTAAGTCACTGTGGATAAGGGTGTCTGCCAAATGCTGTAAATGTAAAATAAATCCCACTGTTGCTCAATTTCAGCTGAGGTAAAATCATTACAGATATGATCAGTTTATGGCATCTGGACACCTACTGTACTAATGAGCGAAAGAAACACATACATACATAGGCTACCATAAACCCCGAACAGGTGTAGATCATTTAAGGCAAACCGGCAAGATAATTCACCAGTCACAGATATTGGTGATACAGTGCAAGATGTATTTGTATTTGTACTTTTGACAGGAAGTTAGCAGTCACATGAATTAAGGAATGAATGACTGCATATGTAGCTCTAGATATGCTTATTATCAACACATGAGCTGGAAATGGGACACATATAGCAGTGCCATTGACAGTGGATTATCAGGCTCACCTTGTGATCCAAGGTTGATAAGATGATAAGAGTTATAAAATAACATTGACAGTAAAGATTGTTGTGCAACAATCTCTTTTGTAGTTTTGTTTCCACTCAGGTCATTCCCCTTTTCGTGACATTTATATAACCAGAAACATGAATAATTATCATACAGCAAAGATGAAAGTGTACTTATGTTGTAATATGTTTAAAGTGTTTAGTAAAAGCACAAATATCAAATAAAATGATATGTTGACATGGGTGGCAGTGAATGAAAACCAACATGGTCTAGCATCTAGCAGAGAGTGAAGCTTATTAAATTCATATTTGAATTTTTGCCAGCATTTTTGACAGATTATACCTTTAAAATGGGCAAGTTATAAAAAAATGTTTTATTGAGATTTATTAAGCATGCTTTGTTTTTGCCAACCATTACTAACTTAGAAATATGCTTGATCTTTACATAATTTGACATTTTTATTATTTGAGTTATTTGACATTATTATTATTATTATTATTATTATTATTATTATTATTATTATTATTATTTTGATGCAAGGTTCAGCAAAATAGCCTTACAAAAGGCTATTTAGGAATCAAAAAATAGTGGTAGGATCTGGGGAAGTCTTTGATTGTGTAATGCCATAGAAGGACTAAAGGCATTAATGCTGCAAATATTCATCTTTCAGAGTTTGCTGACCTTTGAGCAGGTTGTATTTTGAAACAATGTGTACTCAGTCTGGCAACCATCCTCCATCATTACACTTGAGAATTAGTCATTAACATGCCTACATTCAATAGAATTGTCAATGAAACGAGCCGGAAGATATTAGCCCATATGGAGATTAAAACCAAGGGGTGTGTCACTCTTTGTAATGAACTGTCACTAAGTGGCTGTGTGAATCCACAGCACTGGGCTTGTTAAAGTTAACTCACAGCATTGCTTCATACCATTTTATGTCTTATCCTAACAACCGCTGGTGGTGCTGTTGTGATTGCGCTCACAAAAACAAACAGCATTTTAAAATATTTGTTAACTAGAGATAAGAGGACATGGGTGCCAAATATTTATTTATACCTATTTATATATAATGGCTTTTCCATTCCGATCAGACAGCTATTCTGGATAATCTTGTGACTGGATCATTTTGGATGGCTAAAGAAGCCGTAGGGAGGATTCAGCTCAAAGTATGCCTCCTCTCTTGATCTTTCTTCTTCTTTGTGTTTCTACCTCTTTCTTAGGATGGGAAGGACATTGTACTTAATTCTTGAACCAAAGACCGGGAAGGATTTAGAAGATCTGAAAGGTACCTCATTGCTTTCTCCCATACTGCATACACCTTTTAAACCTTTACAAACTACATTTGACTTGAGCTTGGACATCATACAAGGCAAGAGCATTCAGGCAAAACAATTCCATCAAGAAGTATAAAGAGAAGGGGTCTAGTTTAATAATCTGAACTAGTAAATAAATAGACAGGCAGAATGTTTGGAAAATTGGGTTTAAGTGCTTGATTTGTGCAGTTATGTTAGTAATTGAATATATTATGTCTATGAACCAGTGATGAGAATTGAAATGTGAAAGAAAAGCAACAAATTCAAAAGGAACTAAAATTGGAATCACAAAATCCCTGAATGAAAGAATGAAATGGTGGAATTTATTTCATCTTTATATTAGTAGATCTCAATCAACCTATAAGAGGGTGCCTAATCTTATTCGGAAAGGATCCCGTTGGTGCAGGTTTTCACTTACAGTATACTAAGCCACACATGATAATCTTATGTCAAGACCAACTTATTTAACATGAGCAATAAGATGTGTCTAGGACATGTATGAGAGGAGCAGGACAGTGCTGAGGTGTGCTGTAGGTCAGACAGAGGAGTTCACAGTGGAGGTGGGACTGCATCAGGGATCGGCTCTGAGCCCTTTCCTGTTTGCTATAGTGATGGACCAGTTGTCAGAGGAGGTCAGACAGGAGTCTCCTTGGACGATGATGTTTGCAGATGACATTGTGATCTGTAGTGAGAGCAGGGAGCAGGTGGAGGAAAACCTGGAGAGGTGGAGGTTTACGCTGGAGAGAAGAGGAATGAAAGTCAGTCGTAGTAAGACTGAGTACATGTGTGTGAATGAAAGGGAGGGAAGTGGAACAGTAAGGTTACAGGGTGAAGAGGTGAAGAAGGTACAGGAGTTTAAGTACTTGGGGTCAACAGTCCAGAGTAATGGAGAGAGTGGGAAAGAAGTAAAGAAGCGAGTGCAGGCAGGTTGGAGTGGGTGGAGAAAGGTGTCAGGAGTTCTGTGTGATAGGAAATTATCAGCAAGAATCAAGGGGAAGGTGTACAGGACAGTGGTGAGACCGGCCGTGCTGTATGGTTTAGAGACAGTGTCACTGAAGAAGAGACAGGAGTCAGAGCTTGAGGTAGCCGAACTGAAGATGTTGAGGTTCTCTTTGGGTGTCACAAGATTGGACAGGATTAGGAACGAGTACATCAGAGGGACAGTCCATGTTGGACGTTTGGGGGACAAAGTTAGGGAGGCGAGATTAAGATGGTTTGGACATGTTCAGAGGAGGGAGAGTGAGTATATTGGTAGGAGAATGTTGGACATGGAGCTGCCAGGCAGGAGGCAAAGAGGAAGGCCAAAGAGGAGGTATATGGATGTAATTAATGAGGATTTGAAGCTAGTGGGTGCAAGTGTTGAGGATGCAGAAGTTAGGGTTAGGTGGAGAGAGATGATTCGCTGTGGCGACCCCTAAAGGGAAAAGCCGAAAGAAGAAGAATAAGAATAAGATGTGTCTCCTGATGATTGGAATGAAACCTCTATGCACACTGGACATTTGTTGATAAGATTCAACACCCATGATGGTGTCAGATGAATGCGGATATAGAATTAAATGGCTCTAATACAAAATACAAAGTCACTTCAATCCAATCAAACACACCAAACACATACATAGAATCATTACAGAACAAAATGCCTCTAGAGTGTTGTTTTAATTTTAATGTATACATTATGTAATAATTAATGGATTTTATATTTCTGAGACTACATTACAAATATTTGTTCTCTGCTCCTGTATTTTCAGTTGCAGTTTTCGCAGTGCTTGTACAAGTCTTCCTAAACAGAATCACTGAGTATATAAACTTAAAGCACGCTATCAAGACTATCTAATTTTTATCTTTATCTTTTTGGCACACCTAAACCTTATATCACCAACTGTAAACAGATATGACAATAATTTCAAATAGCCAATTCAGTTTACATCCTGCTCCCGGGCAAGATGGTAGCACATTTAATGTGCTAATTGTGCGGACATTTAGGTAGATAAGAGACAGTAAAATTTACTATACCCATGATACACATGATTGAAGTTTACCAGATCCAAAGTTTAGCTGTCTTGATCATTCACTCTAAATTCATTTAAGCCCTTGAATTTAGTTTGTAATATTTCATAGTTAGGATAACCCAGAACTACCAAATAAAAGCTCAGCGCTTATTAGGACATTTTAAGACCTTAATTAACAAGCATTAAAAGTTTTAAGAGAGACAGAATTAAGACAGAACTAAAAGTTTGTTAAAGCACTGTTTAACCCCAGACACAAGATGTCATTCCTTGTTGACAAACCAGGCAACCCCACAGACACATAACATGTCAGGTCAAGCTCCTGTGAAAGAAGTCCAATAGAGAAGGGCCAGGGGATGTGGGATCAGGATCATAAATCATAAGAAGGCATTTAATGAAACAATGCATATGGCAGGTAGCAACAGAAACTATGACTAAATTAAAAATGTTTTGTTCAAAAGATGCCCATTCAAAAAACAAACTAGATTTAAGACATAAAATGCATAAAATGTAGAGAACAGAAACATAACATAATTCAATCATCCAAAACCACTTAAGTACAATGAACATATTAATGATTAAGTTCATGCAAATGTCACAAAACCTGCACAGACATTTTAAAAAATACGATTTGCCTCTTTGGACAAATAGTAAAAATTATGTCTTAATTTAATCTAATTTAACACTTAATCTATCTATCTTTAATTTTAATTTAACACTTAATCTATCTTTACACAATTTTAATATCCATCTTTTATCTATTATTAATATAACTAGTGATGAGGGTCTTACTTTTTCACGTGTTTGAATTGCTTATATATTTATAGCCTACCAATTTGTTATTGTCAGACATAGTTCTCACTAACATAAGTAAATTCATTCATTCATTCATTCATTCATTCATTCATTCATTTTCTATCGCTTATCCGAACTATCTCGGGTCACTGGGATCTCAGGTGTGATAGGGCATCAAGGTAGGATACACCCTGGATGGAGTGCCAACCCATCGCAGGGCACACACACTCTCATTCACTCAGCACTATGGACAATTTTCCAGAGATGCCAATCAACCTACCATGCATGTCTTTGGACCGGGGGAGGAAACCGGAGTACCCGGAGGAAACCCCTGAGGCACGGGGAGAACATGCAAACTCCACACACACAAGGCGGAGGTGGGAATCGAACCCCCAACCCTGGAGGTATGAGGCGAACGTGCTAACCACTAAACCACCGTGCCCCCCACATAAGTAAATTATTAAACTCAAATTTAATTAAATGTTATAAGCTAAGTATTAACTATTCACGTATAAACTATCACATATTTGTTTGCATTCATTAGCTATTTATTATTACATATGTAAAGTAACACTTTTTACTGATTACAATGATAGAAGATTGCCAATCCATGTTTTCTGTTACATACATTTAAGGAGATTTCATATTGAAACCAGTGCTTTCAGCTGAAATGCAAACTAAAATTCTTTGTTAGAATGGATATAATTAATTTTGTTTTTAAGATGTGTCTTATATTCTCTTTACTAAAGTCTGCGAACCAACAGATGCTCTGGCAGAGCTTGCAGCCAAACTAGAACAATCAAGAACTTTACAGAGTACTCATGCTCAGAAATTGAAACTGAATATACTGTATAAGAGAGTTAATGGAAACTCAATGAATTGAGGTTGCTGGCAAATCTGACACAAAAATTAATAACAATTAATAATGGGATTTTAGGAAGGTTAAGGTAGAATCAGCATTGCTGAGGTCATATAATAATTATTATAATGCTACTGCTACTAATAGTACTATTACTGCTACTGCTAATGATAATTATATAGTACTGATGGCAGTAACATTCTCTAAACACAAAAAAATAATGTTCGGCTGTTCATGTAAAAAAATTAACAACATTAAATATTTAAAAAGATCTAAAATTGACCTTAAATATAACCTTAAATTTCCAAACAGAGTTATTCCAAACAGATGTTTATTTTTATCATGTACATGATCTTTATTAAAATTGCTGGACATCTAAAAAAATGATTAAGCAATATATTATCTACCCAACTTTCCCCTATTAACTGCTATTCATATATAACTCAGTTGATTGATCATGTATAATCTTAATTATTTTCTGACATACTAAGGATTAATGCATTTATTAATTCTTTGTTATGAAAGCATTAGTTAATTGTTATTATATAAATAATAGTAAAATTGTAATAGACTAAAGATTCACATAAGAAATAGAACCTTACTCTGGGTCTTTACTTACGTTCAACACCTTTAGCATACAACACTCCCTGCAATTTATCTTGTAAATCCAATGTGGCTAACACAACAAATATACTGTCAATATTATCTGTTGTGTTTTATGTGCATTAATTTATGTACATTATGTATTTTAATCTGGGTAGTAATTTGGGCACACAGGAAGAAAGACAGACAGAAGATTTACATTGGCAAAGCACAAAAGAGGGTGTATTACAGCGTTAGGATTGGTAATAATATGGCTGCTGTTGTTTACAAGCACTCAAGAGCTAGATGCGATCTGTATCTGGGAAAACCCAGTGTTAAATTATGCTTTGTTAATAAGACAGGGAAAGAAATTACCACAGGACTCACACGCATGTGTGTATATATATATGTGGGTAGTAGTGTAGCCTGTGAATGAGTGCCAGAGGTCAAATGAGATTGAGAAAAAGATAGCCAGAGGTGCGGAAGACAGATAAGGAATGCTTTATGACACAAACCTTTATATATGTCCCTGCTAGAATAAAGATCTTTATATAAATATCATAGAAGGACGACACACACGCGCACACACACATTTTTTATTTTTATTTTATTTTTTGAATGTGTGTGTCCATGAGAAAGACCGACACAGAGAGAGAGAGAGAGAGAGAGAGAGAGAGAGAGAGAGAGAGAGAGAGAGAGATAGGAGCAGATCAGTAGTCAGGTGGAGTATGTGTATGTGTGTGATAACTTACAGTGAGAGGGGCAGCAGGAGAGGAAGTTGCCATGCCGTGAAGCATTTGTTTGTGTATGGGTGTGTTTAGACTTGGATACACACATGCTGTGCAGGGCTTTGAAGTGTAAATGACTTCCATAGGAATTGTATGCGTGTGGAGTTGGAGCTCACAGTGGATTTCATTACCCCTCACTGGTAACCCACAGTTTTCTGGGGCTCAGGTGCAAGCATTGAGAAGGTTTTTTGTCTTTTCAAACATGGGGGGGCGCTCTGCCTCTTTCCTTAAACATCCCTCATGATCCAGACCAAACACACCAAACTCTATAGAACAAATACTTTGACAGCAACAAAATTTGAGTCATTCTTCTTTTGGTTTAACCTTTCAAACTGGCTTCCAGGCTTTTAAAGAGAATTTTGAATGTACTGTTACTCCAGACAGAGATACAAGAAGGAATGTGCAGAAAAATTTGCTGTGCTTATGGGTGCAGCCTTAAGAATCTTAAGCAGCATCCTGCATGTTTCTCAATTAACTTTAAAATGTTCTCTATTACATGGTAGACTGGGCCACAAACACACAACATTTGAGGGCTACTATTTTCTTTTTTGTTTCTTTGTAATGATGACAATTCTGAAAGCTCAGTTTATTACCATAACAATATGCCTTACCTTTCGGACCAGGCAATTTTATTTGCATTTCAGTTCAGAGGAACCAATCAAATTCATCAGCATAGAAAAATTATTATGCTGTTTAAATAATTTTAGTAATGCTCCTGTTTTGTTCTGTTCTGTGTAGTGTAGTCACCTTTAATTGCTACAAAGCTATTTATACCTTTATATATCCTTATACCTTTGTGGTAAGAATGGTGGATTCAATAAATGATGATTGATAATATTTTTTTCTTTAATTTCTCAAAATATTTAAATATTGATACTTGTGTAACAGTCAGTGATTAGATCACATTCACCTGCATATTCCCTGTTTTTAATGTATATTTTTTTAACATATGGAAGGATTAGGAGAATATCAGCCTGCATATTTAATAATGTCTCTCAAAATGAATGGAATTTCAGACTCGATTACACATTCTTGAAGACTCACATAGGAAAAATATCAAACATCATACTTGGACATACTCTTAAATTACGGCTTCTCCCTGGGTGCATAGAATAAATGTCTGAGTATGAGTCCACCTGGGGTTAAGATTGATCTTTAATCCACTCTGAGAAACATTAATTGTTTAGATCTGCATTCAGTATTGTAGTCAATATCAAGGACACTTTGTCTGGAATATCTCTCACTGGAAGGTAAAACTTTCAACCTGAATTAAGGTTTAATTAGTGCAGAAACATTACATTAGTACAGACTTATGTAGGAGCTTTTAATAAAGATGTTCAGACCAAAGTCGAAGACTGACTCTTAAGTGTTGACAGGTGATACTTTAGTGTTCTGAACTAAAGACTACGAACTGAAGTATTTTTTATGACTTGACATTGGTTACAATACATGAGCTCCATATTGGATTGAATAAACATGTTTGCATTGTTTAACATTTTCAGCATGTGGAGTATGTTAGATGCAATGTTTGATAAAGCTGTTGGAAATTCAAATTGAATATAACACATTTCAGTTGAAAGGATTAAAAAGTACCCAATGATAGTACATATGAATAAATAAAATGTTGTGATGAAAAATGTGTGGTCAGTTGAATTTTCATGTTTCTTGACATAATAATCAGGATCACTAACTACGTCATCATCTTCAACAAACAAATTTGCACATGTTGTGGAAAATGCAAATGTTGTGGACAAGCCATATTAAAGTGACTAGTATATTATAGTCCACAAATCTTAATGAAAGGGGCTTGCTTTTACCATAGGGTTTGAAAATCAGTTGGCAGGTCAAAGAACTGCTTGCTTGTTTATTCAATTCAATGTATTTGTATAGTGCTTTTAGCAACTTACATTGTCTCAAAGCAACGTTAAAGAAGTATAGAAACAGAATAAAAAAATTAATACATTTAAAGTTCAAAATGAAGTTTATATATATATATATATATATATGTATATATATATATATATATATATATATATATATATATATATATATATATATACATATATATATGTATATATATATATATATATATATATATATATATATATATATATATGTATATATATATATATATATATACATATATATATATATATATATACATATATATATATATGTACATATATATATATATATATATATATATATATATATATATATATATATATATATATATACCACAGACCTCCACCACACGTCTACTAATGGTCGCTGAAGTAGACCCGACCATAAAGATGGCTGGCGCAACAGTGGTTACAAAAAATGATGTGACAGACTCCCGGCAGCCCCATCCACAGCAGTCTCATGAGTCACTGGCTGTCCATGTAGATAAATCCCCATTCAAGTTTCTGTGAGCTGCTTTGTGAGAATTTCTACTATATAAATGAAATAGACTTAAAAATTATAACAGCTGCATATTACTCCCACACTAACTACTCCAAAACAAAGAGATTTCAAGTGGATACAAGAATGGCCAACCTTACATTTGTTTACAGAACAAATTTGTAAAACGCTAGTAAGCATTTTCAAAATTCATATTACTGTTGCATGGTATACTGCTCTATATAAAATATATTTTTAATTTATAATGAAATGTGCAATAATATATGTCTAAAAGTTATTTATTATGAAGGCTATCATTGATCTTGGTGAAAGAAATAAAGTTTTGTGTGGGGATGCAGAATAGCAATGCTATTCTGAGAAAACATTTAAGGTTTGCCCAATTGAAAGATTAATAGCACTTAATAGCTGTACTGCTCACTTTGGACAACTCAGGAGGTTCGGGAAAGAGGAAATCAGAGACATCCAAAATGCACTTTACTGTTGCTTTTCAGTTCTAATTTGTAACTGCACATACACACACGCACATTAACACACACTCTTCTATGTGCCCAGCTCTCTCTCCCAATTCTCACTTCTCCCCAAATTTTTATTTCTGCTCTTGCTCACTGCAACAGAGGAAAAGTCGTTAGTACAATTAAGCACAGGTGTGAGGATTTGGTTGTTGATGTCAATGACTGTTCTTTTGGGGTTCCCTTTCAAGGGAACTCAATGGTGCATTATGGCCTGATGCTGTGGGAATGTGAGTTTAATTGGCTGAAAGGTGTCAGGTGACATAGACGCATGCATCAGTAAGACCATAAAAGATTCTTTGTCTTCAGGAAGCTCTTCATTTATCTGTGTGAATCATCTGTCTATTTTGTTGTCTTCTGTGTCTGTTTTGTTGTGTCAGTTAGTGTTGTCATGCAAAAGATTTAAATGATGTGTGCCACCCTGCCCCCTTTTTTTATGGATGAAGATTCACATACACTTTGTGTACATACAGCTCTCAAGGTAGCTGGCCATGTGCATTGCAAAAGTTTGTTTCTCAAGATGCTCCACTGCAACCTGACATTATTTTTAAGTAAGATTTCAGCCCATGGCTCGGGCCCCATTTTTGACAAGGCATTGTGTCTGCTTTGATTACAGGGTTTTCTTCTAAGCCTGCTATTGAGGCAACACAGGGAGACTGTGTAAACTCCTATCCACAATCTTCCATTCTTGGAACCCATACTTGGCTGTTTTTTCCCCTCTTTGGCGTGTATTAGAGAAAACCTGCTTTTGCTCTCTAGGCCATTTTGGGCTACGTCTGTCATAGGCAAAGCCAATATGGTGGCAGGTCAGATTGGAGCACCCATGCACAAGATAGGAGGTTTTGGAGGCCTATCAGGCTGACCTGCTGAAAGAGTTGTATAAGAGATTAGTCTTTGCAGTGTTTGTGAACTCCACTAGGCCAAGGCCTAGCCTCCATGCCACCAAGCAGATAGTGCTTGGCAGTTTAATGAATGCTATATTTGTCACAGAAAGGCATCTCTGACACAATCTAATCTGTCACTATATCTGGAAGCCAGGGGCTTCTACTAATCTCTAAATGCCTAGCTCCCACAAGGAGGAGCAGAAGTTAAACGTGGCTACTTATACCCCTTTACAAACATTTATACAGACATTTAAACAGTCACCCAGTTAGCAGCTCTCTCAGATCAATTGGCAGCATGGCAAATTCTGCCAAATATATCTCTTGGGTTCTAGACATTGTAGGGAAGGGCTACAGAATCCAATTCTCCACCGGACCCCCTTCTTTCATAGGTATGATGCCCATTGTGGTGCACAGTAAAGAGATCTTGCTCTCTTGGACAAGGGGATATTGAACATGTTTCCCTCCCCAAGAAAGAGTTAGACTTTTACAGCTAATACTTTTTATTAAGAGACATGGGGGCTGCATCCAATTTTAGATCAGTGTACCTTGAATCGTACTTTGGTTCAAATGCTGATTCTTAAACTCATTTTATCACGAATATGGTCAAAGGCTGATTTGTCAGGATAGACATAAAGGTTCTTCCTTTTGGTCTAGCTCTGTCGCCACATACCTTCACAAAGTGCATGGAGGCAGCCCTGGTTCCTATGTGACTCCAGGGTATCTTTGTACCGAATTATATTGAAAGCTGCCTCATCATAGCTCAGTCGATAGGTCTGGCAGTAAGGCAAGGAGATGTCAGGCTTGCCTACATAAGGTGCATAGGGCTCAGGCTGAACCCCAAGAGTGCGCTTTTTCTTACTTATAAAAACACTTCACTAGAGGTAATTTAGGATTTGACCATGATTCAGGCACAACTGTCTCTTGCACATGTGAATTTGATCCTCCCTGCTATGAACAGAATCAGGATAGGCCAAGACTTATCTGTCATCTGGCTTAGAGGTATGCAGTCTCATGGCAGCAGCAATCAATATTATCTCCTTGGGACTTCTAGTACCCAAATTAATTTAATTTTATTTTATTAAATTTATTATTAGATTTAAGATCAGGTACACAAATTACTTAATTAATTCTAACTTACCCTGTTATCTACAGGGTAAGTTATCAAATTGTCTAGTTTTAAACTTATAGTCTGTATCAAACTTGATTATTGATTATTGAGCATTGATTATAAAATACTATTACTAACCTATAGAGCAGTTAATTGTCTCATGCCACAGTACCAGAGTGATCTTTTGGTTTTTTATGATCCGTCACGCCTTCTTCGATCAAAAGGTGCAGGCTATTTGGTAATACCTCAAGTACAAAAAGGCTACAGCAGGTTGCAGAGCTTTTTCTTACAGAGCCCCACAGTTATGGAACAGACTTCCAATGAGTGTTCCAGACTCAGTCAAAGGCTGTGTTTAAGTCCAGGCTAAAAAGACAATTGCTTAGTCTAGCTTTTTATGAATAGATTTTCTTAAGTAAAGGAGCAGATCTGGAGGGTCCATGGGCATAGAGTGTTGGTTATGCTGTCATAGCTAGTCTTGCCGGAGTCCCTGTTTGCACTTTGTACGTAAGATAACATAAGATACATAAGAGATTATATATATATAATAAGGTTCAAATACCCCTTATGAGTGGTTTAAAAACAAGGTCCGTGACGTCGCCCGGTATGGCGCAACCGGGGCCCCACTCTGGAGCCAGGCCCGGGTTTGGGGCTCGCATGCGAGCGCCTGGTGGCCGGGTCTTACCCCACGGGGCCCGGCCGGGCTCAGCCCGAAGGAGCGACGTGGGGCCGATCTCCTGTGGGCCCACCACCTGCAGGAGGGACCGTAAGGGGCTGGTGCAATGTGGATTGGGTGGCAGTCGAAGGCGGGGGCCTCGGCGACCCAATCCCCGGACACGGAATCTGGCTCTAGGGACATGGAATGTCACCTCGCTGGGGGGAAAGGAGCCTGAGCTGGTGCGGGAGGTTGAGAGATACCGACTAGAGATAGTTGGGCTCGCCTCCACACACAGCTTGGGCTCTGGAACCCAACTCCTTGAGAGAGGCTGGACTCTCTACTACTCTGGAGTTGCCCACGGTGAGAGGCGGCGGGCTGGTGTGGGCTTGCTCATAGCCCCCCAGCTCAGCAGCCATGTGTTGGAGTTCACCCCGGTGAACGAGAGGGTCGTTTCCCTGCGCCTGCGGGTCGGGGATAGGTCTCTCACTGTTATTTGTGCTTACGGGCCAAATGGCAGTGTAGAGTACCCGACCTTCTTGGCGTCTCTGGAAGGGGTGCTGGAAAGTGCTCCAACCGGGGACTCCATTGTTCTACTGGGGGACTTCAACGCTCATGTGGGCAGCGACAGTGACACCTGGAGGGGTGTGATTGGGAGGAACGGCCCCCCCGACCTGAACTCGAGTGGTGTTCTGTTATTGGACTTCTGTGCTAGTCACAGTTTGTGATCACCACCTGGTGGTGAGTTGGATCCGATGGCGGGGGAGGAAGTTGGACAGACTTGGCAGACCCAAACGTACTGTGAGGGTCTGCTGGGAACGTTTGACAGAGTCTCCAGTCAGAGAGAACTTCAACTCCCACCTCCGGCAGAGCTTCAACCAGATCCCGAGGGAGGTTGGAGACATTGAGTCCGAGTGGACCATGTTCTCCGCCTCCATTGTCGACGCAGCCACTCGGAGCTGTGGCCGTAAGGTCTCCGGTGCCTGTCGTGGCGGCAATCCCCGAACCCGGTGGTGGACCCCGGAAGTAAGGGATGCCGTCAAGCTGAAGAAGGAGTCCTATCGAGCCTGGTTGGCTCGGGGAACTCCGGAGGCAGCTGATAGGTACCGGAGGGCCAAGCGAGCTTCAGCCCGGGTGGTTGCGGAGGCAAAAACTCGGGTCTGGTGAGGTCTGGTTTGGTGAGGCCATGGAGAAGGACTATCGGTTGGCCTCGAAGAAATTCTGGCAAACCGTCCGGCGCCTCAGGAGGGGGAAGCAGTGCCCTGCTCACACTGTTTACAGTGGGAGTGGGAATCTGCTGACTTCGACTGGGGACATCCTCGGACGGTGGAAGGAGTACTTCGAGGTTCTCCTCAACCCCACCGACATGTCTTCCATTGAGGAAGCAGAGGCCGAGGGCTCGGTTGTGGACTCGTCGATCCCCCAAGCTGAGGTCACTGAGGTAGTTGAGAAGCTCCTCAGTGGCAAGGCACCGGGGGTGGATGAGATCTGCCCTGAGTACCTCAAGTCTCTGGATGTTGTGGGGCTGTCTTGGTTGACGCGCCTCTGCAACGTCGCATGGAGGCTGGGGACAGTGCCTCTGGACTGGCAGACTGGGGTGGTGGTCCCTCTGTTTAAGAAGGGGGACCGGAGGGTGTGTTCCAACTACAGGGGGATCACACTCCTCAGCCTCCCCGGAAAAGTCTATGCCAGGGTACTGGAGAGGAGAATTCGGCCGATAGTCGAACCTCGGATTCAGGAGGAACAATGCGGGTTTCATCCCGGTCGTGGAACACTGGACCATCTCTATACCCTCGCCAGGTTGCTGGAGGGTTCATGGGAGTTTGCCCAACCAGTCCACATGTGCTTTGTGGATCTGGAGAAGGCATTCGACTGTGTCCCTCGTGGTGACCTGTGGGGGGTGCTCTGGGAGTATGGGGTCCGGGGCCCTCTGCTAAGGGCTGTCCGGTCCCTATATGACCGGAGCAGGAGTTTGGTTCGCATTGCCGGCAGTAAGTCAGACTTGTTCCCGGTGCATGTTGGACTCCGGCAGGGCTGCCCTTTGTCACCGGTCCTGTTCATTATCTATATGGACAGGATTTCTAGGCGCAGTCGGGGGCCGGAGGGAGTCCGGTTTGGGGACCACAGGATTTCGTCTATGCTTTTTGCAGACGATGTTGTCCTGTTGGCTTCCTCAAATCAGGACCTTCAGCGTGCACTGGGACGGTTTGCAGCCGAGCGTGAAGCGGCGGGGATGAGAATCAGCACCTCCAAGTCCGAGGCCATGGTTCTCAACTGGAAAAGGGTGGCTTGCCCCCTTCAGGTTGGTGGGGAGCTCCTGCCTCAGGTGGAGGAGTTTAAGTATCTTGGGGTCTTGTTCACGAGTGAGGGAAGGATGGGGCGGGAGATCGACAGGTGGATCGGTGCATCTTCTGCAGTGATGCGGTCGATGTACCGGTCTGTTGTGGTGAAGAAGGAGCTGAGCCGCAAGGCGAAGCTCTCTATTTACCAGTCGATCTACGTTCCTACCCTCACCTATGGTCATGAGCTTTGGGTCATGACCGAAAGGACAAGATCCCGGATACAGGCGGCCGAAATGAGTTTCCTCCGCAAGGTGGCTGGGCGCTCCCTTAGAGACAAGGTGAGGAGCTCGGTCACCCGGGAGGAGCTCAGAGTAGAGCCGCTGCTCCTCCACATCGAGAGGAGTCAGCTAAGGTGGCTCGGGCATCTGTTTCGGATGCCTCCTGGACGCCTCCCTGGGGAGGTGTTCCGGGCATGTCCAACCGGGAGGAGGCCCCGGGGAAGACCTAGGACACGCTGGAGGGACTATGTCTCTCGGCTGGCCTGGGAACGCCTCGGTATTCCCCCGGAAGAGCTGGAGGAAGTGTCTGGGGAGAAGGAAGTCTGGGCGTCCCTGCTTAGACTGCTGCCCCCGCGACCCGGCCCCGGATAAGCGGTTGAAAATGGATGGATGGATGGATGGATATATATATATATATATATATATATATATATATATATATATATATATATATATAAATATATAAATGTATATATACTGTATATATATATAAAAAATATAATATATTATATTATGTCTCCATTCTTTTTATATATTTGCATTTTATTACTCTTGGCTGCTGTAACAATGAAATTTCCCCATTGTGGGACGAATAAAAGTATATCTTATCTTATCTTATCTTATCTTATGTACAAAGTGCAAACAGGGACTCCGGCAAGACTAGCTTTGACAGCATAACCAACATTCTATGCCCATGGACCCTCCAGATCTGATCCTTTACTTAAGAAAATCTATTCATAAAAAGCTAGACTAAGCAAATGTCTTTTTAGCCTGGACTTAAACACAGCCTGTGACTGAGTCTGGAACACTCATTGGAAGTCTGTTCCATAACTGTGGGGACGTTTTTCAAAAATTCTGTTATTACACATGTGTAAAATACTTTGTTACTTTGTTATTGTTATTATTGCAGTTAAAAACAGTAATAACAGTGTGTATTATGGTGACTGGTTCACTGGGAGCAGCTTTGAGAGTAAAGTCTTATAGCAGCAGGGAGAAATGACCATCTGTATCGCTCCTTTAGACACTTAGGATGTAACAGTCTGTCACTGAAGGAGCTGCTCAGAGATGAAACCGTATCATACAGGGGGTGAGAGTCATTCTGCAGCAATGATGATAGTTTTGCTACCATCCTCCTTTCTCCCACCTCCTGTACAGTGTCCAGAGGAATCCCCAGGACTGAGCTGGCCTTCCTGATCAGCTTGTCCAGTCTTTTCCTTTCTGCAGTAGAGATGCTGCTACACCAGCAGACCACACCACAGAATATGGCTGAGGCCACCACAGAGTCAAAAAAGGTCTTCAGTAGCTCTCCCTGCACTCCAAAAGACCTTATTCTCCTCAGCAGAAATAGACTGCTCTGCCATTTCTTGTAGATTGCCTCAGTGTTGTCTGTCCAGTCCAGTTCCAGTCCGGAAATCCACCAGCAGTTCTTTGGTTTTCCCCGCATTTAACTGGAGGCAGCTCCGTTGGCCCCAGTCCAGAAAGTTCTGGATCAGTCCTCCGTACTCCCTGTCATCATCATCTGTGCAGAGTCATCAGAGAACTTCTGCAGGTGACAGGTTGCTGAGCTGAACAGGAAGTCTGCAATGTATATAAGGTGAAGAGGAACAGGGCCAGAACCATTCCCTGTGGGGCTCCAGTGTTGCAGACAACCATGTCAGTCTCACAGTCACGAGTCCTCACATACTGTGGTCTGTCGGTGAGGTAGTCCAATATCCAAGCACACAGATGATGGTCCACTCCCATGTACACCGTCTTATCCCTCAGGAGCAGAGGATGGTGTTAAAAGCGCTGGAGAAGTCAAAAAACATGACTCTCACTTTTCCAGGTGCGAAATAGCCCGATTTAGGAGGAAGATGACAACGTCTTCCACTCCAATGCCAGGTTGGTAGGCAAACTGAAGCGGATCCATTGAGGTTGCAGATGAGTTAGCACCAGCTTCTTCAATGTATTCATCAGATGTGAGGTCAGTGCTACTGGTCAGTGCTACAAATTACTTATAAAATTTGATTTGATTTGGTCGGTAGTCCCCAAGGTCTTTTGGGAGTGACGTCTTTGATACAGGCACCACGCAGGATGTTTTCCATAGCTGTGGCCCCTTCCCCAGCTTCAGGCTCAGGTCAAACATGTACAGCAATATGCTGCACAGCTGGTCTGCACAGGTCTTAAGGAGCCTGGAGCTGATGCCGTCTGGACCCACAGCCTTCCTCGCTTTGGTCTTCCTGAGCTCCATTCTCCATGCATAGGGCTCAGGCTGAACCCCAAGAGTGCGCTTTTTCTTACTTATAAAAACACTTCACTAGAGGTAATTTAGGATTTGACCATGATTCAGGCACAACTGTCTCTTGCACATGTGAATTTGATCCTCCCTGCTATGAACAGAATCAGGATAGGCCAAGACTTATCTGTCATCTGGCTTAGAGGTATGCAGTCTCATGGCAGCAGCAATCAATATTATCTCCTTGGGACTTCTAGTACCCAAATTAATTTAATTTTATTTTATTAAATTTATTATTAGATTTAAGATCAGGTACACAAATTACTTAATTAATTCTAACTTACCCTGTTATCTACAGGGTAAGTTATCAAATTGTCTAGTTTTAAACTTATAGTCTGTATCAAACTTGATTATTGATTATTGAGCATTGATTATAAAATACTATTACTAACCTATAGAGCAGTTAATTGTCTCATGCCACAGTACCAGAGTGATCTTTTGGTTTTTTATGATCCGTCACGCCTTCTTCGATCAAAAGGTGCAGGCTATTTGGTAATACCTCAAGTACAAAAAGGCTACAGCAGGTTGCAGAGCTTTTTCTTACAGAGCCCCACAGTTATTCGCAGTTATACGCAGCCTTCCTCGCTTTGGTCTTCCTGAGCTCCATTCTCATCTGGGCTTCTGTAAAGGGCAGTGTGTATTGGTTGGAGTGTGGGGCTGGAGGGAATTGGGGGGTAAGTGTGTTGTGTGTAGGCTGTGAGCTGATAGCAGTGCAGAGAGATGTGGGGCAGCAACAGCTTGCTGTGGAAGCAGAGAAGGGAGGGTGCAGCAGAGGGGACTGGATGGGGGCAAGGGGGGTGCCAAGCTATATATGCCACTCCCAAGCTCCTAGGGTTCCGAGCTCCTAGCCTGATCATCTCTTCTTATGAGCTACTTTGTCAATCCTGATGTTCTACCCATGGTTGGAGTCTCGTCGTCCGGTGGTCACCCTTCCAGGGATTGATCTGCATGGTCAGCCAGTGTCTCATGGAATTGTCATGGATGAAGCTGCCTGGAGACTGTCATACCTTCTTAGAACAAATGTTGTGTCAGTCAGCTGTATGGTCTGGTCTTTATCAGCAATCAGATCTGTGCTGAACTTAAAGTTTGGAAAACAGAAAAAGTAAATAGTTCCTTCCTTTAGGGGTTGTAGGGGCATTTGGGCAGAGAACCAGGCTCGAAAACTAGGCAGCAGGAGGGGGACAGCAGGATAAAGGTGAAGCAGCCCTCTCCAGGAGCGTAGCACAGGCTTAGCCGACAATGTGGAGTCCTGGGTCAGCTGGATGTGCCTGTAAAAGAATACGAGAAAGACAACAAGCATTAGTCCCGTCTGCCACGCCCCATTTTCCTCTCTCCAGCCGCTGAGCCTTGCTTCCTGCTGTGCTTTCATCCTGGAGGGTAAATGCTCCAGCGGTGCCCCTGATTGGCCCGTGATTTTTGGCGGGAGTTTCGGCCGCTCCGCCCCGCTCTCAATCCCTGCAGCGCTGGCCACGGTGCTGAAGTTCGGGTGCTCGCGCTTAGCGCCGCTGGCCAAGGTGCTGAACCGCCGCCTTTTACACTCTCCCGTTTCTTGGCTGCCGATGCAGTGGGCGAGGAGCAGTTTTTCCTCCGTACATTTACGGCGGTGCATGTGCCGCCGTCACAATAGATATATAGAATTGTAAGTTAATATTTTTAAATTAATTTTAACTTTAATTGTATATATTAATTTATTTATTTTTAACCTTATTTTTCTTCTTTTTCTTCTTCTTCTTCTTATTTATTTATTTATTCTCTCTCTTCTGTTCCCATACTTCTGTAAAGCTGCTTTGAGACTATGGAAATTGTTGAAAGCGCTATAATGAATTTGAATCTAATGCTATCTACATGTAAGGCATCTGTATCAATTTCCAGCACACAGACTATGACTCACATGTGAGTTACATATTTAAGGTGGGATTTATTTTGTATTTTATTTTATTGTATATTGTTTATTCTTTCTGCAAAATGTATGAAAACTATCAGTCAACAGTAACCAAAAGATTGTCTTTAAAAGAAGGAACATGTCCCTCAAGTGGAGGGCTTTCCAGAGTGTCCCTCAAGTGGAGGGCTGGGCTCACTGCATGTCAAAGCTTCTATGATTTTTTTCTCAGAATGACAATTTGATTTATGACTCTGGTCTCGTGTGTTTTAATGTGTCAGTATTTATAAATCCTAATCTTAGCTTACTTTGGTTGTACTGCTATAATTTATGACCTCTGCCTTTGGAAAAAAACATTTCTTTACCATTGCCTTATCAAATTTGTCCACAAATCTGAATCCTTCCTCAGATTCACTTTTGGTAATGCAAGTGTTGACATTTTGGTATTTTTGTTACTTTCACTGCCAGTGAATTTGGCATACTTTTTGTCACAGTTTGGTTTGGCTGTTTTGGATAGATGACTTGTAGAAATTCCTCATTGTCCTCATTTCAGATTATTGCAGATGGGAATAAATTTTAGTGTCAGGGGCATTTGCCTAGCTTTGATATTTACCCCACTGATAATATGCAATTGTGTGCAGTGCTGCATCGGCTGAACCTGCAGCTATGTAGGCCTTCCCCATAAAGGCAGATGTGGCCTGACAGAGTTTCAATGGTAGTGCAGACTTTCTCCATGCAGCTGATGAAGGGGAAGGATAGCTTGCAATTGTCTCTTCAACCCTCGGCAACCTTCCTGTGTTCATCTAGGCCCACAATGGCTGAATAGTTGGCAGCTTCCAAGGAGAACAAACAGACAGAATAAGGATTATTCCACTACACTGACACCTCAGTGTGGAGGTCTGAGAAAAATGGGAGATGCCTGAAGTTGGCACAATGCTAGGCAGTGTTTGTCAAGCTTAGAGCAGACAACACAAACCTCTTCATCAGGCCAATCTAAGCTAAGGAACAGCACATGTAATCACCTCCCAGAGCTCTTTTAACACCACAGAATGGGTGGCAATTTGACTGCTGCTTGCTCCTCATTGCCCACATTGAGCTGCTCAGAGTCTGATGCAGACAACATTATATCCTCATCCAAGTCAGGAGAAACCACAAAACAAGCTCCTGGAGCTGAAAATAAGAAAATAAGAATTTAATTGTACCTACAGTAGGTGCATATGACCAAAATCTTGACTCTTGAGAGAAAGGGATTTACCCATCTCTTGTTCAACTTCTGCTAGCTCATCCTGTGACCTCCATAGGGCTTGGCTAGAAATACACCCAAGCAAGAGCGGAATGAGCTTAGCGACAGTGCACAAAATTGCTTTCATAACCAGTCCCACTTAGGAAGCAATTCATTGTAAAGAGAAGGGACAAGAGGAAGGGGGACTCTTGTTCCACCTCCGCTAACTCAACCTGCAAGACCCATGATAATTCGGCATGCTGTCTCAGCAGAGGTGGGACCAAAGTCACTATGTGCAGGTGCTTGGCTGGAGAATTGGCTGGAGCTTATGGGGAAGAAGTTTCACAGTGCACACAGCCATCTCCCTACAGAACCATCCATGCATGCTGAGCAATCCCCCATAATGGAGCGAGGGCACAGATGCCTATGCCTATGCCTATTAATTCCTAATGAACAAGGCTTAGGTGGTTGTTGCAAGAAAAAACTCTCTTAGATGGTATGAGGAGGAAACCTTGAGAGGAACCCATCCTCATTTGGGCAACAACAGTGAGTGTGATTCTAATTATATAACTATTATACTATACTTATAGTATAAACCCTGGAGAGTGTAAATGTTTTCTTAAGACAAAGAAGCTGGAACATAGATACCATTTTATGGTCTTGAAATGGATCTATTTATATTTTTTTGCCGACATTAATGCAGCAAGTTCTCCCTTTTTCTTCTTCTCTCTCAAATATTTATGCTTTTGCTCGGCAGTCTTAATAGGTTATGAGTAAACCTCTGCTCTGCAGACTTCCAACAAAAACTTTTATTTTCTGGTAAAAAGAGCAACTGTGACTTGTCAATGTCAAATGTCAATTCTCAGACATCTACCTGCAAATGCCAGACGCAAGAAAAGGTTTGTCTCACTATTTTTTATTTCCCCCCTCTGTCTCATGTCATATAGTGATTCTCTTTTCTTCACCTATAAAAAAGCCAGGGACATGTGGGTAAGATAAGGATTTCAATTAAGATATTCTGAAGCAGACTTTCCTGTGTGAGACAGGACAAATTTAATGTATTTTTAACTTGGCCAATCCTGAATGGTAAGATGAAAGGTATTTACACCACAGATAGGGGTGACTTCTACCTACATTTCTGAATAACATGTTACTAATTAAACATGAATGAAGATAAAGGAGTGTTGAGGGGGATTTTTTTTTTTTTTTTTTTTACCAAAGGCAGAGGTCATAAATTATGGCAGCATATACAACCAAAGTAAGCTAAGAGAAGGATTCATAAACACTGACACATTAAAACACACCAAAACTAGCTTCCTAAACTTAATTGGATAAATTCCAAGCTCAGCAGCATGGGAAGCATCGCATTCTTAAATTGTGCGGGTTTTGGTTCTGACGTGCCATTGTTGTTTCAGCACCACTGTTTCAGAGGTACAAGGAGCGATTCTGTGTGCCTTGCGAGCAGTGTTGGACTATATTAGGCAGCAGGTGAATCTGCTATGAGTATTTTTTCTCAAAGATGATGTTTTAGAAGCAGGAAAATTGGGCAAGCGTAAGGTTTTGATTGACAAGAACCAAATTGTGATGCTAGACGACTGTGAGAATCTCCAAAACTGCAGCTCTTGTGGGGAATTTGTCCACAAATTCCACAAATTGCATGACAAATGAGTGGGTTTGTCAAACTACTTTGAAAGTGTCTATCAATTTCTGTGTTCCATTTGGGATAGGGCTTCAGAGTTTTTCTGTTCGAGTTAATGTCACCTAATAAATCTGAGAACATAATGAATCTTGAATCTTGAGAGAAAGGGATTTACCCATCTCTTGTTCAACTTCTGCTAGCTCATCCTGTGACCTCCATAGGGCTTGGCTAGAAATACACCCAAGCAAGAGCGGAATGAGCTTAGCGACAGTGCACAAAATTAAACATAATAAAGATGAGAAAATGATTAAACCCTTCAGAGGAACTTTTATAAAGAGAAACCAAATCTGCCATATGGTGCAGAAGGCAATTGCATTTCCTGGGTACAATAGAGAAACCAACACAGCATGATGTAAGTCCACCTTTATGAAGTCAAAATGTCATCTGCTACCTCACTGCTATGTGAAGTGTGCAGATGCATGCCCAACTGAGCATTCAAGGTGTGAATCACCATCACTACCATCACTTTTTTCCACTTCTCTCTGTGGCTGACATCATTGTCAATTAATAAAAATCTCACCATATCTAAAAACACATGTGGTGCTGATTTTGTAGTCTGTCATGCAACCTCTAGTATGTCAGAAAGACAAGATTATTAACTCTGTTCAGGGGTATCAGTGAATCTGGTGTATTGCTTCAGCCTTTTTTTCCATTTTCACTGTCATTATACAGTACATCACAATCTAAGGAACAATTCCTGGTTAAACAGAAAGTTTATTTTGCTCATTTTTATATTTTGTATTTATTTTAGGTCCAGCGTACATGCGTCATATTCTTCATGGAAACCATGAAAAGGCACCGTGGCTAAGAAAATGATGGAAGTATAATGAATTAAAGAGGCAGAAGGGAGGGGTAGAAAGACAGCAATGGAAAAGAAGGTGTGTCTGTTTCTTACATTGTAAAGGTGTGTGTGTATGTTTGTGTGTGTGAACATCAGACTTATATAACTTATATAACTTTGAAGACACTATGTATGATCCAAAAATTAATCATTTTTAGGCTGCCCCCTCTCTTTTTTGAGAGATCTGATCTTAAACCTACCCATTTCAGATCAGGTTCACCTCACTCAGCTCTCTTCCTCTGTTCTTGCAGTACTGAGCCTTTCTTTTTTAACCTTTTATGATTCCTTGTCTTCTCTCATCTCTCAGTGAATCAAACTACAGTAAATAGGAGCTACAGTACATTTCTACAACTAAATTAATCAGGATAAATAGTTAAAGCAAAAACAAACAAACAAATCTTTGATGTCTGTGGTAGTATCTGGATATATGAATGGTAAAATGTGTGGCAGCCTCAGGATTTGGACAAAATTAGGTTGATGTATGTTTAAGTATATAATCAGATACCAAATATTTGTGATACTCCTGCACCTTAACATCATTCTCAAAACATATGAAAGAACTCACATGTTATCAATAGTAGTCTTTTCTACAACAGTTTTAATTGTACAGCCAAGAGCCCCTGAGGAACGAATGTGTCAGCACAAATTCTGAGTTCACCACAGACCCAATACTAATTCCTTTCTGCCAAAGTCTTAAAATGATCGCAGATAAAGACCCTATAAAACTGACTGACCCCATAAAGCTGACTCACGCAACAGTGGTTCAAAAAAGTCATGATAGTTGCCGGGTGGCCCAATCCACAGCAATCCCATGCAGTTCAATCCCTGGCAGAGTGCACACCGGGCAACCAGATTCCAACCAGGGGTTGTATGAAGGATTTATGAAGTAGGTCCAAAAGAAGAGGCGATCAGACTAGGAACTCAGAACATGGGGAGCTCGGAAGTAGCTTGACAGAAAGGGGGATGTTAGGTATGATTGTATTCATGTGACGGACATGTACAATATGTGCAAAATGCAGTCAGGAACTCTGGCAGAACTAGCTATGACAGCATAACTAAAGGGGAGAGGCAGAAGGTGGCACAGACATGAGGGCTTCCTTGGACGTAAAGCATCCCACAACTTCAGTCAGCAAACCTAAGTGACTTGCGAGGGTGGTAAGGAGACACCCCAGTCCAGACACCCCAGTTCACCAAAAACACCCTATGCCCAGTGACCCTCCAGATCTGCTCCTTTACCTAAGAAAGGCTATTCATAAAAGTCTAGACTAAACAAATGTGTTTTAAGCCTGGACATGAACACTCAGACTGTGTCTGAGTCCTGAACACTAATTGGAAGTCTGTTCTATAACTGTGGGGCTCTGTAAGAAAAAGCTCTGCCCCATGATGTAGCCTTTTGTACTTGAGGAACTACCAGATAGCCTGCACCTTTATCAAAGTAGACATGATGGATAAAAAAAAAACATTAGCTCACTCAGGTACTGTGGCACAAGACCAGTAAGTGCTTTATAGGTCAGTAATAGTATTATATAATCAATGCAAAATTTGACTGGGAGCCAGTGCAGTGTGGATAAGATAGAGGTGATGTGTTCATATCTTCTGGTTCCAGTTATTACTCTAGCCGCTGCATGCTGGACAAACTGGAGCTTTTTTATGCAGACAGTAAAGCATCCAGACAGTAATGCATTATAATAATCCAACCTAGAGGTAACAAATCAATTAACTAGTGTTTATTCATCATGTAGTGACATAATATTTCTTATCTTAGTAATATTTCTGAGATGAAAGAAGGCTACCCTTGTGATATTAATTATGTGATCTTCAAATGGGGGCACGGTGGCTTAGTGGTTAGCACGTTTACCTCACACCTCCAGGGTTGGGGGTTTGATTCCCGCCTCCGCCTTGTGTGTGTGGAGTTTGCATGTTTTCCCCGTGCCTCCGGGGTTTCCTCCGGGTACTCCAGTTTCCTCCCCCAGTCCAAAGACATGCATGGTAGGTTGATTGGCATCTCTGGAAAATTGTCCGTAGTGTGTGATTGCGTGAGTGAATGAGGGTGTGTGTGTGCCCTGCGATGGGTTGGCACTCCATCCAGGGTGTATCCTGCTTTGATGCCCGATGATGCCTGAGATAGTTCGGATGCCCCGTGACCCGAGGTAGTTCGAATAAGCAGTAGAAAATGAGTGAGTGAGTGAGTGATCTTCAAATGAGAGATCAGTGTCAATAATCACACCAAGGTCATTTAGTGCTGCACTTGATGAAATAGAAAGACCATCCAGAGTTACTCTGTAATCAGAAACCTCACTTCTGGCTGCCTGTGGTCCTAGAAAAAAAACACCTCTGTCTTGTCAGAGTTAAGCAGAAGGAAGTTAGTAAGCATCCAATATCTGATGTGCTTCACACAATTTTTAATCTTATTAAGCTGGTCTCTCACATCTGGCACATCTGGCTTGGTTTAAGGTCAGGTTTTTTTAATCAGAGGTTTGATAACCACTAGGTTAAAAGATTTTGGCACAAAGCCCGTGATAAGGGAAGAATGTATGTCTTTTTTTTAGAATGGGTTCGGTAGCTACTGGTAATATCTGTTTATAGAAACATCTGGGTAAATGATCCAGTATGCAGGTTGATAATTTTGAAGAAGAAATCTGTGAAATTAAGTCAGTCTCTTGAAGGGGAGTAAACTAGAGCATTATCTATCAAATAGATTGGAATTAAATTAATGGTCAATTTCATAAATATATAATTAGAAATAATTCATTAAATCATTACTGCTACAAATAGATGGTGTGCAATATTTTGACAGTGTTTTTATTCCTAGTTAATTTTGCTCCAGTTTTAAATAAAAATTTAGGATTTATTTTTATTATCTTAAATTAGGCTGAAGAAATACTCTGATCTAGCAGCACTAGCTATGAAGGCTTTCCATCCATGCTAATTGAAATACTAGTAATTTAGTTACTATTAATGTTCTAATTTCTGTAGGGTCAGATGGTGATCCAATCATGGATGATAATCCTGGGAGACTATTGGTAAATCTCTGTGCAGTAGCAGATGTAAATATACGCTTAAAATGTTTTAATCAGCTATGCTAATTCCTTTCCACTGCTTCTCTTTTTCTAACTATCCCAAGGCATCCAGAGATTGTACCAGCTCCAGTTGTGTTCCATGTCATGAAGATTTTGAATTTTTGTAATATATTAATCTTTGTATAATGTAATTTTCATTTTATTATGTTTCTTATGTTCTGTGAAGCTGCTTTGAGATGATGTCTGTTGTTAAAAGCAATTAAATAAATTTTTATTGAATTGAATTGAATAAATTAAATTGAATTCCCTCCAGAGTGTCCTAGGTCTTCCCCAGGGCCTCATCCCGGTTGGACATGCCCAGAACACCTCCCCAGGGAGCCGTCCAGAAGGCATCCGGAACAGATGCCCGAGCCAACTCAGCTGACTCGATGTGGAGGAGCAGCGGCTCTACTCTGAGCTCCTCCCGAGTGACCGAGCTCCTCACCCTATCTCTAAGGGAGCGCCCAGCCACCCTGCGGAGGAAACTCATTTCGGCCGCCTGTATCCAGAATCTTGTCTTTTCGGTCATGACCCAAAGCTCATGACCATAGGTGAGGGTAGGAATGTAGATCGACTGGTAAATAGAGAACTTTGCCTTGCGGCTCAGCTCTTTCTTCACCACAACAGACCGGTATATCGACCGCATCGCTGCAGAAAATACACCGATCCGCCTGTCGATCTCCTGCTCCATCCTTCCCTCACTCGTGAACAAGACCCCAAGATACTTAAACTCCTCCACTTGAGGCAGGAGCTCTCCATCAACCTGAAGGGGGCAAGCCACCCTTTTCCGGTTGAGAACCATGGCCTTGGATTTGGAGGTGCTGATTCTCATCCCCTCCGCTTCACACTCGGCTGTAAACCGTCCCAGTGCACGCTAAAGGTCATGATTTGAGGAAGTCAACAGGACAACATCATCTGCAAAAAGCAGAGACAAATCCTGTGGTCCCCAAACCGGACTCCCTCCGGCCCCCGACTGCGCATAGAAATCCTGTCCATATAGATAATGAACAGGACCGGTGAAAAAGGGCAGCCCTGCCGGAGTCCAACATGCACCGGGAACAAGTCTGACTTACTGCCAGCAATGCGAACCAAACTCCTGCTCCGGTCATATAGGGACTGGACAGCCCTCAGCAGAGGGCCCCGGACCCCATACTCCCAGAGCACCCCCCACAGGTCACCACGAGGGACCCAGTCGAATGCCTTCTCCAGATCCACAAAGCACATGTGGACTGGTTGGGCAAACTCCCATGAACCCTCCAGCAACCTGTCGAGGGTATAGAGATGGTCCAGTGTTCCACGACCGGGACGAAACCCGCATTGTTCCTCCTGAATCCGATGTTCGACTATTGGCCAAATTCTCCTCTCCAGTACCCTGGCATAGACTTTTCCGGGGAGGCTGAGGAGTGTGATCCCCCTGTAGTTGGAACACTCAAAAGTGCTCCAATTATCTATGAAGCCCATATTGTTTAGCACCACCTGGACATACAGCAGTACAGTGACCATAACCTGCTGTAAGCTGCATTGCCATGCCGCCTTGGGATGGGATCATAGCATACTACATCCTCAGACATCGCCTTTGCTAATTTACACTCCTCTACAACATTACTCTTAGTAACCTCTGACTGACGAAGGTGTATATCGTTAGCTCCTAAATGGAAAACTACCTTCGACTACCTATGCTTGCCTAGGATTACCTGCTATGTCTGGTGCCCTGGCTCATGGAATACACCTAACCAGTGCCCCTAAAGGCCTAGCTTATTTCACATGCCTTAAGATGGAAATCTCCTATAAACGGAATATTAAAAAGATACAAAGAGCGTTTCCTCCACTAGCTGTTTGAAGACAGGAAACAAAAAGCATATCCCAAAGAAGAAGAATAAAATTAACTGCAATAAGAAAGTAAAAAAAAAAAAAATAAACTAAAGCGACAGGGTAAAATATTAACCAAAACATTAAATCTTAAAATAGCTTATGCTGTAAATATAACCTTTCTTATAATCTATACATGCTATTTCTCATATTTATCTGAAATAAACTGTAGAATTATTTAACATGGAATGACTGCTGGATGGGAAGGATTTCTAAAAAACTTTGAACTTCAGCCATGAATTAAAGGTTGCTATGAATTGTATCTTCAGTATTTGTATATATTATTCATATTACTTATGTATTATACTGTATTACATTTTTAAATGAAATTCCAATGAAAACAAAATTATCTGAGTTGCTTTTACACTATCAGTGTGTTGAATATTATTTATTCACTTTTCTCTTTTGAAAAAATTATCTATATATTTTTTTTCTATCTAATCTACAAAAGCCTTGGGCTCTGATTTGTTCATGAGGCTTTGCTCATTGTTCCTTCTGTCCCACACACTTGTTTTTCCCTCAGGCACCATCTTATGTTCACATGCATAACACACATTTGAGGTGTTGAGTCTCTTTTAAAAAAATCACTCTGTGGTTACTAGTTTTTTAATGAGTACTTATTTTTTTATTGGTCAATTAGACAAGACAGTCATAAGTGAAGTATGAAGATGAAGAATTTTCGGTGTTCAAAGTAAACAGTTTTATTTTTATAATAATTTTATTAAATCAATTATATAGTTAGTATTATTTCTAGAGATTTTATTTTTATTTTAATATAAAAATTCTTATTTGTATGTATAGGAATAAGCTTAAAATTATCTGCCAAAAGAAAAGGACAATTACACCTTGTTGTATACTATGAAAGAAAATTCTGAATCTGTCAATGAATATATTTAATAGAGATGATCCGGATACTCGGCTGAAATGAGTATCCGGTACGGATAAAGCACTTCTGCCGAGTACAAGTATTATACGAGTAATACGAGTCAATATCTGTGCTTGGATTGAATGAAAATCATCATTGGGTATCTGATTGTGTCAGCGTTCTGTGATAGGCTAGTCACAGCGCCCCTCCCCTACACACATACAAATGTATTGTGTTGCTGTGTCTCGCTCTGCTTACTCACAGTCACACACAGGACAGCTCTCTGTCTCTCCCTCAGTCACTCGGGTTCGCGGGTCTTTTCCGTTAACGTTTAGGGTTTCTTCAGCTTTTTACTTTGGGTTGTAACGTTAATAACACGTACTTACTAACCAGTAGAGTTCTGGTAAATGTGGGTTTGTTCAGATGTGGTGCTTGCTTGGTAGAATGCGACTCGCATTGCGTCTCTGCCTGTCGGAGATTTCTTTTCTTTTTTAAACCTTCAGCTGTCTCTAACCAGTAACCAGACACTGAGTGTCTGACACGTTTTATTTATTTATATTTATATATATATATATATATGTATAAATTAATTATTATTGGTTAAATCCCCGCCCATTTCAAGACAATGGCCTACTCCAAGTTAGGCCACACCCACTCCGAGTACGGATACGGATACAGATAATTCATATGGTTAACAGATACGGATACAGATACAGATAATGCTGTACTCACTCATCCCTAATATTTAATTTTAATTTTGGTTTATTGTAATCCCATAAAATTAGATTCACATATTTATATCATTTATTGATCTGTTTAGTTAATCAACTCCAGAATATAAAAAATTTGTTTGATGTTTAAAACACTGAACATATTTTTATCCAACTAACAATGTGGGCGAAATTGAATTAGATCTGATCCTTTACATTTTAGAAATGCTTAATTCGACATTAGTTTGAAACATTTCTGATCCATTTTGAAACGAGTCAGACAATACAGTTTCTAGAAAGTTTACCAGCTAACTTCAAGTGCTATTAATTGTCATCTTTGTAACATTTCTGATATATTTGTGAGAAAGTTCCTTTTTAACTCTGTCATGCATAAAGATATATTAAACAAATTACCTCATACAGCTCTGCAGAAGTGCCATAGTTTTTCTCTCATTCTTTCTCTCCCCCACTGTTTATTTAAGCCGGCACAGTATGCCACAAAATAAATGAGTATATGATAAAAGACGAAGGGATTAAAGAGAGATGAAAGGTGTTCTTTCATCTTTGGGATGAACATGTTTTCTGTCTGCCTTTGATGTCGTTCTGAGGGAAATGGAAGCTTCTGGAAATTGTTAACGAACATTGTTATAAATGAGGTGAAAGGTGAACTAGTGCCAATGTGAGTTTGAATAGCTTGTGGGTCAGATGCAATTAATTAAAGGATGGAGAGTTTTCAATAGATTGATGTTAGAAATAAAACAAACATGGATGCTTGTATTGTATATACTATGCTTATGTAAAGTGGTGGACCGTATTATGCTAACAGGTTACATGAAAGCAAATGGTGAGATAACAGGAATTAATATGAAATATCATTATGGCAAATTGCAAATAGTTATGAAATTGGCAGGTTGTTTTGGGCTGGATAGTGTCTGTAGGCAACAGTGTAGCATGGTAGAGGTTCCTTGCAGGTTTGGGGCTGCATTTCTGCAAATGCAGTTAGAGATTTGGTCAAGAATAGCGGTGTCCTCAATGGTGAGAAATACAGGCGGATACTTATCCATCATGCAGTATCTATCAGGGAGGTGTCTGATTGGCCAAAGACCTCAAATATACAGACAATGTCATTAAAAATCACCTGGAACAACCTACATGCTGAGTTTCTTCTGTGTGCAAATGTACCTAGAAGAAATGATGCTGTTTTTCAGACAAAGATTGGGCACACCAGGTAGTTATTTGGATTTTTTTTCTATTTATTTATTTCCCATTTTGTTATTTGATAAAAATAAACTATTAACACTTTTAAAAAGAGCATTCATACTTATCAGAGGCATTTTTAAGAGTTTTGAAAAACTGCAAGTAGGAATGAATAACAGGGAGAAGAACAGTTGGTTCTGGATGTATAAAACAAAGATGGTGGCGCTTCAGGCATGGTCTTTACCCCTTTCACAAATCCTGATTCCTCAGTGCCAAGTGTGCAGCATGTGGCACTTGGTAGAGCCAAAGCACACGTTTATTTTTACATGCATTATCTTTATGTACCACCTTGTTCTTTGAACTCTCCAGAACCAAGTTCTCTCCAGTGCCTGAGAGAGCAGACTCCTAAGCCCAAAAGATCATGATGACAAATAATATTATAATTGCTCCAAAAATAGGACTTATAATTTATCTGTGATGCAGTACTGTTTGTCAGATAAGGTTATTGAAAATATGACAAAGACAAAGAATTATTATTTATTGTTATTGTATGTTCCCATTTAGCTGATTATGTATTGATCAAATGAATTAAAAAATCAGACAAACAAATAAAAACCTGCCAAATTCATTTTGGTGCTTTCTGTAATTACACATGTTGACATTTTGTTGAAAAAAAGGCTTCATTTGACATATTTTACTTCATTTTCTTTGTTTATACAATTAGGAAAAAAATATATGTAAATAAAACTTATAAAAGGAAAGATAATCAGTTTCCCTTAATTGTTAATTGTAAATTAGATTTTACATTCCTCAGAATTAAACTTTCCTTAAGTGCACTCTTTGACACATTGACACAAGCTCTTCATGGTTCCCTGTGTGAGGGACAATGGTGTCTTTAGCATGGGGGCATTCCATGCTACTGGTGAACATGTGATGACAATAATCATGGGTTTACTGTTGTTCATGTGGACCAAGTCAAAACTTTTACTGTTGACATAACCAATATTTAAACATGTTAATACACGTTTAGGTTCAAAAGCTTCATATTGAGATATTTCTGAATTAATTATGGGAAGGGTATATACAGTGTTTTTGGCCCAGTGTACCTGTTTCTCCTCAAACACCTGGGCCAGCAAATTTAGACGTAACTTACAAATTACAATACAACACCTGCACTGAGATTGAGGTCCATGCTTGATCCAAATTTGAAACTCCTTTGTGAGTCAGCTTCCTTTCGTGTTAGTTACTAAGCATGCTAAGAGAGAGAGAAACAGTCCCAGGGGGTGCCATTATGCTCCAGCATATCAGCATTAGACAGATGATACCCCATGAGAGTCCACCACCTACAGGGGGTTAAAAAAAAAGGCGAAATAGGAATATTAAACCCAACATTGGCAGGGTTTACCATAAAATGATAGCCAAGCAGCTTGCTTCCCACTACACCATACAAAGAGTGAAATCTCTCTCAGTTCTCCTAGCTGGAGGCTGCAATACATATCTCACTTCTCGCCTGACAGCTATCACCTCTGGTGCTGATGCCTTATCACTGAGAAATATCACATTAGTGTGGTAAAGTGTAGACATGCCTTATCATTAGATGACTAACATCTGATAAATGTGGGCATGCTAACCCGGCAACAGACCAGCTATTTCTGATTTAATTTGAAAGTGTGTTACTTTGGTGAAATAGAAATATGGGCTTGAGAATTGAAGCATTTTTACATTACATAAATGGTGCTTCTCTTTTTATCAAGTGTAAGACAAGACAATATAAAAGTACATAAAAACATAAAAAAATAATTATTGACTACATAACACCAAAAATTTTGATTTCTCTTGAAAGTGCAATATGAATTAATATATATTACTATAATAGCACGCTCTGTGTGTGTGTGTGTGTGTGTGTGTGTGTGTGTGTATGTGTGTGTCCAGAAACAGCTACGGTCAATTTAGCATAGTCAATCCACCTACCTGTGAGACAGAGGCTTATTTATGTGGTCTTTTGTCCATGCTCATTTTCTTAATATTAAATATGTTGTTTTTTTTCATGGCAATTATGTTATGACCTAAGCTTAAAGAATAATTAGCTTGAGATATAGGACACCCTGCTCCCATGTCATAGTGATAAACAAAGAAAGGCTCTCTTCTTGACTCACACTGAATTAAAAACGATTTCAGTTTTTGATTAGTCACACATTTTCCTATCCTCTAAATGACCTGCAAAAGTAAAAGTGCCAAACTTGACTGAAAAACTTTCATTGTACTACAGGTCAAGAAATTATTCCCAGTACTTGCAAAATACAAATTGTTGAATGGAGTAGAATTTTACTACTACTGTATACTATATTAGGTAAATATTCATATTCTGTTGCCTCAAGCACATGGTGTGATATAATGAAGTATAATGTTGAAGCTTTTTGCAAAAGAACCTTTACGTGACATTTGAGGTTTGACAGAAAAGTCGACAGACTCAACTTTTCAACTTTAAGCAGCCTTGCATAAGCTTATCTAGTTGTCTAATCTAGAACGCTTCCCTATTAAAAGCTGTAGTAATCTATCAATAGAGAATGTTTTCATTGCATTTATATCGAGTTTCCTGCACACGTTCCAAGTTTTCTTTCTGAATTATGTGCATGAAACTGGATACAATGGACACTGCTAATGTTACCGACCTAAGACATAGGGGATATTTTGGTCAGCAACCTGTGAAACAATGAAGAGACAGACAAAATGAGTGTCATTCCCTTGGTACATCAATTTAATTCTGTGATGTTTTCATTTATTTAGTTTATTAGTTTATTTCATTTATTTATAATATGTATGTATTAAATTAATAAATACATATTATAAATAAATGAAATAAACTAATAAACTAAATAAATAGTTTATTAGTTTTTATTTGTGCTTGGTTATTCTTGATTTGAATAATGACCAAGCACAAATATGTTACAAATGCACATTGGAAGAAAACACATTATCCGCTTCTTCTTTCAAAATATTTAGTATGTAATTAGAAACGTGTCACTTTTTAAGCATGTGCATGCTAGGAATTCAACATGGCGACTGAACAGTTAATACAAAAGGAACAGGGTTCCTGAGATCTCTGAGATTGCAGCTGGGAAAAAGCTAGTCTCTACTGTGATTCACAGGAGCGCTTCAGTGCCATCTATTGATGTGGCGATGTTCTGATAGCACGTATGCCTATGTATTTAAAGAACTCTGATGGTGATGTTCTTATTTTAAAAAAATAGGGGGTGTCTGTTTTCCATTGAAACTTTCCAATGAACGCTTATGGTTACACGCTCCCCTGCTTTTAGAGACGTTTCCAGACATCTAGAACAAACCCCACAATAGAAAAGACAAAGTCAATTAAGATTATCACTGTCTGATTTAACTATTTCAATGACCATAGTCTTCTATATTCTGTTCTGTCATGTCTAATATGCCCACAAGTGGTAAAGGTAGTTGTAACTAAAGCTGGTAAAGTTGGGTACAATAAGGATCGACGCTATTTACAAGACAAGGCAGAAACAAGACATTAAAGACTGAAAATAAAACATTATATCACACCACATTCAAGAGGGGTAATTCATGACAGCAGAGTAAGACCATTGCTTACCCTAGGGAAGAATTAATTCCTAAATGAAGAACTACATCTTTAGTGTGAAAGTGATTCAGCCACATGATCTCAGATTATGAAGTCAACGTTTTTTTTGGACAACATTAAACAAAACTACAACTGAACTCAGACTAACACACCATAACTAGGACTTTTGCAACTTGCAAATTAAATAACAGAAAGCCAGCAAGTGGTCTCAGATTTTACTATTATGAAAAAACTGAAATTTCACCCACCCCTACCTGTAGGTGTCACACATCCATTGCATACTGTACTGCAATAGATTATTCCCCTAGATAGTATATTAGATCCAGGGGACTTTACATTTCACTTAACGAAGAGCCCATGCATTTCTTAGCAGGGAGGGCTTAGTTCTGATCTTCATGCAGGACTCTTCATGCAAATGTGTATCATATAATCTTAATATACTTCTCTTTAAATATTTGTAAAGACTAGATGAGATTTGGAAAGTTGCTCACAGCTATAATGAATATTATAAATTTATTGGAAACTGCCTATTACTCCAGAATAACACTAATAATGACACTCCCACACACATACTGTAGCACAAAGTATAACACATTGGGCTTCACTGTCCCCAGAAAAAAAAAAAAATAAAGAAATACCCTAATGGGAGATTTATGCTGTAAATGAGAATTTTTTTTACCACCATGTTCATTAAGCACTCTCCAGCACCATAAACACAACACAGATTGAGAAAATATGTACTGTATATCTTTTGGAGGAACAATGTATATTTCTACAGTGCAATTAAAGAGACTTCTAAAGCTGTTCTAATGGCTGACGTTGACTTACTGTAACACCTTACTTGTAAAGTTTATTGCTCAAAGTTCAATAGATCTATTGTTAAAGGTTCACACAAGTGCAATTGTGCAAAATCAGAGATGAACCTAGTCTGAGACTAGCATATATGAGATGGCAAAACAAAGACCGTGAGCCCTTTTATTTGGTCCCAATTGAAGTCTCTTTCATGGCTTGCTTGGATAATGTCTTTAAATTTCCCTGACATGAGTTTATTTTCAGAGACAAAGAGAGCTTAATTACTAGGCATGTCCAATGTCAGGAATCTATTTTAATTCTGCATTGATGAATCCCTCTGAGGCTTTGTTAGAAAACAAAAGAGAGTTTAAACTGAGACACTGAGTTAAAGTGCTTTAAGAGACACACAACAGAAAATTGAAAGTTGTTTAAAGGAAAAATACTGTATATCTATCTGTCTTCTGGACTTTTCTCACTGACTCTTCATGACTGTTTTGAGTGCAATGACTGGAATATCTTCAGGTTCTGCTGAAGTCTAGAGACTTAATCTTGAGTGCCTTAAGAACAGCAAAGACCAAACTGTCCAAAGCTATTAGAGAGGCAAAACAAGCACATGCCCAGACAGCCACTTCCTGGACAGTAGTGACACCTAGCGCATGTGAAAGGCATCCAGGTGATCACGAACTACAAGACAGCTTCACCTGCCTGTGACAGTGATGCCTCACAGATGCAATGAACGACTTCTATGGTCATTTTGAAATGCAGAACAACTTAGCAGAGGGAATGTGCTGGCAAAGGGAATGTGCATAAAAGCTAGCGGATGTCTTCTCCGACATCTTCAACATTTCCCTGAGCAGCGCCATTGTTCCTATGTGCTTCAGGACAACCACTGTCATCCACAGATTCTGAAGACTACACTGCAAAGTCTTCATTTACAGTGACTAAATGACTATCATCCAGTTGCACTCACACCCATCATGATGAAGTGCTTTAAGAGGCTCATCATGAGGCACATCAAGACCCAGCTACCACCTGCACTGGACCCCCTGCAGTTTGCCTGTTGTCCAAACTGCTCCACAAACATGTTGTAGAGCCAACAACCTGTCTCTGAACGTTGATAAAACTAAAGAGAGAACAGAGCGACCACTCTCCTCTGAACATCGACAACATCACTGTCTGGTTTCGGAATTGCAGCTAGTGAGGACAGCTGAGAAGATCATTGCAGTCTCTCTTCACACTATTTACACCACACACAGATGCTGGCTTTGCGGATGACGTCACACACCTCTCATACACTCTCTTCACCATCCTGCCATATGGAAAAAGGTACTGAAGCATTCGGGCCATTGCGTCCAGATTGTCTAACAGTTTCTTTCCTCAATCCACTAGACTTTCAATAACTGAACTGAACTATACTGAGTGCACACACACACTCAAAAGTGTAATCTGATCTACACCAAATACACAATCATCCAATATACTGTACGTCCATGTTTACAGCACCACTCATATCAAATTATTTACATGCTGTTTTGCACACCATTTTTACTATCTTTGCACATTCATTTCAATGCCTTCAATACCGTAACAAACTGTGCTCTTACATTAAGTGTAGTTATGTTTAAATAGAACTGTCTTGTTTAGATTCCTATTTATTTACACAATGTACTGTATACAGTAGGCACACTGGTTGGTACTGTTTTGTGTATTGTCTTGTAGTGTTTTGTATTGTTTGTTTGCGTTGTCTTTTGTCTTGCATTGTTTGCACTAGGTTGCACAGATGCACTTTATGTGGCTAAGACAACTTAATTTATGTTCTTAGCTCTGTGTCATTCCATCTAGCTCTTTTCTTTCTATGTAGCACCATGGTCTTGGAGAAATGTTGTCATATTCCACTGCGTCATGGTTGAAATGAAAATATAAGCTTCCATATTTACCTTTTACAATACTAATTAATTTTTTCATCCATCCATGTCTATCACTCTTGTACTATCTTAACATAAATAATAGAGGTTATCTTAGGAGAGTGATAAAGGAATGCAGAGGGAAGAGTGTGCTGTTTCTTGCTTGTGTTGTTAGGCTTGATTGGAACGCATTCTCAGAGATTCTGCATTTTAGACTTGGTGTGCCCAGATTTTTAAATGTTTCCCTCTCTCTCTCTCTCTCTCTCTCTCTCTCTCTCTCTCTCTCTCTTTCACACACACACACACACACACACACACACACACTCTTAATTGTTTAATCGCAAATCCATGTTATATCTACAAATTAAATGTTGATGTGTTTTGTATTTATATTTGTCCTTAGTCATCTTTTCTAATCCGTTCTTAGGCTTCTTATTTTAGAAACACACACACACACACACACACACACACACACACACACAATGCTCCTCAGGAGGGCTTACCATAATGCTGCCTTTTCTTCCAGTAATTGCATTGCTGTCTCTCTTACTGCACAGAATGAATGAGTATACAGGCTTCTGTTTCAGTTATAAGACTTTCAGTAACATTAAAGAACTGCTTTGATTAATATATTGTTAATAGTTAGGAACAAGCCTCCATTGGGCTTTCCCCATTTTAACTATTATACAGGTAGAAACCTAGTAGCATTCTAGATCTCATTAAGGAAAATTGGCTGCAGGGGCCTTCTACCAGAAAAAGTAAAATTTCAGTATGTTCTTGACCTAGGAGAAAAACACCACACTTTATATCACATTAAAGTGTTCACCTATTGTGAACAACAGGCATAAATTGACATGGTTTTGATAACTCATGACACATAAGGCTGCATGGTATTGATGATGCATGTTAATAGATGGTGTGAATGGGAGAAAGGTGTCATTCCTTCTTCCAGTTTGAGATGTCAGACAGGTGAGATGCCAGAAATATGGATGGATCTTCATTCCAGACAGACAAATAGCGCTGAGTGTCATCAGCATAGCAGTGATAAACTAGATTTATAAAGTTCGTCGCAACAAACTTTGATGTTGGCTTTGATGAGGCAAAGGCCGGTGCTTTTTGGAGGCAAGTGGACATAAGGGTCAATGTTACTTTTGGAGGCAAGTAGACATAAAACTTGTGAAATCTAGTGGAGCGCTAGGGTGCCAAAACATTTGGAGGCAAGTGGAGACGAGCATGTGACGTCATCCGAAAACCTGTGATGCAATTCCCCTCCTTGGTGTTTTGATATGCCACATGTCCATGTTGTGCTAATGTTTTTTGTTTTCACATGACATCACGTGGGGGGCACGGTGGCTTAGTGGTTAGCACGTTCGCCTCACACCTCCAGGGTCAGGGTTCGATTCCCACCTCCACCTTGTGTGTGTGGAGTTTGCATGTTCTCCCCGTGCCTCGGGGGTTTCCTCCGGGTACTCCGGTTTCCTCCCCCGGTCCAAAGACATGATTGGCATCTCTGGAAAATTGTCCCTAGTGTGTGATTGCGTGAGTGAATGAGTGTGTGCCCTGCGATGGGTTGGCACTCCGTCCAGGGTGTATCCTGCCTTGATGCCCGATGACGCCTGAGATAGGCACAGGCTCCCCGTGACCCGAGGTAGTTCGGATAAGCGGTAGAAGATGAATGAATGAATGAATGACATCACGTGACGTCATCAGAATACCTGCGAGGCAGTTCCCCTTATTGTGCTGAGTGTTTTGATATGTCCATGTTGTAAAAAGTTTTTTGATTTTGCATATTTTGGGGGCGGGGCTGTGTGACAGCCGAAAGTATGTGGCTTCTACAAAGCCAACATAATTAAGTGTCAGCAGAATCAAATTCAATCATGCAGGAGACAGTTGTGGTTGAGAAAAGTGATTCTCTGAGTGGAAGAAAGCACATTTATCTTGTGGTTCAGCCCTAGCCCAAAGCTCCTAATGTGAGCAAGCAAACCTCTCAAGAACTTGTTGCCAGCATGATAGATCTAAGATGAGCTGGTCATTGTAATTTAGAACAAGGATACATTGGAGCCACAGAGAAGCCACTTGTTGAATGTGCCTGAAGACAGAGCTTGGCCAAAAGTTGTATGCCCTAAATTGGTGCCTTTTTGCATTGTGGTGTGAACAATGCCCCTAGAACCCAGTTCACTGCTCAGTTGGTACATTTGGTACACATTTTTGGAGCTTCCAGGGGAAGGCATCTCCAGATTTCATGCTTTTTTGCAGGCTTCAAGTTCCTTTTTTGGACCATTCAATGGTCCTGGAATTATCTGATGCTCTTTTTATATGTCAGAAAAGTTAAAAAAGAAGAATTACTCAAAAGAGTAGGAGATCTGCAGGCCCTGTCAGCAAATATAATTTGTTTGCTGTGGTCCTGTGTTGAGTTGTTCATTTAAAGATTTGATTAAAATGTTTAACAATATGAACAAATGTTTTTTGTATGTAAAACAATAAAAACAAATGCTTTTCATAATTATTAAATTTGGCTAATATAGAAGGTTCTAAGTGAGAATAAATGAAGAGCCATTTGGGAGGCCTAAGAGACAAAAGAGTAAAATCTTTGAAAAGAGACAGACCTCCCATTAACACTAGGATCTACATCCACTGATCAGACCATAAATTCCTGAATTTTAATTCATAAATTCTGTTTTTGCAACAGAGATAAACAGTCACCAAGCAGCATCTTTCTCATTGGTTTTCAGATGCTATATCTAAGCAGAATCGCTTCAACTCTAGGAATCAGGGCCCACTCCAGGAGTGCAGCATCTTCTATAAGTATAGTGAGAGGCGTTCCCTTGCACAATGCTTGTTCTCTGGCAGGCTAATCCTCTCTGCACATATTTATAGGGTTTGGACTTAACATCAGGATCCCATGTCCTTTTTAGACATATATTTTTTTGCAGTGTAGTGGTACATAGTCACATTCCCATAATGTCAATACCATTAGGCATCATTGAGTTCACGCAAGAGGGAATATCTCAGGTTATGTATATAACTACACCGGGTTACGTTCCTGAGAAGGGAACGAGACGCTGCGTCAGTGCTGACGCTATGGGAATGCTTCTTTGAGGAAGTTGTGTCTGAAGCTCTGTGTGCACACAAGCCATTTTAATGGCTAGGAAAGGACTACTCACTACTTAAGTGATTACTCACCAGTAAGTCCATATAAGGGCATCTGTCTGAAGGAAGTGCGAACGGATGCCTGGGGCGTGGCCAGCAATGCAGCGTCTCGTTCCCTTCTCAGGGAACTGGGTTACATACGTAACCTGGTTTAGTTCCCTTTCGAGGGAACTCGACGCTACGTCAGTGCTGATGCTATGGGAAAGCCAATACCCATGCTGCCACGCACCGGTCGATGACTGCCCCAGAGGAAATTCTAGGCAGGCGGGGGCGACCGACAAAGCCTGCAATTCACCCACTCTTTTGAGAGAGGCCAAGGCTAGAAGCAGAGCCGACTTCAGGGTCAGAAACTTCTCAGAGGCTGACTCCATGGGCTCAAAGTTGGCTTCCAGCAGCCCCTCCAGGACCGCAGAGAGGTCCCAGGAAGGTATGCATGGTGTACAGTAAGTCCTCAGCCGCCTGACACAACGCAGAAAGCGAGAGACCAGAGGGTGCATACCCAAGGAGGCTTCAAGAACAGGTTTGTGGTTTGCGGCGATGGTGGCCATGTACACCTTTAAAGTAGACGGGGACAGGCCACGAGAAAAGCAAGACTTCAGGAACTCCAGCACTGTACCGACCTGGCAGTGAACTGGATCCTGGGAGTGTTCATCGTACCAGAGGCAAAAAAGCCTCCACTTCAGAGCATACAGCTTCTTAGTGGAGGGAGCCCTAGCATTCAGCAGAGTCTCTGTCACCTCAGATGAGAGGCCTGCCTCTAGGAACTGTTCCCCCTCAGGGGCCAGACCCAAAGCTTCCACATCTACATTAGGACCATTTTTATGTAATCGCGCTGCGATTTCTCCCGACCCGGAAGAGAGCATGCTGCTTTCCACGTCTGGCTCTGAGGAGCTTGATGCAGGAGGAGAGGGGCCGGGGTATAGGATTTCCCACTGCACCTGAGAGAGGAGATCCTTCCTGACGGGAACCTCCCATGAAGTGCCATTCAGGAGGTAGACTAGGTCCGTGAACCAAACTCGAGAGGGCCAACGAGGGGCAACTAGGAGAAGGTTGACTCGGTCATAGCGCATTCTGGCTAGGACTTGCGGGAGCAGAGCTACCGGGGGAAAGTTGTACAGACGGAGCCTCGACCACATCCATACCAGGGCATCCAGGCCCAAAGAGGCCGGATGAGAGAGGGAGAACCACAGCGGACAGTGGGTCGACTCCTTGGAGGTGAACAGATCTACTTCCGCCCGGCCGAAAATCTGCCAGATTTGCTCCACCACGTGGGGGTGAAGACGCCACTCCCCGGGCCTCAGCACCTGCCTCGACTAAGACATGGCAGCCCCTGAGGTGTGGGAGAAAGTGTCTCAATGCTAGAAACACAGCCCTCATCTCCAGGCAATTTATGTGCCACGAGAGATAGGGGCCCTCCCACAGACCCTGGGCAGGACAGCCATCCAAGGCCACTCCCCAGCCCAAGAGTGAGGCATCTGTCGAAAGAGTCCTGCGACGGTGACATGCCCCTAGAATGGGACCCCAGGCCAAGAACCGCAGTCTTTTCCACGTAAGAAGGGTACAAAGCCCACTGCGCGTAACCTGTATAACCCTGAGGGGATGTCTGCAAGGATGGAAGCCCGCACCCCTGAGCCAGAGCTGGAATGGCCTCATGTGAAGCAGACTCAAAGGGATAACGATGGCTGCTGCTGACATGAGGCTGAGCACCCTCTGTGCCTCAGCGACAGAGAGGCCTCGTCCTAGCCGAATAGCTTTCACTGCTGACAAGATGGAAGCCACCCGAGTGGGAGACAGATGTGCCTGCATCGTGGTGGAGTCCCAAAGTACCCCCAGAAAGGTGGTTCTCTGAGAAGGAGAAAGCACACACTTTGCTGGGTTCAGCCTGAGGCCTTCAGACCTCATACACAGCATCTCGATGACTGGCTGCCATAGCCCCCGACTGGGCCAGAATGAGCCAGTCATCCAGGTAATTTAGTACACGGATGCCCTGGAGACGCAATGGTGCCAGGGCAGCATCCATGCACTTTGTAAACGTGCGTGGTGAAAGGGCTAGGCCAAAAGGAAGAACACAATACTGGTACACTTCGGCCCCAAAAGCGAACCTGAGGAACCTCCTGTGCTCTGGCAGAATGCTTATGTGAAAATAAGCATCTTCGACGTTGATCGTCACAAACCAGTGCTCTGACCTGAACATATTGAACTTGTAAGTCTTCAGAGTACAGTTCAGAGCCCGCAGGTCCAAAATCGGACGCAGCCCCCCGTCCTTCTTGGGAACAACGAAATATCTGCTGTAAAAGCCGGAGTCCCGCTCTGGGAGGGGAACATGCTCTATGGCCCCTTTCCTCAGAAGCGAGAGAAGTTCCTCACGGAGGAACACTGCCTGGTGCCCGCCCACGATCGTGGAGGACGGGAGGAAAACTGGATCCTGTACCCTTTTTCCACAGTATCCAGGACCCACTGAGACACCCTTGGCAGAAGTTTCCACGCTGCCAGGTTGTCCGACAGTGGTGTCAACTTCGCGCAGACCTCCCGGGTGCCCTGAAACAGCACACTGGCAGGTGCTAACGGGGGGGCACGGGTCGCCACACTAACCCTTTTATCTGCCCTGAGTGAGCTAGAAGATTGTTGGGTGCGGCCGGATGATGGCCCAGGCTGCTCCCCGTGGTGAGGGAGAAACTCTCTGAATGCCGGCGACTGGCGTTTCACCTCCTGGTGCCTGTCGACAACAGTACTCACTGCATCGCCGAACAAGCCCTGAGGTGAAACCTGGGGCGTCCAGGAGAAAGGATTTATCCTTATACTTTATATCAGTCAAATTGAGCCACAGATGCCTCTCCGTGGCAACCAGCGCAGGCCATCTGCTTCATGGCATTCATGGTAGCTCAGACACTGCTTGAGGTCCCAACCCCTCACCGCCATCAAGCTCTGCCAGCAGGTCAGCCTGGTAGGCCTGCAAAACTGCCATGGTGTGCAGAGCAGCAACTGCTTGGCCTGCTGCCTTATAGGCCTTACCCACAAAGGCCAAAGTGGTCCTACAGGGCCTGGATGGAAGGGCAGGTTTCCTCCATGCCGGCGATGTAGGTGAGAGATAGCTAGCCAGCGTCTCTTCAACCCCAGGCATCACCCCATACCCATGGCCTTCAAGCCCTATAATGGCTGAATAGTCAGAAATGGCTGGAGAAAATTTACGTGCCGAAAAAGGATTTCTCCAAGACCTCGATACCTCAGCATGGAGGTCTGGAAAAAATGGCAGATGGCATTGTGTCAGCTGTTCAGAGGTGGAAAGCCCCTCTCCTCCCGCATCAAGCTCCTCAGAGCCGGACGTGGAAAGCAGCATGCTCTCTTCCGGGTCGGGAGAAATCGCAGCGCGATTACATAAAAATGGTCCTAATGTAGAAATAAATAGCTATTTTGAAAATGTGTGACATAATAGATTTGAAATATTTTCAGTCTGAAAACTGATATTATAAAGCCTAGTTTTTTTTTGTTATTTGGAACACTAAATACAGTAGTGTGAAGCAGTGTGAAGTAGATGTGTACATGGCAAGACAACAAAGTAACCAGCATGTTTTTGCACCTGACAATGTCGAAATGCGCATGGCATTAAAATCCCCTTTGAGATCTGCGTTCCTCTTCTTCTCGTTCCCCTTCAGATTCTCTCACGTGGTATCCTATAATGTTCCTTCCTATCTCTTGTTTCTTTTCTCTTCACAGACCCAAAGGAAAATGGCAGTGATTCTCAAACCACAGAGAAATGTTGCCCAAATGATTGCTGATGAATATCAAGCCACAACTTTGACAGAGACTCAGAAAACTTGGAAAACGAGGAAAATTAAAAATAAAAAAAAAAAACAATGAAAAATTAAGAACAACGTTTATTAAAGGCATGTATTACAGTTATTTTATTGATGTGGTAAATCAGCAATCAGCTATCAAGGCTTTTAAATCATTTAAATAATTGTTGAACTGCAATTCTGTTTCATTATTATTTAACTTGGTATGTAAAGTTGAGACAAAGAGTTTAATAATTTTTGGTCATTACATTAACATCAAGTATATGAAAAGAAACCTGAATCCAATCTCTGTATCATTTGATATTACATAGCTTTGTTAAACACATCATTTAAACTGAATTCATCAGCTTGAATGATATGTATGCATAATAGGATGTAGTTGAGTGGGTAGATACATGTAAGAAATTGCTTTATCATATTTCTCTTATTTATTTAATTATTCTTTTTGTTGTTGTTGTTTTTTATTTTTTTGTTGCTAGAACTACCAATTCTGATAACTGAAGTGAAGACAGCCCTGACATCTTATTGTTCATCAGTGCTATCAGTCAGCTCTGACTTGGAAGGTGGAAAGAGTTTCCCTGCAGTGCACTCCCCACCAAAATGAACAGGTAGTGTACTAGTTTATCTAGTTCATGAAGACTGCATTTTTCAAGTAACCATTTGATAATCAGTATTTATATAAAACTATTGCAACCCTTGCTTAAATTTCATTTTAAGGACACTCCTGACAGCATTGTTCCACAAATAAATTAAATTAATAGATTAATCACAAATAATTGTGTATGAAATAAAAGTCTGTGTCTAGGCAATACAGTATGTGTGATTTTTGTATATATAAATACACAAATACATATATAAATTTAAGAAAAAAATTATATTCATATATAAATTATTAATATTAATATAGATGTTTATTTAAGAAATATATACATCTATATAAATATTAATAATTTATATATGAATAAAATGTTTTTCTTAAATATATATCTCAACATGTGTATTTGTTTAAGACCATAGCCCAAAAATAGCTCAAAAAAGGACTCAGTAGTGAGTAGCCCCACCATTCTTGTTGATAACTTCAAACACATTTCGGCCTGCTTGATGCAACTATTTCCAGAAGGCTGGTGGTGAAGATGTGGTGAACATGGCTTCATGAATGGCAGCTGCAGTCTGGAACTGATGTCCGTTTTTGTAAACTTCCCTCACCATCCATCCCCAAACATTCTCAAGGGGATATAGATCAGGGGAACACTCAGGATGGCCCAGAAGTGCAACGTTATTGTCCTGGAAGATGTCCTTTGTCAGGTGGGCATTGTGAATCGCTGCATTGTCCTGTCAAATGACCCAGTCATTACCACACAGATAAGGGCCCCCAGCCACAGTTTGAGGCCCCTGCACAACCTGAAGCTCCATTTTTCCATTTAAGGAAAAAGCACCCCAGATCATGATGGAGCCTACTCCACTGTGCTGGGTAAAAACATCTCCAGTGGGAAGCCATGAGGACCATCCAGATCAAATTTTTTCTTGTCCGAGAATAATTTTTTTTCCATCTTTCAATGTCCTATGTTTGGTGCTCCCTTGCAAATTCCAAAAGTGCAAGCTTGTGGTGTGGGAGGAGACGTGGCTTTCAAAGACATTTTTTGTTCTCCCTGCTCTCACAGATGCCATCTTATGGTTATTGGGCTGCACTCAGCATTGGTAATGGCCTTAATTGAGTCTTCACAGACAGCCCATCGGATCCTCCGGCTCAATGCAGGTGAAATTTTTTTGGGCCTACTGCTTGACTTTTTTGTCCCATAACTCTCAGGATCTTTTAAGAAATTTAAAATGACTGTCTTACTGTGTCCAACCTGGGCAGCAATGGTACATTGCAAGAGCCCTTGCTTGTGCAGCTCAACAATCCTGCCATGTTCAAAAACAGAAAGCCTTTTTGCTTTTGCCATCAGGAGATCATGACAGCGTGACTGTCTGTAGGACAATGACACTGAAGAAATTTTTTTCACAGATTTTGACTTTTAAACGCTATGGTCTTAAACTTTTGATCAGCTGATGACCAGCCAGTTTGAGTTTAAATTCAGTTTTGGCATTTTGATAAAAAGTACTTACAACCTGGTTAGGATCCATCAGTGTGAAGTGTGAATACTTGGTCTTAAGAGTTTGTTCAGAAGTGTGTATATGTGTACATAAATATGTGCTATTTTTATGTGCTATAAATATGCTATTTACTAAAATAATATATACATATATATATATATATATATATATATATATATATATATATATACAGTTGAGGCCAAAATTATTAGCCCCCCAGGAATTTTGGAACATTTTCCTAAAGATCTTTCCAATGTTTGCAGCATTGATAAAACTTGATATAATCAAACATTCGCCAGTGCTATTTAGTAGCTTTTGGTACATTTTGGAATATAAAATACATTTTTAGGCTTGCTTTATAATCAAATATAGTGAAAATGGGGTGGTCAAAAATATTAGCCCCTTGTGAATATTTGCTTTCAAAACACACCCAATTAATCAATCAGCTTTCAAAACACACCTAATTAATCAATCAGCTTTCAAACCACACCTGTGCAGTCAATTGGCTTCCTAACAACACCTGGGCATTCAATCAGCATTAAAGGACTCCAAGGAACAGGGCACTTGAACACATTATTGGGAGAGACTACTTTTACTCACCATGCCAAAGACAAAGGAAATCAGTCTTGAGCTCAGAAAGAAGATAGTGGAGGCTCATGATAAGGGGGAAGGCTATACTGCCATTTCCAAGCTTTTCACAGTGTCTAGAACCGCCGTACGTTGCATCATTGCCAAGTACAAGGAGACAAATTCTGTAAGAAACAAACCTGGGCGTGGTCGTAAGCGCAAGATTTCAAGAACCCTGGAGAGGAAAATAGTCAGAGATATCAGCAAGATGCCCCAGACATCTGCCAAGATGATTGTTGCTGACCTGGCCTCTTCTGGAGTTGATGTTTCAAGGAACACAGTTGTGAGGGCTCTTCATCGTGGTGGGCTTCAGGGCCATCGTCCCAGAAGAACCCCTTTACTCAAACAGCGGCACATCACAGCTAGACTGAGGTTTGCCCGTGAACATTTGAAAGGTAAAGATGAGTTTTGGGAGTCTGTGCTTTGGTCTGATGAGACTAAACTGGAACTGTTTGGGCACATGGATGTTGCTTATGTTTGGCGAAGAAAGGGTGAGGCCTTCAACTCTAAGAACACAGTTCCCACTGTTAAACATGGTGGTGGCAGCATCATGCTGTGGGGCTGTTTTGCAGCTTCAGGCACAGGGAGCCTTGTTCGGGTGCATGGCATCATGAAAAAAGAAAATTATGTTGACATTTTGAGGGATAATATGCAGAAATCTGCTCGTAGTCTAGCCTTAGGTCGTCGCTGGGTCTTCCAACAAGACAATGACCCAAAGCATACATCGAAATTGGTCCAACAGTTCCTGAAGGATACCAAAACAAAGGTCCTGGAGTGGCCCGCACAGAGCCCAGACCTCAATCCTATTGAGAATCTGTGGCGAGTGCTCAAAGTGAATGTCCATGCTCGGAAACCACGTAATTTGGACCAGCTGGAGCAATTTGCAATGGAAGAATGGGCTAAAATCCCTCAGGAAACCTGTGCCAACCTAGTAAAGAACTACTCTAAGAGGTTGTTGTCAGTTGTGGCTCAGAAAGGGTTCACTATTGACTATTAATGACCGGGGGCTAATAATTTTGGACGTTTCATTTTTGCCCTTTCTTGTTTCAACTCACTATTTCAATTAAATATCCTAATCAAACTTAGTGGAGATTTTGTCTCTGTTATTTTGGAAACAAACACACTATAAAACACTTGTTGTTAATGGTCATTTCCATGGAGAAATCAAGAGTTTTGTCTAATTTCATAAGGGGGCTAATAATTTTGGCCTCAACTGTATATATATATATTAATATTGACTTATCATGCATGATAATTATATGTAAAGATATACCAATAATATTGTTGTAATTTGAAGAATTAGGTGGAAACATATAAAGCTCTTAGAACCCACACAATTTCCCTATTAAAAAAATATGAAATCTCTATTAAATACATATAATCAAATGGCACTAAATGAAAATAAATCTTATATGACTTTGATATGATTTTACTAGCATATGATTCAATCTAACACCGTTATATAATTTGTATATAAATATCATATATGCACTATATTTTCTGCTAATACCATACACCGTTGCATACTGTTGTCATGTAGAATTCACATAAGACTTTTTACAGCATTCAAATATTACCCAAAAATCCTGTACAAGATTTTTTAGTAGGAAAGTGGCCATAATCTTTTGTGTAGAACATCTATTGGACTTACATGAAACACAGAAGGTAGTTCTGGCTGTTTTATCTAAGGGAGATATATGGTTGCTGTATATGAACCATACAGTTTTTTTCATATGGGAGATGACATAATTGACAGACAATTCATGCAGACACACCAAAAGGAAGCAAGCTGGGAATCACATGACGTAGATGCTCTTTTATGGTTTTACTGACATGCATCGCTACGTCACCTGACCAGGTTTTCAGCAAATAATATTAGAATAATACAGCTTTGAGTTTCAAAAGGGAGCCTTAATTGGTTTCTAATTGAGAAAACCAACAATAGCAATTAAGGCTCCCTTTTGATGAACATGTTCTCTCTGCATAAAGCATAAAACTTTGTTGTCAGCAAAAAGTTCTATTTATTGAGAATCACGCTTTGTTTCATTCAGTATATGATATTTAAATAGTGGATTCTTACTCTGCCACAAGGAAATCACCCTGAGACATTTTAGGTTGTCATCTAAATAGAGGAATCCCTCTTTTGACATTCTCCCAAGTTGTATTCCTAGCTAGTTAAAGCTTATGCTGGAATTTATTGATTTTTTTGAAAGTCAAGGTCTGGAGGTTGCTGATTCAGATATGTTATCAATGAGGAACAGAATATTTGCTGACTTACAGTACATGTTGACACTTTCTCTAAGCAATTTTCCCCAGTGCTTTCTGGGCACAGAACGTATCCACATTCCCTAGGTAAATCACACTGAAACATCTGCATGGATTTTCCTAAAAGATAAATCATGTGGCATTGTATTCTGTTGCTTATTTATTTGCATACATGTGCATTGGAGAGATAGCAAGAGCAGAAATAAGGCATTCCATTTTATGTCTCTCTATTTCTTTTGTGTGTATGGGAGTGTTTTAATATACTTGAAAGTGTTTGGAATTTATTAAAGCTCTATGTCCGCTAGGCAGGGAAGGCTTTTCTTTTCTAACCCTTTATAGCTGTATTTTGATCTTTGAGCTCTTGGTAATTGCAGAGGACCTGGCAACTTAGAAACATGCCCTCAATTAATAGATTGTATGCTAACTAATAGTGTACATCATATAGATACTCTTAAGCCCTGCACTAAAACAGGTACTTATCCAATCTGCTTATTGTTTATTACAGTTTTTTGTATTAGCAAAAGTCTTTTAAAATCATCTAAATTAAAGCTGTCCCTCTGATGTGCTTGTTCCTAATTCTGCCCATCCCCATCACTCCTAAAGAGAACCTCGACATCCTCATCTCTACCTTATGTATTTTTCTCACTGCTACAGTCTCTAACCCATACAGCATAGCTTGTCTTTCTACTGTCTTGTACGCCTTTCCTTTGATTTTTGCTATAACTCTTATGTCACACAACACTTCTGACACTTTTCTCCACCCACTCCAACCTGCCTCCACCTTTTCAGGTGTTCCTTCACCTGCTCTGTACTCTCAATAAGATCACAATATCATCCGTAAACCTCATTGTCCATGAAGGTTCCTGTCTGACTTCATCTGTCATCTGTCAACCTGTCCATCACCATAGAAACAAGAAGGGACTCAATACAATTCTTGATGTAGTCCTACAGTACCACCACGTTGAGCTCCTCTGTCTGACCTATAGCACATCTCACTGCTGTCATACATATACTGAACTACTCTGACATACTTCTGTGCCACTCCTGAAATCCTCATACAGTACCATAGCTCCTCCCTCGGCACCCTGTCATATGCTTTCTTTTAATCCACAAAGTCACTGTGCAGCTCGCTCTGACCATCACTTTACTCAGAGCAAAAATTGCATCAGTAGTGCTCTTTCTTGGAAAACACCCATACTGCTGCTCACAAATATCCACTTCTTTTCTTAGTAGCTTCCACTACTATTTCCCATAGCTTTATTGTGTGGCTCATCAACTTTATACCTCTGTAGTTGCTACAAAACTGCACATCACCCTTGTTCTTAAAGATAGCTACTAGAACACTTCATTCCTCTGGCATCTTCTCACTCTCTAAAATCCTGTTAAACAATCTAGATAGAAACTCCTACTGCTGACTGATACCAACCACACAACTTAATTTTTCCCGGAACATGACGTCACTAAACGGTGATAGCGCAACTATAATCATTAACAGGTTTCTGAATGAGTATTATGTTCCATTTACAGGTCAATCGTGGATTTTTTTAGATATACAGTATCTCACAGAAGTGATTACACCCCTCACAATTTTGTAAATATTTTATTATATCTTTTCATGTTACAACACTAAAGAAATAACACTTTGCTACAATGTACAGTCGTGAGTGTACAGCTCGAATAGCAGTGTAAATTTGCTGTCCCCTCAAAATAACTCAACACAGCCATTAATGTCCAAACCATTGGCCACAAAAGTAAGTACACCCCTAAGTGAAAATGTCCAAATTGTGCCCAATTAGCCATTTTCTCTCCCCGGTGTCATATGACTCATTAGTGTTAGAAGGTCTCACGTGTGAATGGTGAGCAGGTGCGTTAAATTTGGTTTCAGAGAGAGAGAGAGAGAGAGAGAGAGAGAGAGAGAGAGAGAGAGAGAGAGAGAGAGAGAAAATAAGAAATATACCTAATTATAGAGACACCATTAGTGACAGAGAAAAGAAAGAAAGAAAGAAAGAAAGAAAGAAAGAAAGAAAGAAAGAAAGAAAGACTGCACAATATACAGACTTGTTGATACACAGAAAGAGAAAAGAAGAGAGTATGATGAAGCTGGGAAAGAGACAGAAACTGAATTATGCTGAGACTTTAGTTCCTATTTCCAGGAGACCATAGAATTATGAGCATGCAATTAGTGGTGCAAATTTCCTTTGGTGTAAAATGTGGAAAATAAAATGTGAATATTAATATACATTAATATGTTTTACCATTTTAGAACTAATACATATTTCATATATAAAGGCTGTTCTCATATTTTAAGCTACTATTTAAAAATCTTAGACCATAGAGGCATGGCCCAAATATTAAAGAATTAGTAAAATTACTAATAATTTAATAATTTACTAATTAACTAATAATAATTTAACCATCAGCAAATGCTTTTCCTGTTGTGTATAATTCAAGCTCCAGTATGCTTGATTCTACACAAAAATGCTTAAACTGGACACTGTTAAAATAAAAGAGAAGCGTTTATGCATTAAAAGAAAACCCGTAATTAAACAGTTATACAGTCACTTAATTTTGATCATTTAAACAGATACCTTTATCTAATAGTTGTCTTATCAATTAGAAGCAAACACAAGTCAGATAAGAGAATAGCATTGATATACTTGTCTGTGACAATCTTTAATTTCAGTCAGAATTGATTTTCAGTCATCCAGCAGCACAGAAAAGTGCCCTTTGTGTGGTCCTAAATGAATCAGTAATCACTGCATGTCTCTAACAAAATCTGTTCTTGTCCTGTTCTTGTCAATAAGCTGCTTTCTGGAAATCAATGATGTTAAAAAGAGATGAGAAAATGACTGTTCTGAAACAACATCTACAATAATAACTAAAGTTATAGCCATGTAATCAATGACGTAGATGCACTCACCAGTTGTAGAGGCACTCACTTATATTACCCATATTCAAACGATGGGACCTGCCCACAGCCAGTGTTTCCTTATTCAGCTGTCTGAAACTGGCTCAGGGCTGACAGTTGGTACTGGGTATGTGGTAAAAATGTGTACCCTGTTGTGGTTGTAATTCACTCACACCCAGCAACAAAGCAACCCAAAAGAGACACTTCTGATAATGATTTTCCTCTGCCAGAACAAAAACTCCTCTTTCCTGCAATACGGGATGACTCGTGAATTTAAAATTCTTTAGTGAGGAGCTGTTTGTAAGGATTTGAACTTCTATGCGCATAAGTGGTAGTTGTTTGTGACTAGAAATTGTTATTACCAGAAATTGTTTTTGTAGAATATGAGAGACACAGAGGGAACTTGAGACAAGTTGGTGAGACTCATAAACAGCTTCTAGCAGACCTTGGTAAGGATAAGATTAACCAGATCAGGAGAAAAGCAGGCGTTGTCTAAACCAATGATTGATGATTTTTCCTCTTACATGTTTTCTTGTATAAATCATGCCTATAAAATCTTAATGTAATTAATGATCCGGGCCCGCACAATAAATTGTGAAACCTTTTTACTCTTGCCCATGCCTACTAATGTGATATTTTATTTCCTCAAAAACATCCACAACAGAACCCTATCCATTGTGCATCAGACAGACCTAAGGTCCTCTCTCACCTGACAGGTCTGGGTCTGGGCACACTGACCGGCCTCCCTTGCCTTTGGATGGGGGCTTGGGCCACAATAGTCGCCCTTTTCTCCACTTTGAGTGAGAACTGGCTTGGCCTATTGCCATTTTTTATATAGGTGTGTGAATGTTTTGCATTATATTTACTTTTGCACTATATTAAACTTATATGTTCACATATTGTGAACCTATACGTTTACACTTGTGATTCATTGAATAGGATTTGTGAAGGTGTAACTATTGTGTTGTGTTTGGGGAAGAGAATTCTTCTAATTCTACATCTTCTAATTTATGGATACACGTGTAACTGATCTTTACAAACACAGATTTCTATCTCTGGTGCTCAGCTGTTTTGCTTAAATAATGCCCTAACAGTTGTATGTGAAATTCTCATGAGATCAGCCAATCTGGAATCAATAATGATGCCACAAACAATGTTACAGAAATCACATTTCTTCTTTATAGAGTTTGATATGTACATTCAAGTACATTAAGTTCTTGACCAGTATCTGCATTTTTTTTTCATTGTGCTTCTATCACATTTGGTACATTGAAGTTCTTGACCAGTATCTGCATTTTTTTTTTAAATTTTGCTCCTGTCACAGTTGATGACATAAAACATAAGGTGTTTATAATAAAGTTCTTCTTTTATTTAAAAAAAGTCTATCTATTTCCCCCTACATTTCTTCTTTTCTACCACATGAATATCAGCAAGAAACAAGAGAACTGCTTCATTCTTCTAGCTGTCTTAATTCCTTTAAAGCAGGGGTGTCAAACTCAAATTCACAGTGGGCAAAAAAAATAAATAAAAAATAGATAAAGTCACGGGCCAAACTGAATATTTATTGAAAAATTAACTGCAACTGATATGTAATGTTCAACCTTTTTCATATGGAAACAAACTTTAGCTTTGCTTGAACACAGGATTTGGAACAACCAGAGCTTGATATTACAAACACATAAGAAATTAAATTTGAAATAAAAGACACATCAGTGGTGTTCATTTCTTATTTAAATAAATAAAATAAATTATGCCTCTCACTGTATCATTTTAAGTTCCTTTTTGAAGTGGATCTTTTTCAAAACCAACAACAAAACAACCAAAAATAATAATTTCATTCAATGAAAATCCAACTTTTTGACTATTAACAGTTCATGCCTTGGAGTAGAGAAAGTGCATAAATAAAACATATATTCAAACTCAGTTTGCTACACTCTGATGTACTCTGCACATTGATCTGTACATTGATCACATTGATTCTTGCCTTTTATCTGGGCACACGATGTCGCAAACCTTGACCATACACTTTTTGACAAACTCTCCCTCATTAAAGGGCCGGGCAGATTTCGCAATCTCTGCTGCCACAATAAAGCTAGCCTTTACAGCAGCTTCACTTTTTGATTTTGCTTTCATGAACATAGTCTGCCAGGAAACCAGACTTTTTTTCATCTCCTCCGCCTTCTGAAGCTTCTGCTTTACGTCCAGGTCCTTATACTTACAATGTTTCGTTTCATAGTGTCTTCTTATGTTATATTCTTTCGTTACAGACACGTTAGCTCCGCACACAAGACAAACAGGTCTGTCCTTTATATTCGTGAACAGATAATCTGCCTCCCACCTGACTTGAAAGCTTCTATTGTCCATCTTTCGTTTGGCTATTTTTGTGGAGGGTGGAATTAACTTGCTCTACGTGTCTGTAGCATGGTTGTTAACAACTGTCAACAGAGAATGAGGGGCGCTTGCTGTTCGTGACTACGCGTCAATACAGTGGCAAGGCATTCTGGGATTTGTAGTATTAGCAGAGCATGCGGCTAGCCAGCTGTAATGTACATTTGATATGATTTCGCGGGCCAAATATAATTACACCTATATAATTCAATATAATAGAAAGCCTGAGCACATAAACCAAAGATTCTCTATAAAGCACACAGTCTGGTATTTGGAACTAGAATCAGAGTATTGATAAAAGACAAGCCAAATTAATTTAAACAATGCAAATGAAGGACAGCTTCTTGAAGCTTTTGCAGCAATTACACAAAATATCACTGGTGTTTGCAGAATATTATATAAATGTACACTGAATTTAGATGAACTTATGCTCAGGTGGGTTCCACAGTTTTGGCAGACGTGAACATCAGCTCATCAACTACCTAATAGGTACTCACTGTGGATGTTTGCTTCATTTCTGGATCCAAATATTTCCCTATAAATGAATATTTCTGCCTCTATTATAAACCACCTTATTTGGCCACCTTATTTTTTTCCAGAAATGAAGAAATTAAAAGGCTTTAATGCTGGTTGTAATTCTATGCCCCTGCATATAAATGGTAAGGTTAGCTGGCTGGCCAAATATTTTTGTACCTGAGAGGTGTAATTTGTAAGATGGAATCTCTATGTTGTTTAGAGGAAAGGTGATAGTTGGAGAAGGAGAGGAGATTATTTAGCTTTCCTGACAGCAGTGTCATTCCTGTAAGTCAATGAACATAAAGTTTCTTTAAATATTCTAATACTCTACTTTCTTTATTACCAGTTTTATATCCTTATTTTCTATACTTTCTTCATAGAAATCTACTCAAGTTATATTAATTTTTGGTCTCCTCATTCTCTACAGATTATGCTCCCTGCCTATATCTTGTTTATTTTATTCTTTGGTCTTTGATTTTATTCTTTGGTCTTTGGTCATCTCTCTTAGTTTTTATTCTGTCTACTAGACACTAGTAGACAGAAGTGCTTTATTTATATTTTACTCATATATACTTTCTATCTGTTCTTTTACTCATAACCTCTAACTCTCAGATCATATCATATGTCATAGAAATTGTGATTCTACAGAGAAGTGGAGAGCCCCCATTTCACTCCAGCATATTCTGCAATACCTGTTTCACTTAAAGACCTCACCAGATTCATTCTTTTGACACTCATCTGTCTCTCTCTGTTATATTCTTCTGTATTTTCTTGTCTCTTTTTCATTGCTTTGCCTCAACCGTATATAAAATGTGTTCATCTTTGTCTTTTCACATTTTAACCACCTCACATTTTGTCTCATCCAAATCATATCTGTATTGTAAATGAAGCTTTCACACTTCAGAGATAGCCAAGCAATTAAGAACCAGCCACCATTTGCTTTCAGAGGCTTTTTCATAAAGGTTTTGATGGAAAATAGCTCAAGCTAAATAGCAAACCTGGCAAAATCAGCAATACACAGTGTAGTAGAAATCTATGAATATTTCTGATGTACACTCAGCTAAAAGAACACTTTTACAATAGTCAGTTTATGCGACTTATTAAAGCAGTCTATTATGTGCTTTAACATGTCAAGATGTCTAATAAGATCATATTACATCATGTATTAGACAAGAACGCAACATACGGCAATAATTCACTATAATGGTCTCTCTAAATAATAAGGCTATAAAATATAGGTTAATAAAATAGAAAAAGGAGAAATAGCATAATTACAGAATGCTTATATTGTTGATTTATTTTTATGTAATATAATGAGCTGGGTTAAAATTTATACTATAATTAGGCTTTACTCAGAATTACTCAGCTGTGGATGACCTTGTTTTTAATTATGTTGTCATTTTTAATGTGTAGATTTGAGCAGATGTTTTGCATTTTACTAAAGAATACTTTTAAAATTGATTGGCAACAAAACTGTTTTAACAAAAAGAACAAAATACATTTCAATTCAAAAGAGTTGCAAGGCATCAGTTCTAGCTAATTAACGGTCAAAAAACTATAAAAATATTTTGCTTTCAATTCTTCTTCGTCTCCTTCTTCTTCTTCTTCTTCTAATTATTATTATTATTATTATTATTATTATTATTATTATTATTATTATTATTATTATTATTATTATTATTTCTGATCACAGTGCATGATTGCATGTTGCCTCAATGGCACAGTCTAATAATCTCTTTAACACTATTACACTGTGTTCACAATTATTAGGCAGGTTGTATTTGATATTGATTTTGATCTTGGGCCGCTGCTCTCGGGCAACCCAAAATGATGGAAACCTCAAAACTAAATATATAACACTAAGGTTTTGGTCTATTTTTTTTAGGAGAATTATTGGGCAGCCATTAATATGTAGAATTATTATGCAACTAAAAAAAAGAAACTTTTCTCAAATTAACTGCTTATTTTCATCTGTTAAATTTAGAATAATAAACAAACGACTCAAAATTTACAAGCAAACATTTCTGATATTTCTAAAGAAAAATATAAGGAACATTGACGATCAACTTTTTGTGCAGCAGCAACCACAGTCTCCCAGACACTGTTCAGAGTGGTGTATTGTTTTCCTTTACCATAAATCTCCCATTTAAGAAGGGCCCACAAGTTCTCAATAGGGTTTAGGTCAGGAGAGGTCATTATTCTTTTATTTTTAAGGCCTTTTCTGGCTAGCCACACAGTGGTGTACTTCGATGTATGCAATGGAGCATACAGCATAAAAGTTATGGTCTTCTTGAAACATTTAGATGTTTCCTGTACCTCTGCTTGAAGAAAATTGTCAGTAAGTCTGAGAGTTGATTTTGAGTTTATCTTTAACCCCAAACCGCATAACTACTGTAGCTCATCTTTAATAATACTAGTCCATACCAGTACCTCACCTACACTTTGCTGGCATCTGAGTGAAGTGGAGCTCTGTGCCCATTACTGATCCAGCCACGGTCCTATCCATCTGCACTGTCAAGAGTCAATCTCATCTCATCAGTCCTGTCTCAATCTCAGCTGGGAGATGATAAGAGAAACTTGCCAGCATCCGATTTCGGACTGAGGCTGATGTATCACAACAATGTTATATTAAACACTGTATAATGAATGAAGATATGGGAGAATGAAAGAAATTGAAATAAAATTACAGGTTACACATTACTCTTTGTCAATTACTGATTTTGAATGTGTTATTCACAGTTGATTGTGTACAAAAACAAGGTTCATATGAACAATCATTCTATATCATACACATTCAAAACACTGTAGAACATGAAATCAGTGCACAGTCCAAATGCAAGGCATAAGGATACATTGGAGAATGTAAATAATAAAACTTATTTCTCAAGACGAATCGATAACATTATCAACCACATTACACAATTTAAATCATAATGCACCTGAAACACATGGGACAATTTGTAAGAGAAACATTCAACAATCTCTGCTCTCTTGAGGCTACATACTGTGTATGAACCACGAGTTAATTAGCACCACATGCATCAGACAAATAAAAGTAAAACTCATATAAACTCACAATACACAGGAATACATGCATATAATTGATTCAGAACATTTTCTGTTTTTTTTTTGTTTTTGTTTTTTTTTAACAACTTTTGGCAATTGAATATGTTAAAACTTCTCACCAGAGACCACTCCCAAAGTAATAGAGCACAACACAGATAAGCGTCCCAGATAACCAAAACATTGTAACAATAGTTAATATGTAAAATAATGTTGAATAACATAAAAATATTTATAACAAAGTGAAATTTTCTTTTACTTCATTAAAAAATAGTTTTGGAAAGTTCATCACTCAAAAATATAATCACTTTAATATTTCTCTCTTCCCAACTGGCTACAGCTTCAGACAGCTGCATTGTGGATCATATGCAGAGGATGATTTGCATACAGAAATAGGCCTGCCAGAAAAGAGTTGCGGTAGTCCAGTCTAGAAATGACAATATCAAATCCTTTCTGATATAAAAAAAAAAAAAATACAACATGAGGGTGTCAAATTAGCAATTTGCAAGGAAAAGTACAGGGAAATCACAAGATCCTGACCTGAGGATGAATCTCCTGGGATAAACAGCATTTCAGTTTTGCTGAGACTGAATTTTATGTGTCATATATGATAATGTCTCTGCAAAACATGCTGAGATCCGTGCTCAAGCTGTGGTATCTAAGTGAGGTTACAGTAGACTATGTTAAGATGAAATTGTGGGTCTTGGGTTAAACTGAGGCTCTCTAGCCATCCTGACAAACATCTAATAAGTAGCTCAAACAATTAATCATTGAGTTGCCCTAGTGAAAATGTCCTAAAAGACATTTATATCCAACGGCTCACATTTGTTACACAGGGACTCAGAGTCTAGCTGCAGATAGATGGATGGCACCATGTTTGCAAATCATGGTGTGTTTTTTTATTTCACTTGATTCATTATGCATTTGCTCATCTTGGCTGCCTTAAGCTTCTGTCTGGGCCTGTTAAATTTGTATCACTTATCTGTATCGAAGAAAGGCTGTGATGAAAATGGAACTTATAAATACAGTCTCTTCATATTTAAGTCCAGGCTAAAAATACATTTGTTTAGTCTAGCTTTTTATGAATAGCTTTTCTTAGGTAAAGGAGTGTATCTGGAGGGTTCATGGGCATAGAGTGTTGGTGAACTGGGATGCCTTAATGCTGTAGGCTTACCACCCTTGCAAGTCGCTCAGGTTTGCAAATTGTGGAGTGATGGGACGCTTTACATTCCAGGAAGACTTCATGTCTCTCACGCCTTCTGGCTCTATCCTTTTAGTTATGCTGTCATAGCTAGTCTTGCCGAAGCCCCTGCACTTTGCACATAATTTACATTGTCCATAACCTGATTACAGTCATACCTAACAATTTTTCTCTCTCTCACTGTCAAGCTATGTATGCCACTCTGAAGCTCCCGGTGTTCCGAGTTCCTAGCCTGATAGCCAATTCTTACGGAACTACTTCGTCAATCCTGATGTTCTACCGCTGGCTGAAGTCTCCGTCGCCTGATTGTCACCTTGCCAGGGATTGATCTGCTTGGTCAGCCAGTGTCTCATGGGATTTTTGTGTATGAAGCCGCCCGGAGACTGTCATGCCTTCTTTTGAACAAATGTTGTGTCAGTCAGCTGTATGGTCTGGTCTTCATCAGCAATCAGGTCTGTGCTTAAATCAGAGTTTACAATGACTCATTAGTTCCTCAGGAGCTCTTGATTGCACTTTCATAAACGGTTGTAGAAAGGACATTATTTACATTTACACTATTTACTGTACAGTGTCACCCAAATGAGTATGGGTTCCCTTCTGAGCCTGGTTCCTCTTAAGGTTTCTTCCTCATGTCATCTCAGGGAGTTTTTTCCTTGCTGCCGGCGCCTCCGACTTGCTCATAAGGGATAGGTATAGATATATAGTATCATAAATTTTAATTTAATATTTTTTAAATTAATTTAAAACTTTGATTGTATATATTAATTCATTTATTTTTAACTTTATTTTTTCTTATTATTATTGGCAAGGCAAGGCAGGGCAAGTTTATTTGTATAGCATTTCATACACAGAGGTCATTCAAAGTGCTTTACATAGAAATTAGAAAACAGTTTATAAGAGAGAGAAAAAAATATATGTAAAAATAAGAGACACACGATAAAATCATAATAAAAACAAAGAACAATTAAAGAAAATAAATGTGATTTTAATAAAAACAGTTTAAAATATGTTAAAAAGAATAAAACAGGAGTAAAAGTGATTTGGATAAAAAGTGCAGTCAGTGTAAAGCAGCACAGTGCTCATTCAGTAAATGCAGAGTTAAACAGATGTGTTTTTAATCTTGATTTAAAAGTGTCTACTGTTGAAGCACATCTGATCTCTTCTGGAAGCTGATTCCAGTTATAGGTGGCATAATAACTAAATGCTGACGCACCTTGTTTTGAGTGAACCCTTGGTATCTCTAACTGACCTGATTCTAATGATCTGAGTAGTCTGCTTGGTTTATATTCAATTAGCATATCTGTAATGTATTTCGGTCCTAAGCCATGAAGTGATTTATAAACAAGTAACAATACTTTAAAATCTATTCTAAATGTAACTGGAAGCCAGTGTAAGGACCTAAGGACTGGAGTGATGTGCTCAGATTTTTTGGTTCTGGTCAGAATTCTGGCAGCAGCATTCTGTATGAGCTGCAGCTGTCTAATTAATGATCTTTTTGGGGATCCCAGTAAGGAGTCCATTGCAATAATCCACCCTGCTGGTGATGAAAGCATGAACAAGTTTCTCGAAGTCCTGTCTTGAGACAAAACATCTAATTCTGGCTATATTTCTGAGATGGTAGTAAGCTGATTTACTTATTGCTTTCACATGACTACTGAAATTAAGGTCAGACTCTAAAATTACACCAAGATTTCTGACTTTATTTTGTGTCTTTAGACCCCTAGAGTCAAGGTGTGTGTTAACCTTGAGAGTTTCATCTTTATTTCCGAATACAATGACTTTGGTTTTGTCTTTGTTTAACTGGAGGAAGTTTTGACGCATCCAACTGTTAATTTCATCAATGCACTTACTTATTATATATTTATTTATTTTTCTCTCTGTTCTGTTTTCATACTTCTGTAAAGCTGCTTGAGACAATGGGAAATTGTTAAAAGTGCTATACAAATAAATTGAATTGAATTGAATAAATTAGAACTTATAAATTAATTTCTGAAGAGTACTATACTTTGACCTGAAGTACACCTCTTCCTCACATGATCTTTGTTTTCAGGACTATATACGTTATATAAGTATAGCAATATACTTAGTCCTGCACACCCAAGAGTTATCTTTTTTTTAAAATTGTCAATGCGCAAGTCATGTCAGGAGAAATTATATCATCCACTTGTCCTGAGTATACAAGAATTCATAAATAGAAAAAGAACCATTCAAAAAAAAAAAAAAAAAAATGTTTTGTTTAAAGCTCCCATTTTAAAACATAGTATTTATGTCACTTACCTTCCCATTTTTTTCTTATTGCTTATAAAAAGGGCAATTTTCTGCCATTTTTAATAATCTATTTGGGTTGGTAAACTGCCAGAAGAATAAAAAAATGTTTTTTTTTATCTCTCTGCAGTCTGCAATTTCCCATCAATAGTGTTATTACATGGCAGAATAAGTCCTTTGTGGGCCTGAATTACAGCAGGATAATACAACCTTGTAAAAAGCTGATCCCTCAGAAACAAGGTAAAAATCACAGAGCGAAATATTTAGGAGATTACTGCATTAGGCATTTGGACGTAATCCTTTGGTCTTTGTAATTTAAACAGGGGTCAATGTTATAAATTTTAACAAAAGCAAACACGTAGGCATATGTAATACACTCTAAAAAACGATTCGTTGGCTGAACAACCATTACTTTTAAAAATGAATAAACTAAACACAAATAACAAAGTAATTTTAAATTTCCAACCTCTACTTAGCATATATAGTGTCTGTAACATAAATATATAAGTTACAAGGTGAACCTAAGTGTATGCATAAATATAATGAAAAAACATAAGTCACATCAACTAGTATTAAAATTGCATCAAAACTAAGTAATTATAACATAATATTTTAAGTTTGACTGTGAGCCACGTGATATGCAAATCTGGAAAAAAAAAACTGGAGCCATTTTGTGACGCACATGTGAAGACGGTGGACAGAGGTGAGCTTAACTTTCTATAAACTAAGCAAAATATTGGATTTTGAGGTTTTGACATTAATAAACACTTGTTTGTACTATTAGGTGAAGATATTTTCTGAAACACAATAGAGACGAAGACGCTGAAAAGAGGTAAGATTTGTCGTTTTAACGTACATTCGTTTGTGGTCAAGAAAGAAACTTTTTTAAATTGAATTTCTCAATTGCCACGAATTTAGCTTCAACAATTACAAACGTGTTACTTGAATACTTATGAAAGTCCAGTTTGTACAAGTAAGTTATTGTATGAAATGAGGAACGAGTGTGCACGCGATTGTCCGCCTAAAAGCAATGTGCCTCCATCGAATGAATGTTCTAGTGGGTAATGTCTATTTCAGAGGCATATGACCATGTATCGCGTTGGCACGTTTGCACTACGATGAGGGCGAATTCGGACGAAGCTGTTCCCGCCCTGCTCCATGTAACGCTTTGCAGTTCTTTGTTCAGTTCCCACTACAAAATGAACCAAATTAAAAGTTGGCATCAAACTTTAATTTTTTCATTTTTTAGAATAATTCACAAACAGATAATTGCCAATCAGGTTAAGTTTCGATTCTGCAAGTTCTGTTTGTTGCGTCTGAATCTTGATTTTTAAACAAAATGAAATTAAAAATGACATTATTCTGATTTTCCATTTATATAATTAGCTCTCACGGGTGGATTATACCACCAGTATTATTTTCTCATAATAACGAAAAAGTTTCTCGTAACATATTTTCTTATAATAATGAGAAACTTTCAGCTGTGTCCGAAACCGCTTACTTCCATCCAATAATTAGGTGAAGTAGGTTTCATCTTTAGGGGTTTTAGCCCTCAGTGAGAATTTAAAACAAGAAGAGTTTTATATTATATATTATATGACAACTCTGGTAATAAGAATAGTGAAATTTCACTGCTTTTGGTTGACGTCTTTGCGGCGATTAACATTATAGATAAACGCATCCAGCTCTGACTGCGCGTGCACGCTGCGCGTACCTGTGCTTCTCCGTACAAATAACGCACTTTTGAAAGACTACGCACGCGCGTAACGCACGCGCGTAAAAGCAAAGTAAAAAAATCGCTCTTGGATCAAACTGATAAATAATTTTCTTTCCCATCCACGACATGTCCTGCATTTTAACGTAATTTTTATTGTTTATTTATGAAAGTAAAAATTATACTTATAGTTTTAGGGTGGCTGAGATGACAGACAGGGGGCTGGAGCCACCTTAAAAAAGATCTAGAACCGCCCCTGGTTCCGCTGAACAATACCAAGTGATGTTGCAAGTAAATGCACAATTATTATTATTTTTAAAGGATACTCATGGGAATGAGGAGGAACTGAAACTGCTCACATTGAACATCATCACAAAAGGTGGCTCAACAGAAGATCCTTTACAGACTGGAATAGTGCTGGAAGGCATAGAGGTGATGACGGGGTTGGCAGGCCTTGCAAAGGCTTGCATTTTTCTTCTTGGCCTAATTTATGCAATTAATCTCAGCTACCCCAAAGAGCTCAGATACTCTTTTGAGTTTTTTCAGAAGATCTTGCTGGAACTTGACGGTGGCAAACTTTCTCCAAAGGTTTACTCTCTCAAGAACAAGCTTTCTTGTTGAAATTACAGTATGGTGTTCTGACCATTATGACTCAATATGTTTGCAAGTTTCAAAAGTAAATTCTGGACAAATTTGAATATTTTGAAAAGAAACGATGCAAAGAGTGAAAAAAAAAAATACGTCTTGTTTTATTCTCAGGTTGTGGTTTTGTTGTAGTTTTATTCTTAGCAAGTTTGTTTTTTATGTTCCAAAAGTAAATGAGCAAGAAAGGGGAGCATCAAGGAAGCAGGGGGCAGCATCAAGGAAGTGGCCTGTTGAAAGTTAACTTTCATTTGTTAATTAGACACATTTGATGTCATGATGTGTGGTTTTAGGCTTCACGATTGTTTTATTGTTTCAAAAAATAAAGTGAAATGCTTTATTTTGTGTGATTTGCATGTGTAATTTATTTTAGTGAAGTGACTTGGTGACCCATACTAGGAATTTGCGCTCTGCGTTTAACAGTGCAGTATGCAGACCAATAGCTGATGATCTAAAATAACTTAAAATTTTACATTGGTTCAACTCAATAAATTATCTTTTTTTTTAACATAAATGAGCTTAAATTTTAAGTGAACTTAACTTGCAATTACTTAGTAAATTCTATCATGTTACATATATTTTTAAGCAAACAATGTTGAGTGTACCCAAAAATTTAAGTACATATAACAACAGTTTTCTTTTTAATTTTAAGTAAGTTTTTTCCAAGTTGGGTTTACTTAAAAAGTGTGATGCAAAAATGGTGCATACATATTTTAAGTAAATCCAACACATCATTTTTTAGAGTGTAGAATATAAATTAAAATCATTCGATCTCTGCTCCTTAAACACGCACTTGTTAGGACAGCAGTAAGGAAAAAGGAGGTCAATGTCATTTCCTTTTAAATCAAATTTTTAAAGCGTTTTTAATGTGTTTTCAGAGAACAATGAATGAACAACTTATCAGAGTTAGACTATAAACCCTTATTTCTAAGATTGGATATCACTATGTAAAGATGTGCTATACACTGTGACTATTTACTGCAAATTTACAAATAATTTCTAACAGTATTGTACTATATTTTCTAAAAAAAGTGTCAAACTTTGTATTTTTATATGACTGTCAATATACAGTATTTCTTATATTTCAGCCCGCTTAGTTTGTAATACAGTATTATACTGTTGACGCGTTGCATTGTGGGAGTGATTTTGTGCTCAGTTTAAAGTTTGTGTTTATGTGGTTCAGAGCTGTGATGATGCGAACAGACATGAACAAAACTTGAGTTGTCAGCGGGATTTAAACAATTAATGAAAGAAAGAATTATTACTTTTATTAAGTTATGCCAGTGGTGTGTTAAGTGGTGCAAACACCAGTTCACATTTTAAACTATAGCCACCTGTGACCCAGGATAGACAGCGCTGCATGAGTCAGGAAAACCATTCATCTGATCTGAGGAAATGACAGAAAGCATGGATCAGGTGTCACATCAGCCCTTTGTCTCTTAAAATCCTTAAGATCTTAAAATTTTAAAATCTTAAAATTGTATTAGGGAAGATTCACTTGATTCTTGTTCATGGTTATTCCAATGTTTATTTCATTCCAAAGAAATGTCAGTCTTTTTGTCTCATAGATCAGGGAGTTCACTGCTTGGCATCACAATATAAAGACAATATTTTTGTGCATAAATCAAGACAGCCTACTAGATTACCATCCTCTGCCTGAATACTCCTTGTGTGGCTTGTCATTATTATCATTCCTTTCCAATTCTAGAATAATGTCTGGATTAAAAGAAGTACTGAAAGATGCTGGATTGTCTGTGTTGCCAAACATCTCCAGATGTAACCAAGCAATTGGCTGAGAAGCTTATGGAACAAGTAGTCGAAGGTGTGGATGATTTGGGGTAGGTTAAAGAAGATGACATTTTGGAGTTCTTGTGACCTATCCAATGCAGAAAACTTCTAAGTGCCTGGAAAAATCAGGGTAAAAATAGCATTGATTCAATTAAACTCAGGATGTGCAACATTGCAGTGCAGTATTGTATATGGTGTAATTCTTAAGGCAGTAAATGATTTCTTTCTTTATATATCATCCACAGAAAATCAAAACATCACAGAGGTTTTGCATCCCCATGGTTCACCTCTATAAAGCTCAAGCTCATCAACAGGTACTCAGAGTGCTGTTAAGAATGATCAGAGACATTTTTAGCGATACTAAAGAGGAGATGCCAACTGCATATGGTCTTTTGCATCAATAAAACATTTGTCGGACTGTATATTTATAATCACACCCTCCAGTGTCAACCATATGAGGTTGAGTTCCCCCTTGACTCTGGTTCCTCTTAAGGTTTCTTCCTTCCATTCAAGGGAGTTTTTCCTTGCCCCTGCTGCCTGAGTCACCTCAGACTTGCTCATTGGGGATAAATACAAACACATTTAAGTATATATAATATGGATCTTGAATTTTGTATTATATTAATCTTTATATAATTGTTTATAATAACCTTTTGTTCTATGTTTATGTTCTGTAAAGCTGCTTTGAGACAATGTCAATTGTAAAAAGTGCTATACAAATTAATTTTAATTGAATTTGAATTGAAAAATTTAACCTTCCCGTGCTGACAAATGACAAATGATTAGAAGTCTTGCTGATAAAATAAGAAAACATGACCTAAACCTACCAGATCACAATCTGTTACTGTTACTTGCCAAATATCGGTGGATATGAATCTCTACTGTCACAGCTGAAAATATGCATAGAGCATATTAATAGTAAAAATACACTAAGCCATCATAGGATCCAAGGCATTGACACTGAAACTACTAGGAAATTAAGTTCTACTAACTTATATGGTTGTACAAGATGGCAGCCTGCTCTTCCACCTGGTGAAATTTATGAAACTCTTGAACTGAAGCATAAGAAGATCAAGGAGACACATCCTTATGAAGGAGAATCGGGAGCAGAGAAAGGAGATGTTTGCAAGGTCATGGATGAGAACTATTGCATCAATGCAACCCCACCCTCAAAAATTGCAGAATTGAAAATCAAATGGTCATATCTCTTCATACAGAGGCATATTATACAGTATATATATATATACTGTATAATATGCCTCTGTAACCTTCCAAATCCAAAAGTCTTTACGCATTTTTGTCAGTGAACAGCTCAAAATGGCTATATATATATATATATATATATATATATATATATATATATATATATATATATATATATATATATATATATATATAGCCATTTTGAGCTGTTCACTGACAAAAATGCGTAAAGACTTTTGGATTTGTTAATTCAGGAGTGTGGACAAATCATTACTCAGTTTTTTAAAGGCAAATCAACCAAGGACGATGTTCGGAACATCCTTTCCAGAGGTGAAAACGATGTGGCTGCCAATGTCTTACAGCTGCTTCTTGCACACTTCAAGGAGAAGATATATGGCATCATCCTTCAGGCAGATGTAAGTGTAGTTATTCAACAAATCATATTAATTTGCAATATGTTTTATGTTGTGTTTCTGTTAATGATGAGTGTGCTGTCTGTTCCAGGAATTTTCAACTCCATCTGATGTCCAGCAATCTCTGCATCTGGACATCAGATGCATATACATACATAATTCTTGGTATGTAAACATTAACAATGTTCATCTATGTTTTTCAGCCCAATGCAGTCTGTATCTTGAAATGTTAAGAATAATTATGTCAGAAACATTTCAATAAAACAATACTGTACAATTTAGTGCATTTCATAATAGTACTACTTTGGCTAATAGATAGTAAAATGGTGTATCCTCTGAATGGGATTTCTCTGCACATTTTTCAGAGTTATTTTCACAGTTATGTGCAAGTAATTATAGACTAAACTAAAGAGAACCACTATAAAACAAACTAATTGATTTTTATTTTAAGTATTTTATTGTCATTTTCAGGTCAATCTCTGAGCAACCAGTGCTGGATGCTGAGTATGGATGGCCAGGTTGTGTGTGAAGGAGCCCAGCCCCGTTTCATCTCTGGACTTGCAGTGTTTTTGCTTTACTGTATAATTTATACCTTGAGTATCAGGAAGAGGCAGTGTGCACCATTGGATTTCAGAGGTTAGATATTATCAGATTTGTCAACCATATGTATTAATGCAGAGTGAATTTCATCACTGACCTTCCACTGTTTCCACCACTGACCATCACTGTTTCAACAGTATAGTACAGTAAACTGTAAATAACTTTGCACAGTATTCATTTATGATTCATTAAATTGTTTTATGCAGGTGGTTTGAGGGCTGAACAACACCTTACGTATTTGACATTATCATGTAGTCATGTATGCACAGGTTGCAAAACACATGCTAGAATTGCAATTAAGTAAAACAAAATATATTTTATTTATTAAGAATTTTATTCTGGGAACACCATTAATAAATGTGCAATGTATTCAATTATTTTGACCTATACATTAATAAATATTTAGGATAGAAGGTTGTAGGATAGAAAAGTGAGAAAGCTTTCCTGCACGATACAGACTTTATACATTACCCCAGAGATTTTGGAAACAATAAAAGGAACATTTTGATATAAAAATGACAAAATATTGATATACCATTCGGCACATTCATTTCAACATGCTTGTCCTTTGGGTACAACAGGAGCCTTGAAAATACCTAATATATTAAAATATAAAAGTTTTGCCATTGAAATTGATGCACAGCCTTTAATAGATGTAAGAAACTACAATAGTGTTGTCTGACCAGACTAACACATGGTAGCCCCTGAGTTGTAGAAGAAAGTGTTTCAGAGCCAGAAATACAGCCTTCACTTCCAGCCAGATTATGTGGCATGTGAAATGAGGGCCTTCCCAGAGGCCATGAGTGAGGCAGCCATCTAAGACAGCGTGCTAGCCCATGAGACAGGAATTCATTGAAATAAGCATCCTTGCAATCACAAAACGCCCAGAGATTGAGACCCAATGTAAGAAACCTTGGATGTTTCCACATAATAAGGCTTCAAAGCGCAAGACACGTAACCCTCATGACCCTCGGAGGGTGATTGCAGTTGTAAACCCCCTTCTCCCAAGCCAGAACTGGACCAACCTCATGTGTAGCAGACCCAGATGGATAGCATTGTCTGTTGCTGCCCAATAAGCCCCAATGACCTCTGTGCCTGAGCAGTAGACACGTGCTGGTCTAGCCGAATGACCTTTACAGCAGAAAGAATGGAATTCACCTGAGGGGGAGACAAGCATACCCGCATTATGCTTGAATCCTAAATCACCCCAGGAAGGTGGTTTTCTGAGTGGAAGAAAGCACACTCTTTTCTGGGTTGAGTCCCAAAGACCTCATGTGAGCGAACACAACATCTCGATATCTGGCCGTCATATCTACGATAAGCCAGTCATCTATATAATTCTGTACATTTTGACTCGCAAGTGTTGAGATATCTTTAAATATCCTTTTCCTGCTTTTTATAAAGTTTAACTACCTTCTTACACAGGTCCATTGGCAGGTATTTTGTCTCCCCCATGGTTCAGTATCCAGCCAAGTCAGTGCATCACCTGACTACTTAGGCACAGACACTAATTACAATCAGTCACAGGTGTGAAAAATTCCATTTAATAGCCATTTAAACCTCTGTGTCAACCTGTCCATCTATGATGTGGCCAAACATTCAAAGATATAAATACTTTTGATGTGGGTTGTTTAGTTGATTTCAGTTATCATTAGGTTTTAAAAAGGAGTCAAACAACTATGTGATGATGAATAACTTCATGTGACTACTATGCTTAAATAATAAAAAAATATTTTTTTTTGCATTATCAGTCATATTTTCCATATAAATGGTAATGTTTAACAATTTCTTTCAGTGTATGCAAACAAAAAAGACAAAGATGCTTGAGTGATGTGACATATATGCCCTTTTATGGACTTGCTGTCATGCATTGATTTGTCTCATGACCTCCTTGAGCCAATAGATTGTCATGTTTTCCTAATGCCATTATGCAGCATCAAGTTCCCTCAAAAGGGAATATTCACCATTCATATTTACTTCAGATTGACCTCCTTCCACATAAATATATAATCATATTCATAGAATACAGCAATGCACAGTAAGCATTCGGTTTTAATATCAGTTTTATCAATTCAAGCTTTGGTTCTAGGTTAAGGCTTTGAAATTCCAGCATGGCCTAGTTGCCTTTAGCTCAGATGTATCCAGCCAAATCATCAGCTAAATGTTCAAATGTACTGGATTTTGTGTATTTGTATAGTATGTAAGATACTACAGTTTACTGTGAATATGCTTGCCAGAAAATTATAATGCATTCTGCAGTAAATATTTACAGTGTAAAAATATTTAAAAAATAGTCTCACTCTGTGGAGGTATTTTAATTGTATGGATTTGACTGGATGTTAAATGAAAATGTAGGAACTAAAACACATGAGCTACATCATTATTAATACGTGACACACATAAAAAAAACATTGAGCTACATAATCAAAATTATTAAGGTGTAGCAAACAAAAACAAGTTCAGAAAGTGGTAACAATTTTTCCAACAAAAACATGTTATTTGACTTGATGTTCTCAGCCTGACAGAACTGCAGCATCGATATAACAGCAGATTCTTTTTGAAAACATTTTTATAATTCTTTATAAATGTCTTTGTACACTAGGTAAGGCTGTTGTCAAGTCCATCATTGTCTTAAGGAGATAATATCAAGTCCAAATAAATATTAAGTCCATATATAATATAATCTTTAAGGCCAACCTTTGTTTTTAACCATTTGACTTTATTTATGAATTGCCAAAGTTTAGGCTGTGCTCTATGGACAAAGATAGATCATACATTATCCTTAACAGTAAGTTGAGACCAAGGTACTGTAAGCAACTGGGCAGAAGAAGATAAATGAATGTGCAAGTAACAGGTGTGGTAGATGTTGTGAGCTGCTGTGTGGATTTGTATTCTTCAGAGCTGCATAAAAATATAGAAAGGCTTACATCAATTTGGTTTACAGTAGGAAAGCTTGCCTTCAGCTTTGTGTAATGAGACAGAGTGCCATGTCTAAAAAGTATGGGTGGGTTTTTAACAAAGGCAAGCCAGGAATGAGAAGGTATGATTAGTGTCACCCACTTGCATTTGAGCCAAGAACATTGTTTGTCTTTCACTTGGAATAAGGTGTTTTTTGTGGTGTGTTGTGATGTCAAGGAAAGGCATAAAATTTGGAAAGGTGTCAAATAAAAAAAAAATAATAAGGATCAGAGTCTTGTGTGATAGCACATTTGTTTCTTTGTGTGACTCAGAACCATCATGGTTCTTCATACTCTTCCATTGGATGAGTCAGCTCAAGGGTGGGATATCTGGAATCTATGCAAATAGACAGTCACCTTAGATAAAGGAAATTAGGGTTACCTGGGTACATTCTTTCTAGCTGTTTTATCTGTCTGTCTGTCTTTCTTGCTTGATCTCAACCAGGTTAGCAATATGTGATATAATTATGAATACTGGGAAAAGTTGATATTTAATATATTGATCATTCCTAAAAATAATACAATAATTAGTATTAAAGCTAAAGACTTGAATTGTGCTATTATAGATGTTTTGCCTTCTTTTGACACTATTTTACAATGTACTTGTGTGTCATGACCTTTTATGTTATTTTACACTGTTCTTGTTTCAGTCATGACTAATTTGGAACTGGCAAGGAAATCCAACTCTGAGACTACTTCTCTGACATCAGAGAATAGCCTTGTCCTGTCACAGTGAAGGACTTTCAGAGATTGATTGGCTTTATAAATTCATATCTATTAAACATCTGGAATTTCAACTCAATCACAGCAACACTAACTACCACTCATAACACATTACCACTACTTTAATAGAGCACCAAGAAATAAAAAGGCACTCCAGCAATTGCAATTGCAAGCCTTCTCTCAACTTAAGAAGGCATTTATCACTTCCCTCACCCTTTTGCCTTTTCCTGGAAATTATTCTCATCTGAAAGAAACTATGACACTGCCATTGGTGGCAAATATCTGTTTATTCATTACACTGAAGGAAAAAATCTCTAATACAGTATATCTAGACTACTAAGCATCTCAGTTCTCACCACCCACAATGGGCTCTATTCTCCCTGTTCCACTTTTCACTCTCCTAAAGACCAGGACGCATATTCTGAGGAATTAAGGAATTTTAGCTTAAAAGTAAATCAGAACCAATCTCAGAGCAACTCTGAGCAAGGAAAATACAAAACGTTTTATCTTAGAGAGGAGGTGGAACTGACCCAGTTGCTAGGTATAACATTCTTTTCAAGACTGTGATTGGTTGTCCAATAATAAAAAAAATTAAATAGGAGCTCACATTTAATGACTTCACGTGACCACTATCCTTAAATAAGAAAAATTATTTTGCATAATCATTCACATTTTAACAATGTAACAATTTCTTTCAGGGCATGCAAACTTTTGAGCACAACTTTTTAGTGGTTAAAGGAGCTCTTGTGCACGGATCCAGGCTCCCAGCCTAGTCAGCGTGAGGGTGGACGGCAACAGCGAGGTGAAGCAGTCCTCTCCAGGAGTGTGGTCTAGTCTTAGCTGACTTATCTGGAATGCTGCTGGAGGTTTCTTTAAATTAATAACATAGGGATACAGTCCATTAGTTCTATCAGGCATGCCCCTTTACCTCCCTTTAGCCGCTGAGCCTAGCTTTCTACTGTGCTCTCTTCCCCTGGACGGTGAATGCTCCAGCGGTGCTCCTGATTGGCCTGGGCTTTTTGCGGGAGTATTTTGCCAAGCATCGGTCTGACCGTGGTACTGAAGTTTGAGAGATCTCGTTAAGAGCCCTTTTAAGGGTTAAAATGCTTCATGAATAACTTTTATCTTCACTGGGATCTTCTCTTTAATTTTAAGAGGAAATTCCCATATTTCTAAGATTTCTGTCAGTAGGAGTAACTCTTTGCACTAATACTTTTCATGAATACAGGCCCTGGATCCAAAAACATGGATTTCTTTGATTTGTGTCATAACATTTACATTCAGATTTACAGATGCGGCATTTGGCAGACACTCTTATCAGAGCGAAGTACAAAATTTGTACAAAAAGCAATTGGGAGTGTTATTGCCCAGAAAAATTATACTTTGTACTACCTAAAATGCAATAAACCACCTCCTTTTGAAATCTCAAGATACAATCTGTTCCCAAAATGAACTCTTCAAAGGGGGTTCTCACATATCTACACTAGAATATGCAAGGAACTACCTTGGGTAAATGCTTCCTGAAGTACAAACATGGCCACCATTAACTCCAGTTCCTAAAGCATTCATAGTTACCCAACTGACAATTACACACACCTGGGTTTAATCACTAACATCTAATCTCTAACAAGGTGCCATCTGTTGTTTTTGCTCCTAAATGTGGCATGCTTTATTCACAGAGTTTTATTATGTCTTTGATATTGTTCTTTGGTTTTAAGATTCAGGTTTTCCTAGACTGTTCTGTTTTATAATTGTTCATAAATTGGATTTATCTATGGGCTCTATTCTTCTCCCTAATCTACTCTCCTAAAGACCAGGGTCTAAAAAGACCAAAGTAGTCTCACTAACACCAAACGAACAATGCTTTATTCCATTGTCATGCTTTGTGAGTGTGATTTTTGGGGATATTGGGAGAGATAACCTTGGGGTGAATTTGGTGTATCAAGCCAACACCAGAGTCTTGTCCTATGGAGAGAGTCTTCACTTGAGCTCACGATTACCGTGCCACCAGACATCCGGGGGTTCACAAAACCCACCAACTACTCCATAAGAAGTACTGGTGACTGGTTCCACCTAGCAATTGATTGAACATAGGCCTTACAATGTACCATGGAAACAATGTCATAATTGTTAACACTGATGGCTGTCCAGTTACCAACTGCATGTGTGAGAAAAAAGTGTGTGTGTTTGGAGAGTGTACTGGGCCAGTGGCAGTGTAGCGTTTCCATACTGTGAATGTAATTAAATCTAAGAGCTGCCAGTGTTTGCTGGCAGAGAATGGCTCTTACATCGATCCTTAGAGCTGGCCCCATGTGTCTAATTGAATTTACCATGCAGACAAAAAAACGGGAGTAAGAATGGAAACAATCACACTTACACCTTTAAATATTCTCACTCTTTCTCTGTTTTTATCTCTCCAAGTCACGCTTCTTCAAATCAGTGTGACAAAAATAAAAGCCTACTGACCTTGTTCAAAGTCCTTTACATACATACATACCTACAGTCATGTGAAAAAGGACACCTTATGAAAGCCTGTAGATTTTTTAAATAGTTAAATGTATATTTTTACTTCATTTTAACAATTTTGGGAGATTCAAGTATTAAACCTTTATTTAGTTTGGTTTGCTCTTAATTGTTCAAGTGAGAGGTAGCACTATGGTGAGATCCAAAGAGCTCTCTGAGGTTTTCAGAAAGAAGATTGTTGATGTTTATGAGTCTGGTAAGGGATATAAAACATTCCTTAAAATAATTTGTAATCATCCATTTCACTGTCTGAAATTCATTCATTCAAGCAAATTCACCCCAAGAGCAGACTGCAAAATGCTTAAAGAAGTCTCCATATACCCTAAAATATAATCACAGGACCAACAGCAAGCTCTTGCTACAATTGATGTCATGCAACATACATGAATCAATCAGAGACTGCACAACTTTAATTATTATGGGTAGTGTGCTAACACCAGAGATGAACACAGAGACAAAAGCCAAGTTCCCTTTCGAGGCAACTCAACACTGCGTCAGTGCTGACGCTATGAGAATGCTTCTGTCAGGAAGTTGTGTCTGAAGCTCTGTGCACACACGCCATTTAATGGCTCAGGAAGGACACGTGACGGAGTGATTACGTGCCAGTAAGTCCATATAAGGGCATCTACGTCAAAATACTCCAGCTTCTTTGTCTTCAGGAAGCGCTCTGTGTATGTGTGTCAAATGTTTGTCCTGTCTAAAAAGGAAGATAAACAATATGTTGCAATCTAAGCATTTTAAGAGATGCGTGCATCCGTGCCCCCGCTTTATCATGGGGGACGACACGCACTCTCTTTGCGTTGTTTGTTTGGGAGAGGAGCATGGTCGGCTCATGAGGGAGCCGGCTGCGTGCATTGTGAGGGATTCCCTCAGCGTATTCTCCGATCCTGCCTGGCTGTATTTTCAGCTACATGTTCCCTTTCTCTTTCCCTCTCCCCTAACCCGGAAGTGAGCATGCCGCTTTCTGCGTCGAGCTCTGAGGAGCTTCCCCCCTCCGACCAGCCGACAAAATCAGCGGCGTTCGAGGAGCTCCTCGAGGCGGTGACGCGCGCTGTGTGAGAATGTGTTGGAGAATGTGTTTGTGTCGTCCGTTCTAAGCTAGACGACCACTTTCTGGGTTCAGGCCACAGGCCACCTTCATGCAGGCGGCTGCCATTTTTTCACAGACCTCCATGCTGAGGTGTCGAGGTCATGGAAAGGCCCATTTTCAGCACGTGTTTTTTCCCCTGCCATGTCTGACTTTTCGGCCATTATAGGGCTTGAAAGCCATGGGTATGGGGCAATGCCTAGGATTGAAGAGACGCTTCTCACCTACATCAACCGCATGGAGGAAGCCTGCCCTTCCATCCAAGCCATGTAGAACCACTTCAGCCCTTGTGGGTATGGCCTATGGGTGGCCCTGCAAACCATGGCGGTTTTGCAGGCCTACAGTACCAAGCTGACCTGCTTACAGAGCTCGATGGTGGCGAGGGATTGGAACCTCAGGTGGTGTCTGAGCTCCGCCGAGCCACTGACATTGCGCTCCGTGCCACGAAGCAGACGGCCTGCTCCATAGGCCGTTCAATGGCTGCACTGGTTGCCACAGAGAGGCACCTGTGGCTCACTTTAACTGACATCAAAGATAAGCATAAGTCCTCTCTCCTGGACACCCCGGTTTCACCCCAGGGCTTGTTCGGCGATGCAGTGAGTACTGTTGTCGACAGGCACCAGGAGGGAAAACACCAGTTGGCAGCGTTCAGAGAGTTTCTCCCCCACCACCGCGAGCAGCCTGGGCCATCTTCCAGCTGCACCCAACCCTCTCCTAGCTCACTCAGGGCAGTAAAAAGTTAGTGTGGCTGCACGGCATCAGTTCTAACTCCGCTAGGGGTTTTGCCTCATCCAATGCCTTAGCCAGGGGTGTTCCCTTTGAAGATGTTTGTGTTGCGGCAGGTTGGTCCTCTCCGCACACCTTTATCTGGTTCTATAACCTGGCCTTGGACCCTACTCCAGGGTCCCAGGTCCTGCAGGGCCTTGATGGTCTGTTCCCAGTCTGCTCGTGCTCTCTCACGGCCTCTGGCACAGTCATCAACTGGTGCGTGGCGACGTGGGTATTGGCATTCCCATAGCGTCAGCACTGATGCAGCGTCGAGTTCTATCGAAAGGGAACTACACCAGGTTACGTATGTAACCCGGTTCCCTGAGAAGGGAACGAGATGCTGTGTTGCTGGCCACACCCCGGGCATAATTTCGCGCTTCCTTCAGACAAATAGAAGCTGGAGTAGTGTGATTTAGATGCCCTTATATGGACTTACTGGCGCGTAATCACTCCGTCACGTGTCCTTCCCGAGCCATTAAATGGCGTGTGTGCACAGAGCCTCAGACACAACTTCCTGACAGAAGCATTGCCATAGCGTCAGCACTGACGCAGCGTCTCGTTCCCTTCTCAGGGAACCGGGTTACATACGTAACCTGGTGCAGACTTCTGGAATAATGTGCTTTAGACAGATGAGTCTAAAAATGTATTACTTGGATACCATAACAGATGTTATGTTTGGTGAAACCAAATACAGCATTTCAGCAAATGAAACTCATACCAACTGTGAAACATGGAGGTGGAATGTTATGGTTTGCAGATGCTTTGCTGCAGAAGGACCTGACCAGATCATCATCATAGAATCCACTATAAATTCTGCATTGTATCAGAAGGTGCTTGAGGAACATGTGAGTCCATCTGTCAAAAACTCGAAGCTGAAGTAGAACTGGACCTTTCAAAATGACAAAAACATACCAGTAAATACACCAAGGACTGGTTGAAAAGTTAAAAAATAACTGAGAATTCTTGAATGGCTAAGTCAAAGCCCAGATCAAAATCTTATTGAGATCCTGTGGGGTGATTTGAAACTGACTGTGCATGCAAGAAACCCCTCAAATATCGCACAGCTGAAAGAATTCTGCATCAAAGGAAACTTTTTTCCAGTTGATGCCAGAAACTGGTAGATGGCTACAGCAAATGTGTAATTAAGGTATTTTCAGCCAAAGAGGGAATACTACCTACTAGGGCATAGGTCACTAACAGGCGGACCGCGGTCCGGGTCCGGACCCAGAAGATGTCCAAACCGGACCCGGACCTACAGCCAAAACAAATGGTTATGATGTAAAACTTGACGGGGCGCTTTTATTTTATCCGGAGCAGCTTTTGCAATCTTTACGGTAGTGGTAGTGGAAACGCACAGACCAATTGGTTGCGAGTTATGCCATCCCACGTGATACCACTCAGCCAATCAAGTCTGTGCATTCCTGAAGTAAACACTGCGACTCAACAGTGCAAGACAGATGAGAGAGAATTAGAGTAAAGTTACACATGAAAGAAAGATAGCGATAAATGTAGAAAACAAAGGGAGAGAAACAGACGAGTGAGACGGAGAAAAGGAGAGAAACAGACGAGTGAGACGGAGAAAGGGAGAGAAACAGACGAGTGAGACGGAGAAAGGGAGAGAAACAGATGAGTGAGACGGAGAAAGGGAGAGAAACAGACGAGTGAGACGGAGAAAGGGAGAATAAAGAACAAATGGCGCTCTCCAAAAGAAGAAAAGTGGACAGCGAAAATAGAGAATTTAATCCAGAATGGACAGACTCATTTCTGTTCACACTTCCCACTTCACACTAAACCAGTTTGTCTCGTATGTTCAGAAACCGTGGCACTTATTAAAAGTGGCAATGTGAAACGCCATTATGAGACAAAACAAAGGTTTTGAACAAACATATCCACTCAAATCTGAATCCCTTTCCCAGGTCCGAGGACAGTAGCCCTATACATCCTGACCATGTTTGGCTCTACATATGAATCTAATATATCTAAATATGGTTCCAGGGTCACTACTGAGCACCTCCACATGTGTATGAGAATGGCCCTGACTCCATTCAAGCCCAGGTTTAACATCCTACCAAGCCAAGCTAGAGCTCAGTTCTCTCACTGAGATATAAAAGGGAAAGTTAAGCACTTTATTTAAACATACACAATTTTCACATTTTATTAATTTTTTTCTTATTTTGAAATGTAGCCCTACTTTTATTCATTAATATCTACAATCATACATATGTTCAGTTATATGTTACGTGACAGTAAATATTGTCAAAAGGTTTTTGAATTGTACTGAATTTATTTGATTTGACAGTCAGGTATTGATTGCTTGGAGATGTTGATACAACTACTAGGCTACTTAAATATATATCACACTAACTAGTGAGACATTATGATCTTCCGGACCTTTGCTTCAAGAAATTTTCTCTTACTGGACCTCTTTAAATTTTAGTTGAATACCTCGGTACTAGGGCATATGGAGTCCCAACTTTTTCCTCAGTTGAAATACTGATTTGTTGGTTTGTTGTTTGCAAGCAATTACATCAATTTCATCTACAGGTAAAAATTAAAACAAGATCATAAATTTCTTTATAAAGAACTTAGTATTTAATGGGGTTTCCTAATTTTTTTATATGTATATGAAATAGTAAAGTAAATAGATAGATAGTAAAAATATATTTTTTAAGTTTCTAAAAATTTTAGTAAATATAAACTTTCAACAACACGTCCCACTAAATCTAATGAATTGCTGTCAGGTTTTACTCATTTGGAAACAGAATAGTTTGACTCAGTTTTAAATAATAAATCCTTACATTTCAGGTATAAACCAAGACATTATTTTTTCTTAAATAATAAAAAAGCTGTTCTTGTAAACATTTTTATGATGAATACACTTGCTGGGAAAAATGGAGTGGTTACATGCTATAATAGAATTACATTGTATCTCCAGGCTGATGTACCAAACTGTCACCTCAAACTCTGTCTCACTAAATAGTTTTTGGGCAAACTTAAGTTTGTTCTGCATCAGTTTCATGCTCCACATGTTTGTATCTGCATCTGTATTTAAATTAACCACAAAATGGGCATGGCCTAAACTTGAATAAATAAATCAATTGATTAATTTTAATTTTTTTATTAATATGAATCCTGAAACAATGGAAAATACTGAAATTACAAATCACATTCAAGCCATATAAAATACATGAACGTGAATTTTATTCATGATGTATATGAAGGTGCATATAATTTACCACCTCTTCAAGTCATCTCGCTTCTTCTGCCCCTTCTTGCCACCACCCCTCACAGCAGAATTTCTTACTCACCCGTTCCCCAACTTTAGGCATCCAGTCTAATGTTGAATCTTAAAAATGCATATAAGTACAATTGGAGGCTAAATTCAATATTCTACCAGAAAGACTATTTGCAAAAAAGATGCTCTTACCACCAGAGTGCACTCTTTACCCTTATCACTCTCTCAACGCTCAGACCTATGAACTACTTGTGTTTTTAGACAAAATAAAAGCTCCACTACAAAGCTACCAAGATCAGTGTACAGTTAAATTAAAAGTACTAACTTTTACTGTAGTCACTGTAAAAAAGCTGACTGTAAAAATAGTCATTGAGCTACAAATTACAGCTAACTCTACATTAAATGTGTTAACTTTAATTTGCAAAGGGGTCAGTGTGACATTTCACCAAAACAACACAAAAGCACATTTCAAACAAATTAGTCATTTGAAAACTTACAGAAATTCATTAAACATCCAGTTGTGATTGGACATTTTAGATTCTTGTCCTGCAGATCCCATGCACCTCTCATTATTGAATTATTCTCAGTCAAAAATAATCGGGTTAGTAATGGGATTGAGTATGTATTTCAGGTTCCCAGGACAAAAACATACAGTACCTCTACTATCTCTACCCAAACAACCAATATCCATAAACATGTCTAATGCTTCCACTTTCCATGCATGAAAAATTCATCCACACATGTAATTACCAATACATGGTCAATTTATGCTGCATCAGCAGATCTACACTGAATTCTGACTATGGTCTCAGTACCTGCTCAGATATAATGGTGTTTGCTCAAATTATTATTAAAAATGGCTTTAAACCTCTGCTTTGTGTTAACTATAGATGCCAAGAATTATTAATGCATTCATCCGCAATGCAATGGCAGCCCGTTATCCTGACAGTTTAGTGTATACCATTAAGTGTCATATTTCAGATTTGAAAATGCTGTTGTGGCAAGTCTGAAATACCTGAGCTGGATGTGTTTTTGTTGCTTTTATTTGTTGTTCGATCTGATGGTGAGAATGAGAGATTTGCATGAGCAGATCCTGCAGCTTTGATGTTTTGACGATGCCCTCTTATTATTCAGCCTGTCCTTTGAACCATGGAATTCCAGCTAGACTGTCTCAGCATTGAGAGTCAGAAAAGTCTGTCAAGTAGTCTTTCATAAAGCTCTCTGTCTTCAAAATGTCAGTTCTTTCCCTTCATAGTTAATTATAATGTGCATGGGCATGCAGCCATCTACGCAATAAAACAGTCCAAACACATTAAGCCAAGATATAAAGGGAGACAATAAAGTGTTACTGATGGTAAGATATTGACTAGTTTACAAGCAGTAAATATTTATGCAGACAAAGAAGTCTATGATTGAGTAATTAGAGGACAGACCTAGTAAGCTCAATTAAATAAGGCTATTCTCAAATTCTGCTGACTCTCTGTTCTGGGCATAAATCCATGAGAAAAGGCGGCAGGAAAATAATAAAACCAAATAAACACACTGATACATTGCAGGGATAAATTTTCATAAAATTGTTGAAGTTTCTCGTTTCCTCTTTAGGAACAATTGATCCACATCTTAGAAACAGATAAACAATCGCTTTTGAATGGCTTGCATTATAATTTTTCGTTGTTTTTATATCAGAATCAGAATCAGAATCAGAAAGGTCTTTATTGCCAAGTATGTTTCCACATACGAGGAATTTTTCCTAGTACAGGAGCTCCACAGTGTATATACACACACCAATGACCAAGTGTGCTTTTGAACTTGGGACAAGTTAGTCCCTTGAGTTGTCCAAAATATAATTTCTCTTTATTTTTGTAAAAATAACAGAAATTGTAGAATTATACCACAGCATAGTACTAAATATAGATTGACATAAAATATGTTTATATACATAAAAGCTATTTTGTAGTGTCTTAGTGGTGATCTGCTACATGGTGTGTAAAAAAAACACAGTGTTATAGCAATTATTAACAGATGTTCTTACAAAGCTCTTGAACTCAAAAAGACAAAATAAATAAATAAATAAATAAATAAATAAATAAATAAAGTCTCCCATGGTTAAATGGTTACAAAGTGCACTCAAGACTGCCCCTATAAATGTTAAATCTTCATTCAGAAAGATTCACCTTATCAACAATTACTTTTTTTTACTTTGCTAAATTAAAAAACATTTTTTAAAATCAGTTTATTATTAGGTTCTCCTGCTATACACATTGGTGTGTGAATGAATTATTATTATACAAATAAAAACATAGAATGAATGCATACATATTGTATAAACTTGTGAAATCCACCTTACAACCAGCACTAATGTCAGAGCTACTGTTTTAGCAAATGAATACAGCTATGTTTATAAATACAGAATAAAGCATGAGCCATTTGTTTTTGTTGTCCTGCAGAATCTGGCTTTGTGAAGCCAAAAGCTAGCCTTAAATGCTTACCTTTCAGCTATGATTCTTACAGCATATACAGTAAACTGCCTTATTACTTTCTTAACTATTATGGCTTCTGATGGAGTCTGTAGTTTCATAGTACTTGAGGCTGATCTGTTTCTCATCACTAATTCACCTGATTTAGCTTTCACTGGCTTTCTAATGACTCATAGCTTATTTGCTTTGTAAGAAATTATTGCAGCTCCTGGGCTAGTGATGTGTCTATTGTTGCTAACTGTTATTGGTTTACTATTCCATGCCATAACCTGGGCTACTGATCAGCATGTTCATATTCATTATGGCAGCAGGCACAATGCAATTTCAAAATATGTTTGCTGGTAGTCTCAAGAGATTACATCAGTTACTCTGTGAAACTAAAGAAAATTTACTTTGACAGTTCGCATACAGAACGAACCTAGGTAAATCCTTGCAGGTCATGATCCTCTTTTGTTTGATTCACTCAAAAGACTTAGACCAACAGTTATTTAAATGACAGCTTTCTTGACCAAGTAGGAGAGCTGATTTAATGGCTGTGGCTCTGTTTCTGATGTCATTTAGAAATCGAGGCTGTGGGGCACCTTGCAGTTTCTGAAACAAAGCTGAGCAATATCATTCTTTGTGTAATCATTTGACCAGCTGTGTCAGCTAAACAGCTATTGTTTTTCCTTTACACTGTCTTCTGAATCTAAATGGGCCTGGCACTGAGGCTATAATTTAAACAGAATGACAATGCATACTCAGGCATTTGGTTATTATTTGCTTAATATCTCCAGATTTTAGGGTCTAGGTGACAGAGAACCCAATAAAAGCTGCTTTTAAAAGGCTTGCTGTCAGATCCAGCATCCTTGGCAGTGCTCCTGAATGTCGCTGAACATCTGCCTCTAGGCATGTGACTGTATCATCTCCTAGGTAACCTTGTATGGTGCCGCATCCACATGAATGCACAACAATTACTTTAGCTTGTTTGTAGTCCACGGACGTAGCCTCTTGCAAAATGTCATGCATTCAACCTGCCAGCAACACATACAAATGTCAAATACAAGAGAAGATAATAAACAAACAAACAAACAAACAAACAAATAAATAAATAAATACATACATACAGGTATAGTAACTACATTTAATATGAAATTCACCACTTCTTCACTTCTGTATCTGAAAAAATTGGCAGACCTGGCTTTTAATAAGAACTAAACATCTATAATATGTGCATTTAGGTAGTGAAATGTGGTACTGTAGAGTGCACCTGAGGAATTAATAAACAGGGATTAAAGCAGGGATATCAAGCTCATTTTAGGTAATTACACTTAATCCAATGTCAAGAATGCAGACCACTCAGTTTGTTCAAGGAACTAAGAACAGATCATCAAAATTTATCAGCATTTATCCTAAAGATCTTTAATGTGTGGCTAAAGAAGGCAGGACACATACTGTATGCATAAATTTGGTGTGCTTTTTTCTTTTTTCAATTTTCTACAAATCTGTTGTGAAAGTCAAATAACAAACAGATTTAAGGCAGGAATACTGTTACTGAATGAGGAATCTGTGAAAGACATAAATAAAAAGTATAAAAATGGTTGTAATATATTCACCCAATTTCTGTGAAAGCCAAATACTTATATTTTTATAGAAAAAGACATAGTTACGGCATCCCCACTTTTAACTCGCTGTTTAAGAATCAAGTGATTAAGGGCCCTGAGTGTTTTTCTGACAGAGGCAGAGAATCACTGTTTCTTCTCTTAATCGTTTGTCAATTACCATCCACATGATGATTTTTATTTATAACACTAATTCTGAATTGTGATTGGTGTCCTAAATTAGATCTTTATTGGACGGTATGTACAAAATTGTGATTATCTAAAAACTAATCAGCACTAGAGGTTTTTTGTTATATATTTTACTTGCAAGTATATGCAGAGGTTCAGGCAGAACCTTCAAACTATTCTCCACTTAAGCTGCTTACTGCCATTTGTCCACATTCCTCAATTCTATTAATTATTTTTTAAACCATGCAGAAAAAGCAGACATGCAAAATAATATGTGAGCATCCCACCAAAAACAGTATCATATATATAAGCTTGAGTGGTTCTTTCTGAGAGAAAAGAAGTTTATTCACTCTTTGCTATTGCATATAGTAAAGACAGTTCTCTTGCTCCTTGGCAATACAGGAGTGAACACTTTTTCCCACAGAGGTTTACAAACTCCCTGTCTTGACTAGGGAGACACAATGATTTTGCAGTGCATTCTGCTGAGAAAGTCATCATCAGCCTTTTGTGATATGCCTGATGCTGCACTTTTTCCCCATAGTGTAACACTTGTCTGTAGAATTGGTGTTTGACCCCGGTTTAAAGAGAGAAAGAGAGCGAGAGCGAGAGAGAGAGAGAGAGAGAGAGAGAGAGAGAGAGAGAGAGAGAGAGAGAGCATCTGAAGCTATGCCAGTAGAAAAACATGCAATGTTTTTCCATAAAAGGATATACAGTTTGATGACCAATAAAGCCTCTGTTCTTAAACAGCTATCAGAATAAATGGAGTCGATGTTGGGCTCCCTGGGTTTATCTTATGAGAACTGGTGTTTGTGTGTGTGTATCTGAAATGTTTGGTTTTACTCTTCACTAATGATGTTATGTAATGATGTACTTGGTGCTGAGTAAAAGGGGTTCTTCTGCTGCACTTGACTCATACACAGTCTCTATCCCACACATCTTAAAACTTCAATGTGATTTAAAAACAAGCTTTAGATATGAGGTCAAATTGCACTCTGCATGTGAAAGAAAAATAGGGTAAAACTGAAAAAAGTAGGGCAACGGAAAAACAGATATATGAACATGATTGTCAACACCGATACACATAGTTTGTAGTTCATAGTTGTATTTTGTAGTATGCTGTGTCTGCTAATGTGTTTGTGTCAATAGCTGTTTATCGCAAGGCATCCCATGAAATTATGAAATTTTGTGCATAAACATAAGCAGCTGAAGAAAAAAAATGGCTGTGAACAAGATGCTGCATTGCTTGCCACACCATGGGTGTCCACTCTTGCTTCCTTCAGACAAATAGAAGCTGGAGTAATGACATACAGTAGATGCTTTTATATAGACTTGCTGGCAGAGCCATTAAACTGGTGTGTGCAGACAGCGCTTTAGACACCACTTCCTCAAAGAAGCATTCCGATCTCATTACCTTCTCAGGGAACCTGGTTATATACATACCCTGGAGTAGATCTCCAGCCTGGTGCATGCTTCCCTTTCAAGAGAACTCGACACTGCTTCAAGGCTGACACTATGGGAACCTCCTCTGTTCTCCCGACTCATGGGGGAGGACAGTAGGCCTATAGGATGGGCATTCAGGCAAAGAGGGGTTGGATAAGAGAGGGAATACTATAGCGGACAGTGGGGGAATAATATGGTGGACTTCTCAGAGGCAAACAGATCCACTTATGCCAAGTCCTGCAAATCTCCCACTCTTTTGAGAGAGGCCAAGTCTAGAAGCAGAGCCATCTTCAGAAACTCCTCAGAGGCCGACTGCAGAAAGGCCTCAGCCACCTGACACTCCTTGTACTTACTTCCAAGGTTCAAACAAATCTTCTGGATGATCTCAAAGGTGTAACTTACGACCTTTATGTTAAGAGCATGAAGCAGACCAACAAGGCCATTTGTGAATTCTCCCTGATTGTCCATAACTACGTCCCCTTCCAAAACTACTGCCACATTGACATAATGGAATGTAATCCTGAGTGAGCATTGCAGTCATTTACCATTTTAAAGATTCCAAATTTCATGCCCTTTGTGTGTGGCATAAATGCATCAGTGTCCTACAAAACAGTAAACAATGGACAACAGTAAACATAAGGTTTTTAGTTTAGGTTTGCAAGAGTACTGCATCTCTGTCTATGTACATGACCACAAAGAACAGTAGACAACCTGTGTAAAATTACATTCATCGTTTGCCAAGAAACACAGGTAATGTAGTGGAAGGAACACCTGACACCATGCAAAAAGGAAAAGACCAGAGGGTACCTACCCAAGGAGGCTCAGAGAACAGGTTTGTGGTTCGCAGCAATGGCAACCATGTACACCTTCAAAGCAGGTGGGGACAAGCCCCGAGAAAAGCAGTGAACTGGATCCCAATAGCTTTCATCACAAAAAAGCCTCCACTTCAGAGCATACAGCTTCCTTGTGAAGGGAGTCCTAGCATTTAATAGAGTCTCTGTCACCTCATATGAGAGGCCTGCCTGAGAGAGAAGATCACTCCTGATGGGAGTGCTGTCCAGGAGGGAGACTAGGTCTGTGAACCAAACTTGGGCAGTAAAAGCTGGAGTCCGGCTCTGGGAGGGGCACATGTTCTATGGCACCTTTCCTCAAAAGCAAGAGAAGTTCCTCTTGGAGGAACACCCCCTGGTGTTTGCCAACGATTGTGGGCAACACACCCTCAAAAAGCAGAGGACGGGAGGTGAATTGGATCCTGTACCCTTTTTCTATGGTATCCAGGATCCACTGAGACACACCTGGAAGAAGTTCTCATGCTGCCTGTGTGACTGAGAGTGATGTCAACCTAGTGCAAATCTCCTGGGTGCTCTTAATCAGCACACTGGCAGGTGCTAACCCAGGGTACAGATCTGGTCATAGAAAAGGAGCAGGCACAGATGCTATTGCTCCCCAAAACACCAGAAACAGCGGGGCGGGCAGTAGGGGAAGCCTACCTGAAAAGGATACTCCTAGGAACCTCAGCCCTCGGGCATCAGGTTTTCGCTGCTCTGAATGAATTAGGAGGGGGTCGAATGGCCTATGGTGCGGGCCATCTGCTTTGTGGCATGAAACGCGAGATCCATGGCTCGGCGGAGCTCAGCTATCGTCTGAGGGTCCAACCCCTCGCAGTCGAGCTCTCTCAGCAGGTCAACCTGGTAGGCCTGAAAAAAACTGCCATGGTGTGCAGTGCCACACCCGCTTGGCCTGCTGCCGTATAGGCTTTACGTAAAAGGGATGAAGTAGCTCTAAATGGCCTGGATGGAAGTGCAGACTTCCTTAATGTGGGCATCGCCCAATACCCATGACTTTCAAGCTCTAAAATAGCTGAAAATTCAGACATGGCAGGGGAATAAAGATGTGCTGAAAAGGGATTTCCCCAAGACCTTGACACCTTAGCATGGAGGTCTGAGAAAAACGACAGTCGCCTGCGTGAAGGTGGCCTGCGGCCTGAAGTCAGAAAGCAATCGTCTAGCTTAGAACGGACGACACTAACTTCCTCTTCAGGCCAAGCTAAATTGAATTTAGACACAGAGAGTGTCACCACTTCGAGGAGCTCCTCAAATGCCACTGATTGCAGCAGCAGATCAGAGGGGGAAAGCCCCTCCCTACCCGCATCTTCAGTGCCTGACGCAAAAAGTATGTTCTCTTCCGGTTTGGGAGAAATTGCAGTGCGAGCTCCCGAAACCGAAACCGAGTGAATGGAGTCAAGAGAAGAATGGAACAGAGTGAATGGAGAGGGCAAGAGAAAGGGAAAGACCTGCGAACGCCATGATCGAAGCTGCCACACCGAGCCACCTCAGAAAATTTAACCATGTAAAACTTAGTTCAACAATTCTAACCTGGAGCAAAAGTTCAATTATGCTGTTCAGCCAGAAAAATTCTAATAATCTTCAGACATCTGTTTCCTATTGCAGTATTGCCAAAAATAATCACTGGCATAATAATGTTTTATTATTACATTACATTTGCACTACCATATTTTTAAGAGACTGCACTCTTGCATTGGACTCACAGGTGATGTAGTGTCAAAAAATGAGCCAAGACACTATTTAGTTAAATCAATATGGTTTATAATTCTATGAATAACGAAATTGGAAGATTAGCAATTATAAGAAAAGCCTTTTTTCAAAGAGAATGGTAATACTGTAGTTAACTTCCTCATGTTGTTAGGTGAAAGAATGACTCAAAGCAGCATTGTTTTCTGAGGAAAGAGAAGAAATAATTTAAAGATAAGAATGAAATCAATTTTAATAAAGTAAGTTGATACTATAAGCTTTTCACCAACTTTGGTACAAAAGGATAGAGATCAATGATCCGTTGTGCTCAGGGGCATTGTAAGTGGGGAGAAAAGGCTGACTGAGTACATAGGGCATGTCAGGGGCCCTGGCTGCCCTGCCCTTGAAGATTTACAAATATTGTTATTGCTATATTTTATGTTGTTAAATTGAGTGTACTATGCCTGAATTGGCACACAATATTCTGATTCTCACTGTTTTAACAAGCTTCAGCACTCCCAAATGGCTATGCATGCAAATTTGGATGATCTGATTGGTTGTTTAGGAACAATGCCAAATGCTAATTTGCTGTGACTGATGGAGTGCTAGAGCTTAAACTCAGCAAAGAGGAGCAAACGGTCAAGTGTGGTTGCTTTCAGGACCAACTGATGCAACATGCAGTGTCCACACAAAAATTAGGCTATCAAAGAAAAGAGAGGGAGGAGAGGAAAAGAGAACAAAATAAAGAGAAAAAATTTCTCCATTTCTTTTATATAAAAGAGCAGGTGAGAAAATGGCAATGTTTTGTTGTGTGTAACATCATGATTGCTAATTCACATGGTAGTCTGTATTTATCTATATATGGCTGATAACAGTAACAATATGTTCTAAAGCAGGTAATTGACATTCTTATCGCACGCTAAACCTCAAAATAACATGTAAAGTGTTGATGGAATACCTGATGGAATATCTAAGAGATGAAATATGAAAAACAATATGAAAATGATGGCTGTACATTGCAGATATAAAGAGACATTTCATATATATATATATATATATATATATATATATATATATATATATATATACACGTGTATATATATATATACACAGGTATATATGCATATGTATATACACACATAGGTATAGGCCCACATGGATATTGGAGGAAAAAATAAGGAGGCTGCTTTTTGTGATTTGTGAGCAAATTTTGCTTGATGCGTCCTTTTTAAGCTCTGTTAAACTGACTCCTAATTCTTCAATATTTTATCCTATGATTACTTTATATTAGAACATTTTCCTTCTTACAAAGGGTGAACGCATCATCAAAAGCATCTTACAATATACTCGGAACAAAAAGCTTTTTGATATTGCTAATTGTATTTGTTTTTCTAAACACCTGCTTCTTAGCAGGTTAGCCCGTTAGCATAACAAGCCCACTAGCCTGGTTACTGCTACTTGTTCACATTCTCTCACACTAATTATCTTTGTTGCACCTGCTGCCCTAAAGCACTATGTTGCTTGTGTGTCTGCCTGTGAGTGCAGGTGAGGACACATTTGAGTTGCTGGCATGAACGACACCAGCCTGAGGCAGTCGGGCATCCTGCCTGATCTGCCTCAACTTCTTACTATATCCTTAAATGCAAATGATCTAGACAAAGTCCTGGACAAGACATCTCACTGAGTCTGCGATGTATGATGAGTCATTCTGTAACATGCACTGGTGGTTAAACACCGCAAATTGCGCTGAGAAAGTACCAGACCCAGTTGCAAGATTCCAGTGCATCCATTCTTTAATTAAACAAAAAGCTGCATCACAAACATGCCAAACAAAACAACAGACTTCACATGACTACAATAACAGGACTAAGAAGGATCAGGTGACATGATGGGAACACAGGTAAGGGCATGGGATGCACTTATTTCCAGGGATTTCAGAACAGCGTAACAGATATTGAGTCATCGGGCAGGCGTGGCCTATTTGATAATCTAACCCTGACCCTAACCCTAACCGTAGTTTTTGGTTATTTATTTGTTTTCGAAAATAGTAATATTAACTGTAAGATAATAAAGCATAATATAAAATCTACCTGTATGACTGTTTTTTCCTTCATTATCCGTCATAGGTATACTCTTTTTTTTTGAAAGAGGGTATTTTTCTATGACCTCCAGAAACATGCCCACTTTACGTCGTGGTAACGAAACCCCTGGAATTTAGTGAATGCCGTAAGGGCATGCCACCGCCCACATGGAAAAAATAAAACAAGTAAATAAGAACACTTGCCAGCCCCTCTCTAGTGACTCTAGTAGTCTGGCAAGGAACTGACAGATCTCCTGACATGTCCAGCTATTGACAGGCTATAAAGGTGCTAAGGCTAAGAACCTGAGAAAACTCATATAAAATAACCAAAACAATCCCAGGTTCTCATTTAGCACAGTGGCTAGATTAACAAACAATCAGATATCGTAAAAAAACACTATTCCATCAAAGTTTGTAAGTGATGGTTTTAAAGAAGCGCTGTACAAATTTATTACTGCAGCTAAATCAACATGGTTGTTGATCCCATTTCAACTAAATTACTGAAAGAAGTGTTACATACAGCTATAGAGCCTCATCCCTATATTATTAACTCCTCAGTATCTTTAGATCACATCCTTAAATCCTTCATGTTGGTGGTTAATAAGCCCCTTATTCAGAAAACCTCATTTAGATCCTAAAGAATTATCAAATTTTAGACCAATTCAAACCTCCGGTTTATGTCTAAGATATTACAAAAGGTTGTGTCTGTGTTCAACTGTGCCCCTTCTTACAGGAGAACAATATTTTTACAGAGTTTATGCCAGGATTTAGCACCATAATTAGTTTACCATAATAGCACAGAAATGCACCTGTTAAAGTCACAAATAACTTGTTCTTAGCTTTGGACAAAGACCACATCTCACTATTAGTTATAATAGTTGATCTTAGTGCTGCATTCGAAAGTATAGATCACAACATTCACATAGATCGCTTACAAAATGAAACAGGTATTTAGGGACAAGCATTAAGATGGTTTAGATCCAACTTGTCTGATCGATACCATTTGTAGATTTAAATGGAGAATTCTTTAGTTTAATGCCTTTGAAACATGGAATCCCATTTTTAGGACAGCTGCTTTTTCAATATACCTCCTTCCCTTGGGAAACATCATTAGAAGGCATGGGATTAGTTTCCATTGTTATGCTGATGATACTCATTTATATATCTCATCAAAACCAGATGAAATATTTAAATTGTCTAATTTAAACAAGTGTGTTAAAGATATAAATGATTGGATGACTTGTAATTTTCTATTATTAAATTCCGATAAGACAGAGATATTTCTGATCGGCTGAAAATCAGTACACAGAAGCTTTCACAATTCAGCTTCCATTTAGAGGGATGTACTGTCAGTACTAGCTCGACAGTGAATGACCTGGGTGTTATATAAGACAGCAACTTGTCTTTTGAAAATTATATCACCCATATTACAAAAACACCCTTCTTCCACGTTTGTAATATTGCCAAGCTAAGAAACATGCTACAGTATCTGTATCTGATGCTGAGAAGCTAGTTCATTCATTCATGACCTCCAGATTGGACTATTGTAATGCATTACTAGGAGGTTGTCCTTCAATAAATAGTCTACAGTTAGTCCAAAATGCAGCTGCCAGTGTTCTTACCAGGACAAGAATGTATGATTGTATAACCCCTATTTTATCATCGAAACACTAGCTACCTGTTAAGTTGAAAATTTATTACAAACTGCTTCTACTTACATAGGCTCTACATGGTTTATGTACCCCATGTACCAAACCAGTCTTCTAACAGGCTACAATCCATCATGCTCTTTGAGTTAAAAAAAACTCTAACCCTAGGACATCTGGTAGTTTCAAAAATATCAAAATCTATTAAAGGACATAGAGTGTTTTCATATTTAGCTCGTAAACTTTGGAATAGCCTTTGTGACAGTGTTCAGGGCTCAGACATACTTGCCAAGATTAAATATAGATTAAAGACATCTCTTTAGCCAGGCATACACATCATATGTCCCATAACCATGTGCTCCATTAGATACACATTTTCTTCACTTTCTTCTCTGTTTCTACCCATCCAGAGGCAACCAGTGATTGTGCCAGATCCAATTGTGTTCCGGTTCTTTAAGATCGCAAACATGGAAAGAGAATTTACCAACTCCACATGGTCTCTGAGGACAACAAACTCCTAATCAATACACAACTGTCAGAGTGTAGAAAGGACATTATTCATAAGACTCTCTAGTGTTTATAACAATTTATGATCACAACCTCTAGTTTTACTCAAATGAGGATGAGTTCACCTTTGTGTCTGGTTCCTTTCAAGGTTTCTTCCATCTAAGGGACTTTTTCCTTGCCACATTCGCCCCAGTCACCCCAGGCTTGCTCATTGTGGATAAATACAAACACATTTAAATATAAGTCTAATACTAATCTTGAATCTTTGTATACATCTTTGTATAATGTTAACCTTTTTGTACTTTTTTTGTACTAAAAATTGAATTTAATTGAATTACTTGGTGTCTGGCATGAACAACATTTAAATCATTGTTTGGCTTAAAAGAAATTGCAGATGTGTTCTTGAGTCCATGAACAAAGTAGATGGTGCTGCATTGTTGGCCATGGGATTGAGAATAAATTTTCTTAACCAGAAAGTGCATGCCCTACTCCCCAAAAAAAAGTGTGTGTGTCGTCCTTTACAAGAAAATGGGAGCATAGTAGCACACATAATCTAAACTGCTAATTCACCATTAGAAAAGGAAACTCAGGGGAAAATAATAAAAACATGGTGAACAGCTTCCTGAAGACAAGAATTTGGGGATCCTTGATGTACATGTCCTATGGTCTTGCTGACATGCACTGCTACATCACCTGACCCCTCAGATAATTAAAAATTGTCATGTGTTCTAACAAGGTTTAGATACTTTACCCGCGAAGATGGTTGCCATAGCATCAAGCCATGATGCAGCTTGAGTTCCCTCAACAGAGAAACTTACACTTTTGCCCCACCGATAAACGCCTTCATTGAGATGGCAGTGTGTGTTGGGTTATTGCCTTTCTGCATGCTAAAGTTCCTCCTGGGGGCTGCGTCTGATTTTGGACCTGCGGGCTCTGAACTGTACTCTGAAGACTTACAAGTTTAAGATGCTCATGCACAAGGTTATTGTGTCCCAGATTAGGTCCGAGAACTGGTTTGTGATGATAGATCTCAAAGACGCTTATTTTCACATTGGGATTTTTCCAGAGCACATGGAAAGTTCCTCTGGTAGCGTTTTAGGGCCAAAGCGTACCAGTATTGTGTTCTTCCTTTGGCCTAGCCCTTTCACCATGCATATTTACAAAGCGAACTGTACTGAATTATCTAAACGACTGGCTCATTCTGGCCCAGTCAAAGGCTATTATGGCCAGTCATAGAGATGCTGTATAGATGCATATGAGGTCTCTAGGCCTCAGGTTGAACCAAAAGAAGTGTGTGCTTTCTCCTTGTCAGAGAACCACCTTTCTGGGCTAGTTTGGGACTCCACCATGATGCGGGCACGTCTGTCTCGGGTGGCTTCCATCTTGTCAGAGGTGAAAGCTATTCGGCTAGGCCAAAGCCTTTCTGTCGCTGATGTCATTCCAGCTCTGGCTGGGTGCAAGTTTTCATCCTCGCAGACATACCCTGAGGGTTATAAGGGTTAAGCACCGTGGGCTTCGTACCGGTCTTATGTGGAAAAGACTCCGGGCCCCGGAATTGGGTCCCACTCTAGTAACGTTTCACTATCGCAGGACTCTTTTGACAGACACCTCGCTTTCGGGCTGGGTAGCAGACTTGGATGGCTGCCCTGACCAGGTACTATAGGAGGGCCCTTATCTCTCATGGCACATAAATTGCCTGGAGATGAGGGCCATGTTTCTAGCATTGAACCACTTTCTCCCACACCTCAGGGGCTGCCATGTGTTAATGTGGACAGACAGCACTGTGGTTGTGTCCTATATCAATCATCAATGCTGCCAACATTAATTCAACACAAATATTTGCTATAAGGGCAGTGTAAGAGTTATAAATGAGGCTCAGTCAAGGACTAAATGATTTATATGTGTCTCTGATTTTTGCTAATTTCATTCATTCAAATTCAGGAAGCCCTTTATCCTTGTCATGGTCACGAGGGATCTGGAATCTAACCCAGTTAGACACACAAACGCGCACACACAAACACTTGTGGAAGTTATTTTAATATTGTCAAACCACTCTTATGATTAAATTATTATGTAATGAGATATTTAATTTCAGCTACAGATTATCCATCAGCAAGTTATCAGCAAAAATTCAGCTGCCACAATAACTGTAAATACCACAGCTACCACTTCTTCATGAAACAGTATATTGTAAACAATATATAAATTTGTATATTGTACATATACAAAGTATATTGTTGCAAAATGAGAGATGAGAGACCTGCCTCTCTGAACCAAGGGGATAGACCCAGAGCTTCCACGTTTCAGGGTAGGGGTGTAGGATTGCCCCCTGCACCTGAGAGAGATCTTACCTATGAGGATCTTCCATGGTGTGCCATCAAGGAGAGAGACTAGGTCCACAAACCAAACTCGAGCAGGCCAACAAGAAGCAACTTCCAGCAGACCTACCGGGAAAAAAGGCATACAGATGGAGCCTTGACCACATCTGTACTGGGGCATTCAGGCCTAGAGGGGTTGAATGAGAGAGAGAATTCCATAGTGGACAATGGGTCAACTTCTAGGATTGAGAAAAGTTCCCTACCACCGGGGGTGGAAAATCACCTCCTGAGCTTCAGCATCTGTCCTGATGGGAAGTCTGCATCCTGATTTACATGCCTTGGGATGAAAATTGCTCTGAGGGAAAGAAACCTGCTCTCTGCCAAGAGCAGAATCTGCTGTGCCAACCTGAAGAGAGGGCATGGATGCAGACAGCCCTGATGATTGATATAGGAAACCACTGTAGTGCTGTCTGTGCACACTAGCACATGAGGTGTGGAAGAAAGTGCTTCAGTGCTAGAAACATGGCTGTAATCTCCAGACAATTTATGTGTCCTGGGATATAAGGGCCCTCTCATTGAGCCGTCCAAGACTGCTCCCCAGCCTGAAATTTAGGCGTCCATCAAAAGCATCTTGCGACATTGACATGCCCCTAGAGTGCGATCAATGATCAGCCTTTGACTGGGCCAGAATGAGCGAGTCATCCAGGTAATTCAGTACACAGATGCCCTGGAGCTGCAGCGGACCCACGGCAGTGTCCATGCACTTTGCGAACCTAAGGAACTTCCTGTGCTCTGGCAGAATGCCAGATAAAATAGGAATCTTTGAGGTCTATTGTAACAAAGCCCTGCCATCTTTCTTGGGAACAACAAAATACTGGCTATAAATACTGGAGTCCTGATCTGGGAGGGGAACATATTTTATGGCCCCTTTCCTCAGAAGTAAAAGAAGTTCCTCTTGGAGAAACATGGCCTGGTGTTCGCCAACAACCGTGGGCAACACGGAAGGTGAACTGGGTCCTGTACCCTTTTGCCACAGCATCTGGTACCCACTGAGACACACCTGGCAGATGTTCCTTTTCATCTTCAACCTTAGGCATGCCAGATGCTGCTTGCATGCTGCAAGACATGTCAACATCACACTAATCTCCCTGGTGCACTAAAACAGCACACTGGCAGGTATAGGTCTGTGCAAGAAAAACGAGCAGGTGCAGATGCCACTGACTCCAGAAAAGCCAGAGGTGGCAGGGCAGGAAGTAGCTGCCCTGGGAAGGACGGTTCTAGGAACCCTAGCCCTTGGGATTAATTTCATGCGGGTGATGTAGGTGAGATATAGCTCACGTATCTTCCATTCAACCATTCCATTTAATTTAGCAACAGCGCACATTATCACCTCGAGGAGCTTCTCAAATGCCACTGATTGCATTGGCCGATCCGAAGAAGTATGCCCCTTCTCACCTACATTGAGCTCCTCAGTGCCCGATGTGGACAGGAGGGCCCTGAACCACGAGATGCAGATGCTTGGCTAGAAAATACAGTCAAGTGGGTTTGGAGTTTACTCAGAAGAAACCTCTCGCAATGCACGCAGCTGGCTCCCTCGAGACCCGACCGGGCATGCTCCTCTTCTAAACAAACCATGCAAAGAGAGTGCATGTAATCCTCCATAATATAGCAGAGGCACAGATGCACACACCTCTTAAAATGCTTGCTCACCAAAATATCTCGTTTTTTCCCCCTAGCATTTATAAATATATTTTTTTTCCGTAGTCTAGAAAGACCAGACAGACAATCAACGCAAGCTGGAGTAATGTAATATAGATGCCCTTATATAGACTTTCTGGTACATATTTCCTTTGTCCCCAAGCGTTCCAATAGCCTCAGACCTGAAGCAGCGTCGAGTTCCCTCAATATTTTACACCAGATATATGGAACATCAAATATGTTGTCATATCTTTTTGGCCATTGTTTTGTTGTGTAATCTATAGACTAGACTAAACTATAGACCTAAAATCACTTCAATTAGAGAACAGAGGTGTTCTATATGTAATCTGACATCTGCCTTTTTGACATTTTCCAGTTTTAACATGTTTTGCAATTTGATTCTTGGTTTTCCTTTAAACTTATTTTAATTTTAAAAACAGTGGTAGATTCAATGACATTCACTCAATTGTGTCAGAGGTACTGAATAAAAATACTGCATCAATAAAAATAAACACATTCACTAGTGGAGCTTAGAAAACTTACACGTTTATTATAAACATTTCCAAGTTTACAAAATCCTGATTTGTATTCCATTTTTACATAATGACAAATGCATGACATTTAGAATAAAATTTTATTCTAATTTTTTTTTTTATTATAAACAATTTTCTTATTCATTTATTGATAAAGATACAGTTTGGAAACCAATGCAGTACTTGAATGATTATATTATATTTGTAGAACACACTTTTAAATATGTTGTTTTATTTGTACTTTTATTTTTGACAGGTAGCACATTGTTCATTGGTGGTCCAAAGGCAGGATCCCACACTCTCACCACCATGGTGTGGCCTGGGTTTGATTTCTGGTCACGGAACCAAGCCAGCCACCGATTGAGTAGCTGTGAGTGTTGATCACAAGCCCAGATAAAATGGCAAATTTGTGTCAGGAAGGACACAAAACCTTAAAGACATAAAACCTATGTGCTATTCAGTGATTGTTGATGTTCACTGTAAAACAGTGAACATCAACAGTGTGAACAGTGTAAACAGTCCAGTGTCAGGCAATCAAAGAATAATAAACAGAGAGCCATAAACCATAAAACACTGGCTTGGTAATGACAGAATACAAAAGGAAAATTAGTTATTTTTTTCAAGTGAGTCTCTAACAATCAGACTTACAGTATAAAGGAGGGGAATTAAAAACAGGGGAATGTGAAAATAGGTGAATCAGATATCTGATAGTGCAGGTGAATTGTAGAAAGTGCAGTCAAGCCTTGAATGATAACTGTACTGTATTGTTGAATAAAAAACAGTTGTGTCTAATATTGTTCTTGCCTATAGAATGCCCAGGCTGTCTTTATGTGCACATGCATTAAACTATATATTTTAGTTAACCCTGACTTTTGGTCTCCTGATTCTTTAGTCTTTTTCTGATAAAAAAAAATCAGTATTTTTTAGTCATCCAGAAATATTCACAATTATTTTGACAAATCAATTAGAACAGAACTGTCTGCTATGATGACCCATATTACAAAAAAAAAACATCATTACTTATATGATCTGATCTGCTCATCCTTTTCCTGTGGTCCTTACAAACATTTGCCAGCATAGATGAGTGAGTTATCCTAACAAAGAACTTGCTAGATGACAGCAGAATCAGTTTAATGATAACATAAGAGTTTGGTTGAGTTTAGTTGAAGTTGTGTGGTGCAGGTGTTCAGACAGTGGCAAGCTTTCCTAGACAGGGATAAGCAAAAGTGTGAGAGTGATGAGATAAATGCTTATTTGGTGCAAAACTGTGCTAACCACAAACTGGCCGCAATCACTGTTCTAAAAACCTTCGGAAGAATGCCGATTGGCAAAAGCTGAGTGGAAGAATGCAGAGATTATAGAACGCCCAGCTTGACTCCATGCATGCATTCTGGTCTACCAATACTATAGATGCAAAAATCAATAGTGGTGCAACAAAAACAAACAGACAAATAAATTACACAAACAAACAAACAAACAAACAAACAAACAAACAAACAAACAAACACGACTTCCAGTGAGGTAAAATCTCTCATTATACTGTGCAACTGTAATAAACATAAAAACAAACAAATAATGGATGGATGGATGAATCAATGAATAGATGCACATGTTGTTAGACACTTTTCCTGTTATGTCTATTCCATGTGCAGTGCTGCATTATTTGTTTTAGTTATAATGAAAAAGTTCAATCTTCATTGCAATTTCCCCACCAGGGTGACCGTAACCAACACCCGTAACAGGTCAGATGTGACACATTCAAGCACTGTAAAATACAATAGAAAAATATGTTGGCCAGCTAACCCTTTAGAGGGAGTTCTCAGTGTAAATATTGAATGGAGAAATAAATCACTTTATTATATTAATGCCTTTTCACTCACCTCCATTTATACTGGTCAGGTTTTTAGGACAGTCTCTATACACCATTACCCAAGTGTTGAGTAGCAAAATAATTTTTAAACTGTTGTGCTAAGGATGGCTTGTTTCAATACTGTGACTTCAGCAATGGCAATTACACTTACTTACTGACAGATAAACAAGAATAATGGCTTTGCAATGGCTGCTATTAAGCATTATAAATCTCAAAATATTCAAAATCTAGCTATTAAATAAATCTCTGGTTAACACAAGTGTATTTTTAAATAAAATATTTATTTATTTATTTATTTATTTTAAGTTGTGTTAGTTTTATTACAGACTCTTATTATATATTTGGACTATGTGTGATTCCTTTAGAGTGTGCAAGTGGTAGGTGATGGCTGAGCATTATTACTGCAGGATTTATCACACTCTAACCTACGGAGGTGATCTTTTGCCATTTAGTTGCAAAATTAATACATCAAAATCACCACTGCCGATTCTGGTGGGAATATTGAGTTAAGTTTGGCCTGTAAAATATTTACACTCAACCTTACTAAGAAACTGAACAGTGAGGCTCAGTGACCCAATAAACAAAAATATGTGTTTGCAAATGAGTCTTTCTCTATAGCTTCACTGTAATATGGAGGTTAGTTCTGATCCAAGTTTCACCTTATGCCAGGTCTCTGATAGCTGATCAATAAATACTCTGTGTGTAGCTCTGCTTTGTGTCATTCTCATTTATCATGCCAAACACATGCTGCTGGTCCAAGTGAGGTTAGGCAATGGAGACCAATGCACCAGTTTATCATAACAAACAATGCTGGATATGATCCCAAAAATATAAAGTTGGATAAACTAAGTAGGTTTTGATTTATTGAACAAATAAGTGTAAGATAAGAGTGATGGTCATTTGTCAGAGCATGTGAACTTCATGTACACGATGCAGCACATACACTGTTAAAAGAGTTTAAACACTCAATCTATTACACTAACAGCAGTTATGTACATTTCTACTTGTACATAAATGTCCTTCCTATTTATACAATAAATCAGATAGATAGATAGATACAGTAGATGTCAAGTTCCACGATGACTCCACCTATATCAGGGCAGGAAGGCAGGAGGAGAAAGGAGGATTAGTATATAAATGACAGGAATTATATGCTATGGACTTTGCAGATACAAAATCTCAAACTAATTTAACATTTTAGACATAAACTAAAGACATTATAACATATAATTAATTTAGGAAATATTTTTTGGAAGAATGATGTTCATCCTTCAACTTTGGTTCAAATTTGTAGAAACTATGTAAAAGTGCATTACAGCTGTTCTGTCATAGCCTTGCAAACGCTGATTTTAATCAAAATATTTTTTTATGGTAAGTTAATAGAAATTATTATAAATATATTAAGAAATATAAACATAAAACATTTTGGTGTAATAATGCATTTTAGTTTAGCATTGGATGTTCAGTAGATGTCTCACAGACTCATACCACACCACAATGCAGATATATTTATGAAATTTCTCATATGGTCAAAGCTCCTACCATGGTGTGCCTTATATTCTCACATGCCCTATTGCTCTCCAATCCTTTCATCATCTCTTTTTCTCATTGTGCCTTTTACATCCTTAACTGTTGCTTCCTTTGCCCTCTCCAAGCCCATTTTTATACTTCATCCAGCTTCACCCCTCACCAAACCACCCCCTCACCCAGTTTTTTTTTTTTCCATCAGAGTACCTTTATTTCCATGCACACAGATGCCTCTCAGTGCTAAATTAGCTAATTTAGAGCAGGTTGCTTCTTGGACAATTCTGCCCAATTTTCACTGACCAAAGTTGACATTTAATTCCTGAGCTGTAGTGGGGGCCTTTCTTCCAGCATCCAAATTCATTATTCTAAATGGCCTTTATGAAGGAACTTTACACTTGCAGTAAGCTGTTTTTTTCGCAGGGCTGAATTGGTGTAATGGCCTGACTGTGCTCACCTCCAGATAGTTTAGAGGAGGAAAGAATAGCAGCAGTAGATTATAGGATGCCACATGACTAGGTAAGGTCACAGCTCAGAATCTTGCAAAAGGCTCAATTATCACCAACATGACCAACTTGGCAACATGTAGAAGGGATGTTACAATTGTAATAATGTACTGCAAATAGTATGTTACCTTAAGGATTTAAAAGTCCACGGTTCAGAGATGCTGGTGGGTAAAATTGCTCTGGAAGGACGGAGGGTATGACTGGGGGGAGCAGAAAATATTTCACTATACACCCAAACACCCAAACAACTTGGGAGATTCAAAATTAATTTCTTCAAGATCACCCAGGTATATTAAAATAAGTTAGGTAAACTACAGTAAACTATAGATCACTATACAATAATGCACCACAAACATGTACCATTATGTCTTATTGAATAAAAAAATAAATAAAAAATCAACATAGGCACAATAACCCTTTCATTCCTTCTTGTTTAAATAAAGAACTTGAGCTATATCATTGATATAAAAGAAAAGCTCTGAACAGAGTCACTGAAAAGAAAATCAAGAAAATCATGCCATTTCCATTTGGAAATTGATTATATTACCAGCCCCATCACACCATGGTAAGTGACTATTTGATTGAAGGGTGGAACATTGTCCGTATTGACTGACTGGTCTATCATTGTCTGCAAATCATATTAATAATCATCCAGGGATGACTGCATATTGAAAGCCTGACCGTGCCCAATCTTAGAAGCCTGCTATCACTGTGGAGGTGTGGTGAAACACACGCTGCCTCCAGAAAAGCAATGACATGCCTGCCAGTCCACATCACACTCACAATCCTTTCCTGAGTGAGACCCTATCAAAGTTGACCATTGAGAGCCATGCTATCCAATAAAGGAGTGTTCAACTAGTTTACTCTTTCTATTGGAAAAAGGCAGGAGGGGGTATATATATAGAGAGAGACACATCAACATGATGGAGCAGAGACTGGATGTGTTAGTAAAGCAGAAACTACTCTGGGTTTTAACTTTGAACTTAAATGTGATTTAAACTATCAATTACTGCTAACTATTGCTAGTGGAATGTTTCTAGTTTAACAATTAAACAGCCAATTTATTTTTATGCAGTAGGAATAATTTATTTAAAAATTGCATTAATCGATTCAGACAGAGATGTCAAAACAGCTACAGAAAAAGGTGAAAAGAACAGTGCTTGTTAACAAAGTATAACAAGCACTGTTATACATATACTATATATATAGTATATATATAGTATATATATACTATATATATAGTAAGAGAGTGGCTTGCCCCCTTCAGGTTGGTGGAGAGCTCCTGCCTCAAGTGGAGGAGTTTAAGTATCTTGGGGTCTTGTTCACGAGTGAGGGAAGGATGGAGAGGGAGATCAACAGGCGGATCGGTGTATCTTCTGCAGTGATGCGGTCGATATACCGGTCTGTTATGGTGAAGAAAGAGCTGAGCCGCAAGGCAAAGCTCTCTATTTACCAGTCGATCTACGTTCCTACCCTCACCTATGGTCATGAGCTTTGGGTCATGACCGAAAGGACAAGATCCCGGATACAGGCGGCCGAAATGAGTTTTCCGAAGGCCGAAGGAGGCCGAAATCAGCAGGGTGGCTGAGCGCTCCCTTAGAGATAGGGTGAGGAGCTCGGTCACTCAGGAGGAGCTCAGAGTAGAGCCGCTGCTCCTCCACATTGAGAGGAGTCAGCTAAGGTGGCTCGGGCATCTGTTCCGGATGCCTCCTGGATGCCTCCTGGACGCCTCCCTGGGGAGGTGTTCCGGGCATGTCCAACCAGGAGGAGGCCCTGGGGAAGACCTAGGACATGCTGGAGGGACTATGTCTCTCGGCTGGCCTGGGAACGCCTCGGTATTCCCCCGGAAGAGCTGGAGGAAGTGTCTGGGGAGAGGGAAGTCTGGGCATCCCTGCTTAGACTGCTGCCCCGGGACCCGGCCCCGGATAAGCGGTAGAAAATGGATGGATTATTATTATTATTATTTACACACATAAAACAAACGGGAGAAAGTGCTAGCTCAAGTATTTCATGAAGTAGATTTTCAACCGTCGTTTCAACCATCAGTGACTCAGTTGTCCTGACCCCTAGGGGAAGTTCATTTCACCACCTTGGTGACAGAACAGAAAAGTGTCTTGTTGTATACCTACCTCTTACCCTGAGAGATGGTGGGACCAGTCGAGCAGTGCTCTGAGGGTGCAAGGTGCAGTGCGAGGAGTGATAAGGGCTTGGAGGTAAGAGGAAGCTGATCCATTTTTTGGCTTTGTAGCCAAGCATCTTGTCATCAAGTATTTTGAATCTGATGCGTGCAGCTATCAGAAGCCAGTGGAGGAAGTGTGTGGTATGCGAGAATTTACACAGGTTAAAAACAAGTCATGCAGCTGCATTTTGGATCATTTGCAGAGAATGAAGTGCTGAGATCCGAACAGAAGCTGTGGTATCTGAGGGCGGAAAGGAGATGTTAAGTTGAGTATCATCAGTGTAGCAGTGGTAATAGAACCCGTAAGAGAACCCGTGTGAGGAAATAACTTTACCAAGAGATTGAGTATACAGATAAAATAGGGGCTGAGTACTGAGCCCTGTGAGACACCAGTAGAGAGTCTGTATGGAGCAGATGTCACTCCCCTCCATGTTACTGTACATGATATGAGCATCCTTCCAGGTAAGAAGCAAATCATTCCCATGCTGATCCACAAATTCCAAGACTCCTGAGCGTGGACAAGAGAGTCTTGTGGTTGACCATATCAAACAAATGCTGCAGAAAGGTCAAGGAGGGTGAGGACAGATAACAGCTTGGATGATCTAGCAACAACTAGTTTCTAGCAACATGTAGTTTAATAAAGTTTGCTGCTTTATAGCCAGACTGGTTGGGATATTGGAACTTGATTTTTTTTTATTTAAAATACAGTGATGCCTCGAGATACGAGTTTAATTCCGTGACTTTGCTCGTATCTCAAATTGCCCGTATCTCAAAACAGTTTTCCCCGTTTAAATGAATTGAAATCCCATTAATCCGTTCCAGCTCGCAAAATTCCACTCCAGTTGTTTTGTTTGTGTTTTGAATATGAAAAATGTACAGTACCTGTATATATAAATGACAAATATTGTATAAAAACATACAGTAATAAAAGAGAATGTTAAAAAATAAACTGGTTTTACTTTACGGAAGATGCGCACGGAGGTTGCGGGAGGAGTAAACAGGCGGAATTTTGTCTCGTACGTACACTTTCTCTTTCGTTCACTTACTCGCTACTGTACACTCTTAATGCTACTTTACACTTAAATGGAACTTAACTAAACTTCACTAAAATTAACGAACTTAAATCAAGCATCGCATTAGTTCTGGCAGGCCACGTCGTCAAGCGTGCATCAGCTGTTAATCAGCTGTCCACGACGCGCACCAATCCGGTTACGACATCCATATTACCCGACCATTTAAATTCCCATTCATAGAGCCGCTCTATTTTAAATTTTGCTTAATTTTCTTCATCGCTTTTCTCTTCACTTGTTTTTGCCTTTTTTGTCACTCTTTCCTCACTTACATCTGCCGGTCGTTTTAATAAAAACCTGTCCAGTCGGCATATCAGATGCGGTGTAGTCGCACAAGTTCAAATTTTTTTAACGGATCCAACGCTCAAAACGGATCCGAAAATTAGGATCCGCAGATGGTCGGCACCTCACGCAGCGCCTTTGCGACTCTCCATAGGAAATTAATGACTTCCTGTTTCTTGGCCGTCATTTGTCGTGTGCAGTGGAAAGGCGGCTTTAACGAGTGAGACGCGGGAAGCTGAGGTTGTTGGGGATCTTTGTTTCGGCGGCGGCGGCTTGGATGCTCATATCTCAAAAATTTGCTCGTATCTCAAGCCAAAAATATGGCTGAATAACAGCTCGTATCTCAAAAAATCCGTATGTCAAAGCACTCGTATCTCGAGGCATCACTGTAAACTGTTTTAAATGTTTTCAAATTAAGATTTTTTTTATATATCTTCTCTTTATGTGTGCATTTCTCTCTCTATCATTGTCTTTCACATACACTTTCTCTGTTTCATTTTGGGCCAAATTTCATTAGAGGCACCATTGGGGTAATTCAGGAGAAAATATGGAGGCTAAATTGCTTGTCGTGACCTGCTTTTCAATGTTCTGGTGTTAGTTTAGAATCCAAGAAGCTCCTGGCTGTGCTAATGATGCATTAAAAGAGTAAGAGTGAGATGGCTCCAATATTGCTGCTGTTACCTTTCACATATAACATTATCTTACTTTTTATTTGATTTTCTCAGTTATCTGACATAGTAACATTCGTTCATGCCCTTAGAAAACAGTGTTAATCTTTCAGTTTCTGTGCTTGTGAAGCAAGAATAATCAATATGGCCTCCTGGGCCTCCTATAACATGCAGTATAATAACATATCATTTTCCAGCACCTAAAATGTTTGAAAATACTTTATATACACAGACAGCAAAGATAATTAATTACAGAACAAACTACAGAATAGTGGAAAAATTTTGAAGTCGAAAGAAGCAGACTGTCCCATTGTCATGAAAATGTCACAATTTTGTTTGTGTTCAGTGAAGAAATTAGTCTTGCAACAATAACAAATGTAATCTATATACAATAACAACAATAACAAATGTGTCTGGCAGCCATTTGCAAGAGGGTGATGAGGCAAAATGATAATGACATCATATAATCAGATTGAAGGTATGCAGCTTGTCTTCTTATGGCCCGAGCAAAATGGGTGTAAGCCTGAAGTGGTCCACATGAAAAATAGCAAAAATGGTCCAAATCCGGGCCACTTTTGGCAATTAAACAGCACAGTCAGCATTGACAATTCAGTTTGTAATCCTAAAGCCATGTGTACACCAGACGTGAGGGTTTCGGCATTATGCATCAAAATACTATAGAACCCATTACAATCAGTAATGCTGCCTACACTGGATGTGATGCAGTGCGACGCGAGATGACAAATCCCTGACAGTAAACTGATGCCTCATACTATTTATGTCATACTGACACAAAATTTTAATTATTTGAAACAGTTGCTTTAGTTTATACAGCCTCAAGCTGTCATGCCTGGTGTAGACACAGTGTAATACAAATTTGACATTGCAAATATGTGATATATATATCATAAAACAGATGAGGGCTACTTCTAAAAGAATTTGGCTACTTTTGGTAGATGCAGATTGATGATATGAGACTTAAGAAGGCTACATACGCAGCAGTTCATTTTTTGAAACAAGCTTTTAATTGCAGATTATTTTACGTGTAGGATAAGTGTCTGACTGACCACCGTTTAGGTTCAGACTTGTAAATAACTATGTTTAGGGTCTTGGAATGTGTCTTTGAACATTTATCTGAGATAAGTGAATTGCAGCTTGTACACAACTTGTATCGGGAGGATTTTAGGACATGTTTAGGACATCAACATATTTTTTTAAATTTTGGAACAACCTGTTCAAATAAATAGGTCTTACCTTACCACTAACTCTAAAACCACATTATCCCTATAATTAGAGGGAAATGATAAAGGAATAACTGAACTGAATATGTAATCATAAACTGCAAACTTGTCCCTCAAAACTGATTGTAAGTCGTTCCAGGGTCAAATAATACACTGATCAAACAGTGTATGACATCAAAGTACCGTCCATGCGATGTTGGAGAGTATACTACTCTTGCTCTTGCTACTGTATGCTTTTGAATTGCTTCTGTGGTACTTTGATATCATACAACACACAAACAAACACACACATTAATATATGTTGTTTAGGCATAATGGTTTTTATACTGTATAAACAATTCTCTATAACTGTTCACCTTAATTTTTATTTTATTTATTTATATATTTTTGGTTCTACCTAGGTTCTTAGTATTATGACAGAGTTGATATGTTTTTGATTGTGTATTTGTTTTATTTATTTATTTATTTTTGTTTTCAGGGTGATGGATTGTTATTGGCTGTGTGCAAGGTCTGAACATGCTTGCTGCTATTGTAACAAATCCAATTTCCTGTGTAGGATTAGTAAAGCATGTGGTTGTATGTATGATATTAATTTACATTTATACCATAACATTTTTCATCTTGATAAATAACAACATTTAACAACAATTTAAAATGAAATTAATAATTTAATCTAATAAATAAATTGATATCTGTAACGACGGGAAACAGAGCGGACCCAAACGCAGGATAGCATAAATCAAAATAGGGTTTAATAACTGAAAACATGAAACAGGACGCAGACTAGACAGGACAAATCACAGTAGATGCCGCGCTGCACGAAGCAACGCGGCACAGTTAAATACAAGAAGACAATGACACAATAAGGATCAGGTGTGATGACAGGGAGGAGCAGACGAAGGCGGGGCAGACACGTGACGAGAAACATAAACAGATGCACGTGGCCAGAGTCCGGGCAGAGTCCTTACAATATCTGTCTGTGGGCAAAAAATTTAAACCCATCCGCCTTGAAAAAGGTGTGTGGTAAAAAGTGTGTGGAAAAGGCATGAGGGAAATGTGCCCAAGAGTCAATGTTGCAGGGCTTTTTGGAGCAATCAAGGTGGATAACATCAAGGAAGATTTGATTAATATAGTTGATAAATGTGGTTGTTTGGCTTGCTTGTGGGCCAGTTCTGGCAAACTGGAGCAGAGCGCCCAAGTGCCATCATTCCCCACAGTATGTGGGCCAGATGAAAGTGTCAGGTGTGGGCCTGATCTGGGCCTCAGACGTTTTGCTATCTGGGATAGTTCAAAAACATAGGCAGACAGAGCAATGCAGGGCAGGCAGAGACAATAACAGAGAACAGCCTGGGTCAAACCATGTACGCAGGAGAGAAGCAGGCAGAGTCAGGAACAGTGGAACAGACAGAGTCAAACCAGGCAGGAATATCGCAGGGCAGGCAGAGTAAGAATAGGAATGAGGGCAGGATGATTTAACAGAAGCACTATGTAAACTAAGACCATCTGGCAAAGACACTGAGTTGGCATCTTAGCATGCTTATATAGTGCTGTGTCGTACAAAATGGCCACCGACTTAGAAGCAATGTCATGAACCCGAAAGTGTGAATCACATGCACTGACAATACACCAAATAATTCCTAAATTATTTGACAATTAAATAAAAAAAAATAAAAGATCTTTCATGGTGTGCATATCACAGACCTTTAAAGGTTAATAATGCAAATATTTATTCTGCTTAGTTGTCTCTGGTCACATCCTGCCAAATTAATAATTATCCTCAAATTTACATTATAGTTTGCACAGATAGGTTCATAAAACCAACACTGATCTAGTGTTTATCTGTTACTGTAATTTGCTTGGATGGATTTTTAATTCCAACCAAACAAATTCAAATAGAGATAAGACAAAACATTTTGCCATGCATCATTTTTAATCTTCTTTCCTTGTTTTTTTTATATCTCTTGGAGCAGGTTCATTCACAGGAAAAGTTTTTAATATCCATACTACTGATTTAAGCAGCAGGACACCTATTCAGGTGAATTCGGTCATGGCACACTCTGGCTTGGACAAATGAGAGCAGAGCTACCGGAAAAAAGCATACAGACAGAGCCTTGGTCACATCTCTATCATGGTGTCCAGCCCTGGGTTGAAGGAGAAAGGAGAACCATTGAGGGCAATGGTGAAAAGATGAGGTGAAAAGATCTATATTTGCCTGGCCAAAAATCCACTATATGCGTTCCACCATATGTGGGTGAAGACACCATTCCCCAGGCCTCTGCTCCTGTCTTGACAAGACGTCTGCACCCCAGCATATAAACTGTTCTCAGAGATAACAACCTGGTCTCTGGCTAGAGCAGGATCTGCTGCACCAACCTGAACAGAGCATGTGAATGCAGACTGCCCTGATGATTGATGAAGACAACTACAGCAGTGTTGTCCGTTCAGACTAATACATGGTAGCCCCTGGGTTGTGAGAGAAATCTTTCAAAGCTAGCAACAATTTATGTGCCTCTAATTTTTTACCTGTCGGAACATTGGGGGAGTTCCGATAGTTGTCTCTTGTCCCTTGTGTTTTTGTTTATGTTTTGTGTTCATGTGTCTGCCCTGCCCTTGTCTAATTCCTTACCACCTCAGCAAATCTGTTCCTCATTTGTCTAATTGTCTCTCTTTTTATTCTGGCCGCATTGCCTTGGGAAGCACAGAATCCTTTATATGTTGTGTAGCGTCTGGTACAAGTCATTTAGATTTCATATCCCAGGCACCCTAAACTTCGGCATCTACTCTTCAATCAACCAATGAGCAACCCAGTTTTATGGTTTATTGAGGGCCACATTCCACAGTGTCACACACACACCTGGCTCCAGAAGGTCTGGGAGCCTACACAAAGACCAGATAAGACCATGCTGTTTCTCTGATTGAACTCATAGGGACCTCAACCGGACACACACACACGCACGCACGCACGCACACACACACACTCCCCTGCAAACGCATACACACACACACACACATACACACAACACAATGGGACATTCCTTTTACTAATAAAACAAGTAGATAAGATACTCTAAGATTCTTATTCTTATAACCCTGTTGTAATGTGTTTCTTCTTTTAAGGCTTGCCTGACTTAAAATTACTTGCTCCTTACTTTCCTGAAATTTGTATTTTATTTAGGTATCAGAACACAACACTGGATTAACATCAGTTATACTGATGTTTGTTTAAAAATTGTCCACACACACACACACAAAAAAAGCAAACAGATACAGCCCTCCAACATCCCCTGCAGACAAGAACCGAGGCGGCATCCTCCGCGGTAAAACAGGAAGTGAAGTGGCATCCTCCACAGGAACAGGTGCAGGGCAATGTTGCAGGGCACCGATAAAACAGAAAAAAAAAAGAAGCAAATCAGGCTGGTGACATCCTCTGCAGGCAAGAAGTGAGGCGGCATGCTCTGCAGAAAACAGGAAGCAGAGCAGCGTCCCCCACAAGAACAGATGTGGAGCCATTTCTACCAGAAGAAAAAACAAAAGGAAAAGAAAACCAAAAGTCCAGCTGGAAAAAAAAGGTTCTAAAAGGCCAGAAGGAATAGTCCAAAAGATGCTCCAAAAATTGGTCAGTGCTAGGCTAAAGGATAGCTAAAACAAAATTTATTAAACATAACATAACACAAAAAACTCAAAAGAACCAAGACAGAACAACTAAACAGACTACACGAACACAACTGTAGCGATTTTGGCTCGCAAAGCAAGGTAAATATTTATAAGTAATTATAACATGTTATAGTGACTCCTAAATATACAAAAGGAAAAGAAAACCAAAAGTCCAGCTGGAAAAAAAAGGTTCTAAAAGGCCAGAAGGAATAGTCCAAAAGATGCTCCAAAAATTGGTCAGTGCTAGGCTAAAGGATAGCTAAAACAAAATTTATTAAACATAACATAACACAAAAAACTCAAAAGAACCAAGACAGAACAACTAAACAGACTACACGAACACAACTGTAGCGATTTTGGCTCGCAAAGCAAGGTAAATATTTATAAGTAATTATAACATGCTATAGTGACTCCTAAATATTTTAACCTAAGTTGAAATTGATGGTAATGGAATTAACGTTACACTTATTTAGTTTGTTCATCCGGTGAACAGGCCGTGTAACCTTTATTAATTCTATGAGGGCGGTATCTTTCCTTTTACTTTATACCGTAATTTTAATTAAATTAACTTAATAGAGCATGTAGTTCAGACCAGATGTTGCAGGTACCTTAAGTTTGTGAGCGATACTCAGAGACAATCACTTGTGGAACAAAAATATGGCGTTTAATGAATGAGACAAACACAACATAAAACTAACTACACAAACAAACAAAAGAAATAGAGAAAACAAAAAAGGAAAATAAAATACACAAAAGAAATTGAAATTGGGGAAAGGGAGGAAGAGACTGGAAAAGAAGAAATTAGAAAAGAAGGAAAGGAATGGCAAGCTTAGACTCCAAAATTAATCACACCCTGACTGGGAAATCGTCACAGAAACTTAAGTTTACCTTACGATTCAATACAAGGTTCCTACTTGAAATACGCATCTAAATTGATTGGTAGAGGAAACGGTTACTTGCATTGGCTTGCGGCACAAGAGTCGGGATGCAGCAGAGAAATCTCAGTCAGGATGGGGTCAGACGTTTTTCCTGAGGATGGTTCTGGGAAGTGGAGCTTGCCGGAAGTTCTCTGAAGGAAGATGGAGTTGTCTCTAAGCTGTTCCGAAAATCTGACCACGGATTGGTGGTGTTTGTGACAATTTAAAGGTCCCGAACTCCACCCATCCTTGGGGAGATGGCCAATACTATGGCCCGGGTTTCGGAGAGAAAAAGATCTCTTTGTTTCAGGTGTCTGTGGGTGTGGTTTAGCTATCAAACTTTAGATGACTTTAAAGTTTTTATCCAAGGTGTGTTATGATGGTATAGCGCTTTTCGTGCTCAAATAAAATACATCATTGATTGAAAAATGAGTAACTGATAATTTTGTGGTCATTTGGATACTAAACATGAAAGGGGAATGACGGTATAAAGGCAGCGGTACATTATACACACAGATCAGTAATCAAAGTGTAACTGATGTTACTACGATATTGTGTTCTGATAAAGGAGAAAGAAACAAAAATGAAACACAAAAGAAAATGCATTTGCATTAGGGAAGTGAAAAACATAATTTTGTATACATCCTGACATTAGACCTTAAAAGGACATACAGCCTTAGAACAGGTATACATTAACATGCCAAGATCGGTAATCAAAGTATAATTGATGTTAATCCAGTGTTGTGTTCTGATACCTAAATAAAATACACCCTTTTCAGGAAAGTAAGGAGCAAGTAATTTTAAGTCAGGCAAGCCTTAAAAGAAGAAACACATTACAACAAGGTTATAAGAATAAGAATCTTAGAGTATCTTATCTATTTGTTTTATTAGTAAAAGGAATGTCCCATTGTGTCGTGTGTGTGTGTATGCGTTTGCAGGGGAGTGCGTGTGTGTGTGTGTGTGTCTGGTTGAGGTCCCTATGAGTTCAATCAGAGAAACAGCATGGTCTTATCTGGTCTTGTGTAGGATCCCAGACATTCTGGAGCGTGTGTGTGTGTGACACTGTGGGATATGGCCCTCAATAAAACCGTAAAACTGGATTGCTCATTGGTTGATTGAAGAGTAGATGCCAAAGTTTAGGGTGCCTGGGATATGAAATCTAAATGACCTGTACCAGACGCTACAATGGAAATAAATTTCATATATATAGTTTTCACAGAAGCACAGTAAATGGGGCTGTATTGAAATGTTACCTTTATGTGCCTTAATGCAATATTACATCTTAGAAAAGCATGTTAATACATAAAGACTGTAATCAAGTGCATGAAAAGTTGCTGATTTAGGACATTTTATTTGTTCATGCACTCAATGGCTTCCATGGCATTTTGAGAAAGGTTAACCATAGATGGCAACATTTACTGCCTATTGGGCATGAGGATTGAAAGATCACATTGAGGGTTTGACAGAAGATACAGTAAAGATGAGTGGAATGACGGAATGATGAGTGGGATGAGTGGAATCTTCCTGTGTGAAAAGGTCATTAAAAATCAGTGTTTAAAAAATTTTAATCAGTGTAACTAAATATAAATGTCAGTGCATACAACTTGCACTTCCGGTTTCCTCCATTTTATGCCCCTTTGCCCTATATAAGCACACAGGCTGCACATCTTCTCAGATTGCCTCTCATGCACCTGTCTATTCATTCCACTGGCGTGCCTGTCCTCTTCCTGTTTTGACTCAGACTGCACTGCGATACGTCTGCTTGGTTTGACCGAGCCCGTTCTATCACCGTTGTCTTTGCGTTGTTTTGCTCCCTGTGTTTTTAATTATTGGCCTGTTTCTCAACTTTGTTTATGCTTGTTCTCTATTGTCCAGTTTGCTATTGTTCTGATTTATGGACTGTTATGACTTTGGTTTCTGCCTGTCCCTGTACCCTGCTTGCTTATGCTTTGAATATTTTAACCGTTTACTATTCTGTACTCCTGTATCTGGAATTACTGGACTGTGTGAAACCTTGAACTCAGCATGCCCTGTATTAACCCAGCCTTCATTAAAGTCAGATAATTTGAACTTTGGTCAGTGTATTGCATTTGGGTCCACACAAAACATTCTTGACAATAAAAATAATAAACTGGTTATGATGAGTTTTATTAGTTGTTTTATATTAAGCATAATTTACATAACTACCAGAAATTTACATTTACGCTATTTGGCAGATGCCCTTATTCAGAACAAAACTATGTGACCTCAATAATAAATAAAATAACTTGGACTGCACCTCGCTCCCTTCGATGTACTAGCACTGGTAGTGTGGTAACACGGTTTCGATATATATATACGGTGTATCCTTATCCATCTGTATACAGATCCTTGGTGTTCAAGGACATTGTAGGCTGAGTGGTGTAGCGTCTGGTACAGGCCATTTAGTTCCCTTTCAAGGGAACTCGACGTTGCGTCAGTGCTGACACTATGGGAACGCTTCTTTGAGGAAGTTGTGTCTGAAGCTCTGTGTGCACACATGCCATTTTAATGGCTCGGGAAGGACACGTGACGGAGTGATTACACGCCAGCAAGTCCATATAAGGGCATCTATGTCACACTACTCCAGCTTCTTTGTCTTCAGGAAGCGCTCTGTGTATGTGTGTCAATTGTTTGTCCTGTCTGTCTAGTACAGGGAGAGAAAAATATATATTTTAGGGAAAGCTAGGCGAGGAAAAATAATATGTTGCAAACTAAGCATTTTAAGAGATGCGTGCATCCGTGCCCCCGCTTTATCACGGGGGACGACATGCACTCTCTTTGCGTTGTTTGGGAGAGGAGCATGCGCGGTCGGCTCTCGAGGGAGCCGGCTGCGTGCATTGTGAGGGATTCGCTCGGCGTATTCTCCGATCCCGCCTAGCTGAGTTAGCGGAAATGGAGCAAGAGACGAGTTCCCTTTCTCTTTCCCTCTCCCCTAACTCCCTTCGCTTGGTTTTGGTTTCGGGAGCTCGCGCTGCGATTTCTCCCGACCCGGAAGTGAGCATGCCTCTTTCCGCGTCGAGCTCCAAGGAGCTCGATGTGGGCGTGGAGGAGCTTCCCCCCGCTGAACAGCCGACAAAATCAGCAGCGTTCGAGGAGCTCCTCGAGGCGGTGACGCCAAATGTCGAGCCAAAATGTCAGTCGGCAGCATTCAGAGAGTTTCTCCCCCGCCACGGCGAGCAGCCTGGGCCATCTTCCAGCTGCACCCATTCCCCTCCTAGCCCACTTAGGACAGTAAAAAGGGTTAGTGTGGGTGCCCATGCCCCCCCGTCTAGGGAGGCCGGTCGGCATACCCGGGCTCAGTCCCGTCAGGTGAGAGGGGACCTTAGGTCCGTCATCTCGGCCAGGTGGGCTACAAAGGAGCCCTGATGCTCGAGGGCTGGGGTTCCTAGGAGCATCCTATTCAGGAAGGCCCCTCTAGTGCCTGCCCCGCTGCCTCCGGCGTTTCGGGGAGCAGTAGGGTCTGTGCCCGCTACTCTTCCTTGCACGAAGCTCCCTGAGTTGGCACCTGCCAGTTTCAGGGCAATCGGGAGGTCTGCACGAGGTTGACACCACTATCAGACAGCCAGGCAGCGTGGAAACGTCTGCCAGGGGTGTCTCAGTGGGTTCTGGATACCGTAGGAAAAGGCTACAGTATCTGGTTCTCCTCCCGTCCTCCACGCTTCCAAAGTGTGCTGCCCACAATTGTTGGCAGGCACCAGGCGGTGTAACTCCAAGAGAGACATCTCTCACTCCTGAGGAAAGGGGCCTTAGAGCTTTTTCCCCTCCCAGAGCGGGAATCCGGCTTCTACAGCCAATATTTTGTTGTCCCCAAGAAGGACGGGGGGCTGTGTCCAATTTTGGACCTCCGGGCTCTGAACTGTACTCTGAAGACGTACAAGTTCGGGATGCTCACACTCAAGGCTATCGTGTCCCCGATCAGGTCCAAAGACTGATTGGTGACGATCGACCTTGTGGACGCTTATTTTTCACATGGGTGTCCTGCCAGAGCACAGGAAGTTCCTCAGGTTCACTTATGGGGCGTGAAGTGTACCAGTATTGTGTTCTTCCTTTTAGCCTAGCCCTTTCCAAAACGCACGTTAACAAGGTGCATGGACGCTGGCCGGGCACTGTTTTGTCTCCGGGGCATCCGTGTACTGAATTAACTGGACGACTGGCTCATTCTGGCCCAGTCGAAGGCTATGGCGGCCAGTCATCAAGATGCTGTGCTTGTCCATATGAGGTCTCCAGGCCACGGGTTGGACCCAGATAAGTGTGTGCTTTCTCCTTTTTAGAGAACCACCTTTCTGGGGCTAGTTTGGGACTCCCCCACGATGCGGGCACATCTGTTTCCCGCTTGGGTGGCTTCCATCTTGCCAGCGGTGAAAGCTATTTGGCTAGGCCAAGACCTCTCTGTCGCCGAGGCGCAGAGGGTGCTCATGAGGCCACTCCAGCTCCGGTTCAGGTGTATGGGCTTTCATCCTCGCAAACATCCCCTGAGGGTTATAAGGGTTACGCGCTGTGGGCTTCATACCCTTCTTATGTGGTAAGACCCCGGTTTCTGGCCTTGGGTCCCACTCTAGGGGCATGTCACCATCGCAGGACTCTTTCGATGGACGCCTCGCTTTCGGGCTGAGGAGCGGCCTAGGATGGCCGTCCTGCCCAGGGTCTATGGGAGGGCCCTTATCTCTTGTGGCACATAAACTGCCTGGAGATGAGGGCTGTGTTTCTAACACTTCCTTTCACACCTCAGGGGCTGCCATGTCTTAGTACGGACAGACAGCACTGCGGTGGCTCCCCATATCAATCATCAGGGCGGTCTGCATTTGTGCCCCCGTTTCAGGTTGGCGCAGCAGATTCTGCTCTGAGCAGAGACCAGGTTCCTTTTGCTGAGAGCGATTTTCATCCCAGGGCATGTAAATCAAGAGGCAGACTTCTTGTCGAGGCAGGTGCTGAGGCCCGGGGAGTGACGTCTCCACCCCCACGTGGTGGAGCGAAATTGGTATGGACGTGGCCGAGGCACCGTCCGTACGCCTCCCCCGGTAGCTCTGCTCCGGCAAGTCCTAGCCAGAGTACGCCATGACCGGGTCAACCTACTCCTGGTTGCCCCTCGTTGGCCCTCTCCAGTTTGATTCACGGTCCTAGCCTCCCTCCTGAACGGCACTCTATGGAGGTTCCCGTCAGGGAGGATCTTCTCTCTCAGGGGCAGGGGGTAATCCTATACCCCCAACCCGAGATGTGGATGCTTCGGGTCTGGCCCCCGAGGGGGACCAGTTCCTAGAGGCAGTCCCTCTCATCTGAGGTGGCCGAGTCTCTACTGAATGCTAGGGCTCCCTCCACTAGGAAGCTATATGCTCTGAAGTGGAGGCTTTTTTGCCTCTGGGACGATGAACACAGGATCCAGTTCACTGCCTGGTCGGTACAGTGCTGGAGTTCCTGCAGTCTTGCTTTTCTCGGGGCCTGTCCCCCTCTACTTTGAAGGTGTACGTGGCCGCCATCGCTGTGAACCATGAGCCTGTCCTCGGGGCCTCCTTGGGTAGGCACCCTCTGGTCTCTCGCTTTCTGTGAGGTGTCAGGCAGCTGAGGCCTTCCTGCAGACCATGCCTTTCTTCCTGGGACCTCTCTGTGGTCCTGGAGGGGCTGCTGGTAGCCCCCATTGAGCCCATGGAGTCAGCCTCTTAGAAGTTTCTGACCCTGAAGTTGGATCTGCTCCTAGCCTTGGCCTCTCTCGAGAGAGTGGGGAATTCGCAGGCTGGGAATTCGCACGCCCCGCCTGCCTAGAATTTTCCCCTGGCATGGCCAAGGCTATTCTGCACCCTGGGGCAGGATATGTCCCTAAGGTGCCCAGGATGGCTGGCTGTCCAGTCATACTGCTGGCCTACTGTCCCCCGCCCCATGAGTTGGCGGAACAGGAGAGGCTGCATTTGCTTTGCCCGCTGAGGGCCTTGACGATTTATGTCCACCGCTATAGCTCGTGGAGTAACTACTCCGCCCTTTTTGTCTGTCCTGGGCCGGAATAAGGGTAATCCGGTTTCCAAGCAGCACCTGGTGTACTGGGTAGTGGAGGCCACTAGCTCAGGCCTATGAGGTGTTCGGTCTTGCCTCGCCTCTCGGCATCAGGGCTAACTCCGCTAGGGGTATTGCCTCATCCAGTGCCTTGGCCAGGGGTGTTCCCTTTGAGGATGTTTGTGTTGCGGCAGGTTGGTCCTCTCCACACACCTTTATCTGGTTCTATAACCTGGTCTTGGACCCTACTCCAGGGTCCCAGGTCCTGCAGGGCCTTGATGGTCTGTTCCCAGTCTGCTTGTGCTATGGCGATCTCAGCTGGTGTATATGAAGTGCTCTCTTGCCACGCCGAATTAATCGCAAAGCGAAACTCATGAACCCATCTATCCCATTGTCGATGGTTATCTTTGACATACAATGCGATCATAGTCTTGAGGGTGCGATTCACTCTTTCAGTCAAATTGGTTTGTGGATGGTATGCTGTGGTAAGTTTTTGAATTACTCTTCATTGTTTACATGTGGCATTGAGTAGCTGGGATGTGAATTGAGGTCCACGATCCAATACTAGATAAGTTCCCCAGCAAGTAAAAATCTCCTTTACAAGTATGTCCACGATCACATGGGTCTTCGCTGAATGTAAGGGGAAAACTTCCACCCACTTACTACAGTAATCCACAATAATAGGTATTCATTCAACTTTGAACTTTTAGGGAATGGTCCCATAAGGTCCAAGCCTAACATATATCCAGGCTCCTTGATGGGCGTAGACTGCAACTGTCCAGAAAGTTTGGATATGCGTGGCTTATATTGCTGGCAAACTTGACACTGCTTACAATGATCCCATACATCCCGTCATATTTCTGGCCAGTAGACCACATTGAGTAACCGACGCAATGTCTTCATACGTCCCATATGTCCACCCAGTGGGTTATTGTGGGCAAATTCGAGGAATTTCTGTCAAAGGCTTTAGGGAATGATCCCCTGTAAACTACTTCCTTCCAATGAATCAGGTTTCGCTTTGTCCCATAGTTCTTGCAGTACTGGGTCAGCCTTCTGGAATTTTCCTAAATCTTCCCAGTCTCTGGGCAGATCTTTACCCACATCTTGTGCATGACAGACTGCTATTGGATTTGGGATATCTTCTCCAGGTAGGGCACGAGATAACGAATCAGGAACAACATTACACCAACCTTTTCTATATTGCACAGTGAAATCCAGTCTCTGAAGTCGGTTGGCCCATCTCATGAGTTTTGATGTTGGTCGGGGATGGTTGAATACCCAAACAAGAGCAGCACGATCTGTAATAATCTGAAATCGTCTTCCTTCCAGATACTTCTGCCACTTCTCCACTGCCCATACCATAGCAAGACATTCCTTCTCCGATACGAAGCAATGTGAAGCAATCTTGAAGCGTATGCTACGACACGTTGGTACCATCCAGCAAGGCTAAGGAACCGCTGAACCTCCTTTAAGTTCCTTGGAATAGGGAAGTTCTTCACCGCTTCTACCTTGGTTTCCTCTGTTTTGATCCCTTCTTCAGAAATTACATGTCCTAGGAAAGATAATGATTTTCTACACAGGTTAAACCACTTGCTTCCATTTCACAAAACACTGCTTTGAAATCTTTGATGTGTTGTTGGATGTTTTTAGAATATACCACAATGTCATCAATGTATACGAAGCAACACTGTCCATGTAAATTCTTCAGTATTCGGTTCATCAGTCTTTGAAAAGTAGCTCCTGCATTTTTCAGTCCAAATGGTAGACGAAGAAATTCATATTGGTTGTTGTTGGTAACGAACGCTGTTTTCTGGATGCTGCAGTCATCCATCATAACTTGCCAGTATCCACTCCTCAGATCTAGAGTGCTGAATACTGAGGCGCCATACATTGACTCTAAGATGTTTTGTATTTGAGGCACTAGGAATCCATCTAATGTGGTTTTGCTATTTAGAGGTCAATAATCTACACAGAAACGTACACTTCCATCTTTCTTTGGCACTAAGACAACTGGGGTTGCCCATGGTGAAGTAGATGGTCGTTAGGGATGAATGAGTACAGCATTATCTGTATCTGTTAACCATATGAATTATCTGTATCTGTATCCGTACTCGGAGTGGGTGGGGCCTAACCAGGAAGTAGGTGGGGAAATTGTCTTGAAATGGGCGGGGCTTTAACCGGTAATAATTAATTTGTAATATTTATAACACTAGCTTACTACCTTTATGTTTTTATGAAATACAGCAAAAACGTGTCAGACACTCAGCGTCTGGTTACTGGTTAGAGACAGCTGAAGGTTTAAAAAAGAAAACAAATCTCTGACAGGCAGAGACACAATGCGAGTCGCATTCTACCAAGCAAGCACCACGTCTGAACGAACCCACGTTTACCAGAACTCTACTGGTTAGTAAGTACGTATTATTAACGTTACAACCCAAAGTAAAAAGCTGAAGAAACCCTAAACGTTAACGGAAAAGACCCGCGAACCCGAGTGACTGAAGGAGAGACAGAGAGCTGTTCTCTGTGTGACTGTGAGTGAGCAGAGCGAGACACAGCAACACAATACATCTGTATGTGTGAGGGGAGGGGCGCTGTGACTAGCCTATCACAGAACGCTGACACAATCAGCTACCCAATGATGATTTTCATTCAATCCGAGCACAGATATTGACTCGTATTACTCGTATAATACTCGTACTCGGCAGAAGTGCTTTATCCGTACCGGATACTCGTTTCAGCCGAGTATCCGGCTTATCTCTAATGGTCGTATTATGCCTTTGCTTAGCATCATTTCAACTTCATCATTAATGAACTTTTGTTTGTGTATTGGCACAGGATATGGTCTTTTGCGCACTGGGATGGAATCACTTGTGAATATCTGATGCTTGATAACGGAGGTTTGTCCTAGGTCATCTGTACATACAGTAGGCCAGTTCAATAAAAGACCTTCTAGTTGCCTTTTCTCATTGTGTGAAATATCAGCTTGGGTTACTAGATTCTTAATGATGGTTATTGTATTCTCAGACACCTGTATTGTTGATAGTGCACAATGAATGTTAATGCTGGTAGGTCAAAGATAGCAAGAGAGTGATTGTGGTGATTCCTCTTGTCCAGCAAGCGAATAAGAAGAACTGTTGAAGTCGAGCTTTAAACCAGTTTACATAAGGAAATCAAGTCCAAGAACGAGTGGAAATGATAAGTCTTGATTCCTCATAATAAATAACCTCAACGGGTATGTGGTTTCTTGTAATGTACATTCCCATCTCACTTATCATTATGCTCGTGTATTTGTCCATTGGCAAGAGCGAACAAGAGTCCTTTGCTAGATTTCCAAGTCTCAGCATCTTCCTTCCATTTCCTCCACAAAGATTCTTGGATTAGGGAATACGAGCTACCGGTGTCTATAACAGCATCACAAGTATGTTTCTACACCACTACAGGAAAGGTTAATAGCTGGATGTTACCTTCAGTAATTATGGGCGATGTTATGGCTTCCACCTTTGCCTTTACCAGATCTGCTGGTTGCTCCTCTTCTGTTGAATTGTTCAGCATTACGTTGCTTCCAGTAAGCTCTTTCCTCTGCCATATCTCATTCTACCAACACTCCAACACAAACTAATTCATCAAATGTATTGACTGTGCCTCTCAAAACACTAATGATTCGGGGATTGCAGTTTCTCAATGTAGCTTGAAGTATCTCTCTTTCCGTCATCATTGGCTTCAATCTCAGACACATGGCTCTATACTGAAAACCAAATGTCCGGATGCTTTCCCCCTATTCCTTGCTTTCTCTCTCTAATTTTCCTCTCTGCCTCCACTTCATGGTCATCAGGTAGAAAGTAATGCAGAAAAACAGCCTTGAATAGGTTCCAAGTGTTGACATGGATTTTTCAGCCATCCACCAGTCTTTTGCTGTATGCATCAATACGGATGGAAGTATCGCCAAGATCTCACCATCATTCATCGGTCGCACTGATAAATACTCCGCACACTTTTCTAGGTAAGTCATCGGATCTTCACCTTCTGTGCATCCAAAGACAGGGAACTCCGGCCTGACTGGTGCTTTATAGGGAATTGTGTTATATGTAAATGTAGTTTGACCAGCTGGTAATCACATTGTGAAAGTTTGTGAAGCTATGGGAGTAGACATGGCCTTTGGGGCAGAACGAACCATAGTCTTAAGCTGAATGTCTCTTCTCTTCATACAATCCATCATGGCCTTACCCATATCTTGCATCTGTCCTTCTAATACTTGCTTCACGTGGCTACATTGCTTCTCCATTCCATTTGTAAGCTTTTCTTCAATACCCCGCTGGTCCTGTTCAACCAACTGGGCTTGAGTTGTCATCTGTTTGGTCAATTCTCTAACTTGTTCTTCTATAGTTCTTAGACTATGGTCATGTCGTTGAAGATGCTCACGAGTACCTCGCTCAACTCTCCCAATACACTCCATAATGTCTTCTTCCCTTTTGTCCATTCTCATGCTTAACCGATTTACCTTTGCTGCTACATGTATAGCAAGACTGAAGAGACTTTCATCTTCCTCTTCCACCGGGAGAGATCCAAGCTAATTTCCTCCTCTTATACAGTGGCTTCCTCTTCAGCCTCCAAAAACAAGCTACCAAAGGACTGTATTATCTTTTGAATCGGTTCCCACCAAGTTGTAAAAGGTTCAGCTGAGAAGTCTAGCTCCGCACTCACGTCATCTCCAGCATGAAATGCAGCCATCATTTAACTAAGCACTGGTGAATAAAACCCACAAACAAGTTATACAAATCAATTAATATAATATACTGCACTTTATTCATACTCTTGAGTTTGTCAAAAAAAGTCAAGAAGGTCCCTGTTCGGGCACCACTCTCTGTAACACCTCGGTTTTGGGTCACATATTAAGCAAAGGGAGGATTCTTGCTTCTAAGAGTAGAGTGATGTATTAAAGCTTTGTGAGACAATCCCAGGCAATATAGATATACAAACAGTGATGACAACAGTAAAGCATTTACATATAAATAAACAGAAAACATTTACAACTTCCCATTAGCATGATTCAGTCCGATCCCTCTTGAATGCAGGTATATAGGCAATGTCTCAGTGATCCAAATAGTCCAGATAGTAAGGGAATATCAGAAGATAATCAAAGTTCAGGACTAACAGGGAAACATAAATTGTCTCAAACTGTATTCCAGAGTTCATCCAGGTAAATTAAAGTAAAGTAATTAAAGTTGTGGAACCAGATCAAATCATAGTCCAGTGATGGGTCCTTATAGTACGATGAGGTCAGACGAAAACCCTCTGAACAAATATACAAAAACACACAAATCACAATATGCACTTCACCAAATAACAAACATAGAATAACACAATATGTACACTTACATTGAGTTGTAGAACAATGCTGTTCCTCAAAATTGGGTTTCAGGCATAAGGCCATGTTGAGCAAACACCCAAAGCCATGGTGGTACCTCTCTCAAACACTCTAACTTGACTCTCTTAAAAAGGATAACAGTTCCTTTAGAGAGCTCTCTACTTCCCCCCGGAGGTCAGGAGAAACATTACAGCTTAAACATGGAACAAATCCTTAGCACTGTTACAAGATAAGGATAGGTCCTCTCTCCTGGACGCCTTGGTGTCACCTCAGGGCTTGTTCAGTGACGCAGTGAGTACTGTCGTCGACAGGCACCAGGAGGTGAAATGCCAGTTGGCGGCGTTCAGGGAGTTTCTCTCTCATCACGGCGAGCAGCCTGGGTCATCTTCCAGCCACACCCAACCCCCTCCTAGCTCACTCAGGGCAGTAAGGAGGGTTAGTGTGGCTGCCCGTGCCCCCCCGTCTAAGACTAGGAAAGCCAGTCGGTGTACCCGGGCCCAGACCCAATGCCTGAGGGCTGTGGTTTCTAAGAGCGTCCCATTCAGGAAGGCTCCCCTGCTGCCTGCCCCGCCACCGCCGATGTTTCAGGGAGCAGTAGGGTCTGTGCCTGCTCCTCTTTCTTGCATGGATCTCCCTGGGTTAGCACCTGCCAATGCACTGTTTCAGGGCACCCGGGAGGTCTGTGCGAGTTTGACACCACTATCAGACAACCTGGCAGCATGGAAACTTCTGCCAGGGATGTCTCAGTGGGTCCTGGGTACTGTAGAAAAGGCTACAGGATCCAGTTCTCCTCCCGTCCTCCATGTTTTCAAAGTGTTTTGCCCACGATCATGGCATTCACCAGGCGGTGTTCCTCCAAGAGGAACTTCTCTTGCTCCTGAGGAAAGGGGCCAAAGAGCATGTTTCCCTCTCAGAGTGGGACTCCGGGTTTACAGCCGATATTTCATTGTTCCCAAGAAGGACGGGGGCTGTGTCCGATTTTGGACCTGCGGGCTCTGAACTGTACTCTGAAGACTTACAGGTTCAAGATGCTCACGCTCAAGGTTATCGTGTCCCAGATTTACATTTACATTTACATTTACAGCATTTGGCAGACGCCCTTATCCAGAGCGACGTACATAAGTGCTTAAATCTCTAACATTGAATACATTAATGCTGGCTCACTAAGTTACATACTTAAGATACCATGAGTTTAAAACATTTGTTCAAAGTTACAATGAAAGTGTCAAAGGTGTGTTTTTTTTTTTTTTTTTTTGTTTTTTTAAATGCAAAAGATAATGAAAGAAGTGCTAGTTGAAGTGTTTCCTGAATAAGTAGGTCTTCAACCGCCACTTGAAAATAGCCAGTGACTCAGCTGTCCGGACCTCTAGGGGAAGTTCGTTCCACCACCTTGGTGCCAGTACAGAGAAGAGTCTTGTAGTATACTTGCCTCTTACCCTGAGAGATGGTGGAACCAGTCGAGCAGTGCTGGTAGATCGGAGGGTGCGGGGTGCAGTGCGAGGAGTTATGAGGGCTTTGAGGTAAGAGGGAGCTGGTCCATTTTTGGCTTTGTAGGCCAGCATCAGTGTTTTGAATCTGATGCGTGCAGCTACCGGAAGCCAGTGGAGGGATCGCAGCAGCGGGGTGGTATGAGAGAACTTTGGCAGGTTGAAAACAAGCCGGGCAGCTGCATTTTGGATCACTTGCAGAGGACGGATTGCGTTCATAGGTAGACCTGCCAGCAGTGCATTGCAGTAATCCAGTCTAGAAATGACAAGAGACTGAACAAGTACCTGAGCAGCCTGTGTGGACAGAAATGGTTGAATCCTTCTAATGTTGTAGAGAAGAAACCGACATGAGCGAGTCACATTAGCAACATGAGAGGAAAAGGACAGTTGATTGTCCATGGTTACCCCAAGGTTGCGAGCTGTGGCTGAAGGGGAGATCAGATCGTTGTGCAAGGATATAGCAAGATCATGACCTGGGGATGAATCACCTGGGATGAAGAGCAGCTCAGTTTTGCTAGGATTAAGCTTTAACTGATGAGCAGTCATCCATGATGAAATTTCTGCCAGACATGCAGAGATCCGGTCAGAAGCTGTGGCATCTGCGGGTGGGAAAAAGAAGATAAGTTGTGTATCATCAGCATAGCAGTGGTAAGAGAACCCATGTGAGGAAATGTGTACCCCCAGATCAGGTCCAAAGACTGATTTGTGACAATTGACCTTGAGCACGCTTACTTTCACATTCTGCCAGAGCACAGGAAGTTCCTCAGGTTCACTTCTGGGGGTGGAGTGTACCAGTATTGTGTTCTTTCTTTTGGCCTAGCCCTTTCACACGCACATTTACACAGTGTATGGACGCTGCCCTGGCACCGTTGTGTCTCCAGGGCATCCATGTACTGAATTACCTGGATGACAGGCTCATTCTGGCCCAGTCGAAGGCTATGGCAGCCAGTCATTGAGATGCTGTGCTTGCCCATATGAGATCTCTAGGCCTCAGGTTGAAACAGGAAAAGTGTGTGCTTTCTCCTTTTCAGAGAACCACCTTTCTGGGGCTAGTTTGGGACTCCACCACAATGCGGGCAAATCTGTCTCCCGCTCGGGTGGCTTCCATCTTGTCAGCAGTGAAAGCTATTTGGCTAGGCCGAGGCCTCTCTGTCGCCGAGGCACAGAGGGTGCTCAGCCTCATGTCAGCAGCAGCCAATGTTATCCCTTTGGGTCTGCTTCACATGAGGCCATTCCATCTCTGGCTCAGGTGTGCGGTCTTTCACCCTCACAGACATCCCCTCAGGGTTATAAGGGTTATACGCTGTGGGCTTCGTACCCTTCTTATGTGTAAAAGACCCCGGTTCCTGGCCTTGGGTCCCACTCTAGGGGTGTGTCACCATCGCAGGACTCTTTTGACGGATGCCTCGCTTTCGGGCTGGGGAGCGGCCTAGGATGGCCATCCTGCCCAGGATCTATGCCACAATTGGGTCAACCTGCTCCTAGATGCCCCTCGTTGGCCCTCTTGAGTTGATTCACGGTCCTAGCCTCCCTCCTGAATGGCACTCCATGGGAGGTTCCCATCAGGGAGGATCCCCTCTCTCAGGTGCAGGGGGCAATCCTACACCCCCGCCCCAAGATGTGGAAGCTTCGGGCCTGGCCCCTGAGGAGGGCCAGTTCCTGGAGGCAGGCCTCTCATCTGAGGTGACCCAGACTCTGCTGAATGCTAGGGCTCCCGCCACTATATGCTCTGAAGTGGAGGCTTTTTTGCCTCTGGGACGATGAACACTGTCAGGATCCAGTTCACTGCCTGGTCAGTACAGTGCTGGAGTTCCTGCAGCCTTGCTTTTCTTGGGGCCTGTCCCCATCTACTTTAAAGGTGTACGTGGCCACCATCGCTGCAAACCACAAAACTGTCCTCCGGGCCTCCTTGGGTAGGCACCCTCTGGTCTCTCGCTTTCTGCGAGGTGTCAGGCAGCTGAGGCCTTCCTGCAGACCACACCTTTCTTCCAGGGACCTCTCTGTGGTCCTGGAGGGGCTGCTGGAAGCCCCCTTTGAGCCCATGGAGTCAGCCTCTGAGAAGTTTCTGACCCTGAAATTGGCTCTGCTCCTAGCCTTGGCCTCTCTCAAGAGAGTGGGGGATTTGCAGGCTTTGTCAATCGCCCCCACCTGCTTAGAATTTTCCCCTGACATGTCTAAGGCTATTCTGCACCCTGGGGCAGGATATGTCCCTAAGGTGCCGAGGATAGCTGGCTGTCCAGTCATACTGCGGGCCTACTGTCCCCTGCCCCATGAGTCGGCGGAACAGGAGAGGCTGCATTTGCTTTTCCAACTGAGGGCCTTGAGGACTTATATCCACCGCTATAGCTCGTGGAGTAACTCCTCTGCCCTTTTTGTCTGTCTTGGGGGCCGGAATAAGGGTAATCCGGATTCCAAGCAGTGCCTGGCGCACTGGGTAGTGGAGGCCATTAGCTCAGGCCTATGAGGTGTGCGGTCTTGCCTCGCCACTCGGCATCAGGGCTCACTCGGCTAGGGGTATTGCCTCATCCAGTGCCTTGGCCAGGGGTGTTCCCTTTGAAGATGTTTGTGCTGTGGCGGGTTGGTCCTTTCCGCACACCGTTATCAGGTTCGATGACCTGGACTTGGACCCCACTCTAGGGTCCCAGGTCCTGCTGGGCCATTGATGGTCTGTTCCCAGTCTGCTCGTGCTCTCTCTCGGCCTCTGGCACAGTCATCGACTGGTGCGTGGCGGCGTGGGTATTGCCGTTCCCATAGCGTCAGCGCTGACACAGCGTCGAGTTCCCCCGAAAGGGAACTACACCAGGTTACGCATATAACCCAGTTCCCTGAGAAGGGAACGAGAAAGCTGTGTCGCTGGCCACCCCCCGGGCGTCCTCTCATGCTTCCTTCAGACAAATAAAAGCTTGAGTAGTGTGATATAGATGCCCTTATATGGTCTTACTGGCACGTAATCACTCCGTCACGTGTCCTTCCCAAGACATTAAATTGGCATGTGTGCACACAGAGCTTCAGACACAACTTCCTCACAGAAGCATTCCCATAGCGTCAGCACTGATGCAGCATCTCTTTCCCTTCTCAGGGAACCGGGTTACATACGTAACCTGGTGTAGTTTTCTGGGCTTTGTAAACTTTTTTCAGAGATTTATAATTACTGCTCACTGGCTGCACTACTATGTGTGCCAAATGGTCAGGGTGTGCCTGTGGAACTCCTTTGCGTGGTATCCATCACTCAATCTATGAGATACTTTTGTTGTGCAATTAGAATGCTGTGCACAAGGTAGGCTGCAGCAACATCATCTTCTAGAGGTGGTGGGGATTTGATGTCAACTCTGACTGTAATAGGTGAGGTGTGAGCAGGCTTTAGCAGTGAGATGTGTAAAGATGGTGAGATACAATAGGTGGGTTAAAGTTGAAGGTGGTAATCTGTCATATGGGTTGAAAGGTCTGAGTTTCTTGCATAAGTTTAATTGCAGATTCTGGTTGAAGAGCTATATAAGATGGTCAGACAGATATGACAGTGAATTGTTGGTGGTTTGTGGGTGAGGATGGTGCACTCTTGATAATGGGCATATCCTTCTACAAGGGAGTGATGTGTTGTGTGGTCAAATCCTTGTATTCCTTAGACACAGTTGTAAAACAATATCCCACTATAAGCAGTTCTTGTTGTGGTGAGAGTGTGCTGCCATGAAACTTCAGGGTTGTGGGTCTGCAGCCAGGGTAACCCCAGGGTGATCCAGTTTGTGGGGGGAAGTCATAATATAAAGTACTCTCTCCTCTAAGTGAAATAATCCAATTTGTAGGCTGAATGGTGCCATCTGATAAGTGATGTAGCCATTGCCGCAGTGATCCGGAGTGGAGGGGAGATGAAGGTCCATGACCAGTGGTTGGTGGATCATGTTGATGACAGATCCCAGAGTCTACTAAAGTTGGAAAATGGTGATTCCTGTTAACTTATCACAATTGCATAGGTAACAGTATGTTCTGAAGTCAAGGACTGATATTTGGGTTTTGCCTAGTTGCACAGGCTCAGGAAACATGTCTGTTGTCATAGAGCTGCCTTCATGAACTGGAAATGGCTGTAGAGGGCAAGAACGGTGCTGGGTCCTGATAAGCTTATTTAGACAAACATACAGTGACAGACTCAGGTCACCTCTGAGCCACCTAGGTGCAAAAGTTCAGCAGCTTTGTCTCGGCCTTGTCTAAGCTGCAGCAGCTGTCCAGAAACATCCCGGGGAACCACTTTATACTTGAAATACCAGACAGAGCAAACAAAACCAAAATGGAGGCAAGATTAAGATTGATAAACAGGCAGTGATCCAAAAAAGTAAAACCACAGTATGGTCAGTCCGTGACACAAAACAGATAAGCATAAATCCAAGAATCATGTGAATCTAGAAACAAAAAGCGGGTCAGTACACAAGCAAACAGAGAGCAAAGCAATGGCAACGATTCCTACTAAAAACAGCATGAGTGCAGTACATAAGTTTTAAAACCAGTAAGTGACCTTGGACCCAGAAGTGCTCAGCACTTGAGGGAGGGCTCCCACTGGCAGCAGGAGTGGGCCTAGCAGCTGAAATTGTTAAAAAACTGAAATATAGCCCTAATATTAAATAAAGACCACATTCATCATCATCTAAATATCTAGTGGTTCAGTGACCATTACCTACTATGTTATAACTGCACTTGGAAGGAATTAGAGCATATAATTGATTCATAATTGATTGATAATTGATACTGAACATATCAATTTTAATAATTTACACATGAATAACTTTCAGATATGCTTAAGCTTAAGATTATAAAGGGTTTGGCTCACTGGAACCTTGTACATAGCTATAACTACAACTCAACTATAGACACTGCGGTCAGTGGAAAATTACAGCAGCTCTTTCTATAAAACACTGGCAGTGTCACCTTTTTGTCTTAAATTGATATTAGCTGTCCAAAAATCTCCCCAGGCCCAATTAAATTAGGATTGTCTAGATCTTTATGTGAAACAATTCCTGTCATGATTGTCTCTCTCTCATTTTTTTCTTTTTCTCTTCTCTCATATGCTTTGTAGTGATTACCCTCTCCACCATTTATTCATAGCCACGGTTATTTTAATTATTTGGAACTGACACTCACTAAATGAGATGGGTCTCTCCAGAAGTCCTTTCTCTCATTTTGTGACACACACACTAACCCTAAAAGGCTGTGCTTTCTAATGAAGTAAATGGAATGGCATCCACACTAGGCACCTTTGACTCGCAGCTATTAGCACTGTGTAAGACATGTGGAAAGGGCAGAAGTGTGCAGTTTACCATCTTATGAGCACTGCTGGTTGGAAGATAATCATGTAGAGGTTCAGGCTGTGATTAATGAGACTCCCCAGATGATAAATGACCTGTGTCAAGAGGTGGAGCTTAGCTATTGCTGCCATGTTAGTAGAAGCATTTTAATATTTTTCATATTTTTCAGACCTGGATTACTAACCAATTTAAAAATAAAAAAGAGTATTCCTTGTTATTTTAGATACTAAATGATTTTAAATAAATTATTATCTACACTAAAAATCTGAGTAGTCTCATGGTCTAAATTAAATAATTTTTAAAAATGCATAACACAAGTTCCACAATAGTAAATTTACATACACAACCAAAAAAGATGAGGTGATACTTTAATTTTGTTTATTTTTTATTTTTGACACAGCATACATGTTCATGTAAGGGACATTTCTCAATTGGACCACCAGAGGGCCATTCGATCCCCACATTGGGAGGCACACATTCTCTGACAGTTTAGGTCTGATGATCATGAGAGTAATAAAACATTCCTGGTAGTGTGGCCATAATTATTCATTGACTAAATCTATAAAATGACCCGCCGAATTATATTAGAAACAATAAAGAAAATTAAAGAGAAAAAGTGATTAAAACACACCATATATTAAGAAATGAAAGTCTATTCATATTTATGTTTCATATTTAGTGGTACTCACCACAAGGCCCACCTGCCTATATTTTGCTAAGGTTTACAGAAGCTGTTTTTAAGAGCCCAGTTGCTTTACATTCTGAAAATAAAAAACCAGCAGTGTCATCAGTTTGTTTAAACTAGCATCAGACTGGGGAAATAAAGAGTGTAAAGGTCATTTGCATTCATCAAGCTCTTAAGCATTAACATTCAGCTCATTATGAATCAGTTATAAACCACAACAGTGATGAATAGTGGGAACAGTTTGCACCTAAATGCTGCCTGAATGTGTAATTTCACATCATGAACTCTAATTTTTGAAAGTGTTGCCTGTAAAAAAATGACAAATTATTGTAGTGCAAATTATTTTGTGACAACATGTGGACCAGACATGAAAAACAAGTGAACCTTTAATGAACATTCATGAACATGAACCTTAAGTTCAGGTTCATGACTGTAGTTGTAGTTCAATAAATCACAAACAATTGATATTTTCTGTGCAAAACCTCCAGGGCCACCAAAGCTTTATGTGTTAAAGAACAAAATCTCACTATGATTCACTGGTAATCCCACACATCTCCAGATACAGCAGCTCATCAAAAGAGTTGGTTAAAGTAAAAAAAAAAAGGCAAACTACACAGCCTGAGCTAAGTATTAAGAACCTTACTAAAATGAGATAACAATAAATACAATTGTTACTTATGTAGAAAAATAAAAGTATCTAATATAATGTCTTCTGGAGTTTTAATTATTGTGACAAACTCTGGTAGGATGTAAATGCAGGAATTTATTCAAAAAGAAAATGATCTATATTTCAAAATAATAGAAACATGAAAAAACATTGAAACAAAAGAGAAAATACTTGAAAGATCAATCCTAGAGACTTTGGGAAAGAAACAGGGTAAAAACCAGCACCGGTCATTCAAGAAATAGGCTAGGCAAAATCAAGGTTACGAACAGACAAAATCCATAAATCCAGAGCAAGAGCAATAGGCAGGTGTAAAGAGGGTTTTGTGACAGATGGGAAAAGATCCGTAAGCGTAGTTTATTAAGACAATAACAGGCAAACAATCCCAATTGAGAGGCCAGAGGTCAGAAACGAAAAACACAGGCAAAAGCCCTATTCGGACAGGACTAGTTTTCCAAACGACATTTGAGTTAGAATTTTTTTCAGCCGACGTCTGTCATTTCATGTATGGATTCGGACGGGACTAACATGTGTTTATTTTGGAGGTAGGAGTGTCTGTGTTTTACATGTGGGCGTTGCACAAGACCACATGTCCAAGATGCGTGGATTGCGTATGGTCATATTTTTATATAGAACTTCTTATAAACCCAGTGGAATAAATACGTTTTTATATAAATTTCACGTTATGTAATTGACTATAGAACTGAAAGTACTCTTACCTTAAACTGATATTACAGTAGCCAGTCTTAACAATTTACATGATTTGGCTCTTCTTGTTGATTTAATTTTTTTATTTCTTCGCAGGGTAGCAAACACATTTACATCCATTATTGGTGTGCAGAAAGCAGAAAATTGAATACCGGTGCGCTAGGGTTAATACGGTAGTTCACGTTGACCAAAACAGACAAGAAAACGCGTTTCGGAAAAAACATTTTCGGCAATCACAGACATTCGCATTCAGACGGGATTACATTTCTCAGAGGAGCGCTTTTTTGCTGAAACGATTTTGCTGAAAAACAGGTAATTTGCTCTGGAATTTTTACACAGGTCGTGTGAGAAAAAGACAGACATGGCAGATTCAGACGGGATTAAAATCACAAAGTACGTCTGTGAAACTGAAATTTCTCTAACGACCCCCTGTAAAACTAGTCCCGTCCGAATAGGGCTAAAGAGTCCAATAATACAGAACAGGTGGTAAGAATTAGAAAGGTGGTGACAGGTCCAGGTGCAAATCGCAGGTGCTTGGAATAAAAATACCTATTGGGGTATAGAACATCATGAACTCAACATTGCTCCTCAGGACCATACATAGGTCCGGTTTGGGCAAGAATTAGCTTAATTTTTGTTTCTTTTTTATTTTAATATCCACTTACAACAAGTTTTATAAAACATTTATTATAACCACATTTTCATTTAATGATTACAACGTACACCATCAGTGTGGTTGCCAGTCAGAATAATTACAGTAGATTAGCTAACCACGATAGTTTATATAATCTGTATTTCTGTAATGACAGGTCGTGAGACTGAGGATCCATGTGCATGCTTTTAATACAAGCTCGAGGTACAGACAGGCGCAGGTCAGAATTGGCAAACACAATATCAAAGGTGAGGCAGAAATCAGAAACGGTAATACATCCAGAAGGTCAGGGCAGGCGGCAGACAATCACAAAGTGGAGCAAAAACCAAAACAGAGTCAAAACCATGAACACACCAACAGACAAATGCTCAGACCGATAGCAGAGGCAAATCGAGACTTTGCAGAGGAGGGAAGTTCAAGTTCCTGTTTTATAGGACGCCTGTGATTGGGATCAGCTGGTGGTGCAGTAATGACAGGAGCGGTGGCTTGTGGGAGATGTAGTTCAGGAGTCATTAGAACTCGGGTGAAGGTTCCCTCTGGTGGCGGTCAGGAGACGAGGTAGGTGCTTCATTCATAACAATTTCCATATTTTGTTGAATGAAATACTCTAAATGCTCTGTCTAGCTCTGTCTTCTGTTACTATGGTTACTGGAAAAACTACAAATTGATCTTAAATTGACAACATTATTATACATATAATACAATATAAATTTTACCATTAATGATTTTCTGTAGTTTTGCATTTTGGTGTTTTTTTCTGAATATAAAGAATATTTCTGATCAGAGGGACCACAACACCTAGTTGGTGAGCTGGCAGCTGAAAAAAAAAATCACAGAGCACAGGCTTGCTTGCAAATGCTTCAAATAAATAGAAAAATGTATATATTGCATATACAGAATATAAATTATAGTAATCTAGAAGAATGATTTAGAAAATACTTCACAATATCACAATACATAAGAAAACTATGAAACCCTTAAGGGTAGGAGAAAATATTCCCAGATCATTTATACAAAAAAAAAGAAAAGAATCTGTGAATTTGTACTTGATTTATGATGGGTTCTTCGACGAGTAATTACACATTACATCTACACAATGTTTGGCATCATTTAGACTGTTACAGTGAGCTGGAAGGGTAAAAGTCTTGTATGGTCTACTTTCTGCCTTTTGGGCTGAAGCTAACATGATAATTAGTGCACAATTCTGATTTTGTTACCATTCTGGCTCAGTGAAAAATATGAGAATGATCAACGTGTTACACAAAGCAGAGAAAAAAGAACACAAACACACACATGAGCAACCCTTCCAGTACTCCCATTGTGTAACAGTATTTGCATGTAATATTATATATTTTTGCTTATCAGTAATTCTGAGAGGGATTCTTCAAGTAGTAGCAATACTTTAGACTTGATATAAAAACATTGGTCCCAGATTGCAGCTGTAATGATACGTCGTGAGATGAAGGATCCATTTGCATGCTTTATTGGGAACTCGTGGTACAACAGGCTTGGGTCAGAATCGGCAAACACAACAACGTAGATGAGGCAGAAATCAGAATCAGTAGTACAGGCAGAAGGTCAGGGCAGGCGGCAGACAATCGTAAAACAGAGCAAAAACAGAACAGAGTCAGAAAACCAGGAAGACACAGGAAAACAAATGCTCAGACCAATAGCAGAGGCAAATCGAGACTTCGCACAGAGTTCAAGTTCAAGGCTGCTTATATGGCAAGTGAGTGATTGGAACCAGGTGGCAGTGTAATCAGTCTCGGTGAGCGGGTGCTGGGAGGTGTAGTCTGGAAGCTGTTAGTACTCAGGCGAAGGTTCCCTCTGGTGGCGATCGGGGGACGAGGCAGGTGCTTCAGCCATGACAGAGCCCCCCCTGCGAGTGGTTCCCGAAGCGAGGATACGTACGCCGTCGTGGCCGTCCGCGAGGTCGAGGAGCCGGTTTGTCTGGATGAGCTTGGTGGAACTCAGCTATGAGCAAGGGGTCCAGGATGTCTCGTGCCCTCACCCAAGAGCATTCCTCCAGACTGTACTCCTCCCAGTGGACCAGGTATTTGAGTTGGCCGCCCCGGCATCTGGAATCCAGTAGGCTGTGAATTTGATAGGCTTCTTCATCGCCGATCAGCAGTGGCAGTGGCACTGGTGGGTCGGCAGTCTCCTCCTGCTCCCCTCCCAGACCGTCGGCAGGCTTGAGCAGCAAGACTTGAAACGTCGGAGAGGTGCGGTAATTGGGTGGTAGCGCCAGGCGGTACGACAAAGGATTTACTTGTTTGACGATCTTTACTTGTTTGACGGACCCACGAACCTAGAGCTGAGCTTTCTGCAGGGGAGATGGAGCTGTATGTCGCGGGTGGAGAGCCACACCCACTGTCCAGGTCGATAATCTGGGTGCGGTCTACGGTGCCTGTCGGCTTGGAGCTTCTGTTGTCAGATGGCTCTCTGTAGCTGGTGGTGAGCCTCACTCCAGGTCTCCTCGCTCCTACGGAACCAATCATCCACTGCAGGCAGATTGGAGGGTTCACTGGCCCACGGGAACAGAGGCGGCTGATATCCGAGGATACATTGAAAGGGCGTGAGGCCGGTGGCTGGTTTGGTGAGCGAGTTCTGTGCGTACTCCACCCACATGAGGTACCTGTTCCAGTCAGCTTGGTTGTTTTGGCAGTATGAGTGAGGAAGTGGGTGAGTTCTTGGTTCAAGCATTCAGTCTTGCCGTTGGCTTGTGGGTGATATCCCGAGGTAAGACTGATGTTGATGTTTAATTGCTTAAAAAAGGCTGCCCAAATTCGGGAGGTGAACTGTGATCCTCTGTCTGAGACAATGTCTTCAGGTAAGCCGTAGAAATAGAACACATAGTTGCAAAGGTTCTCTGCTGTTTCGAACGAGGTGGAGAGCATGGGTAGAGGTATTAGGCGGCATGCCTTGGAGAACTGATCAACGACGGTGAGAATGACGGTGTAGTTATCAGACTTGGGCAGGTTGGTGACGAAATTTATGGCGATATGGGACCAGGGTCGCTGAGGGATAGGTAGTGGCTGTAACAATCCAGCCGGGAGCTGATGTGAGGCTTTAAATGTGTTACATACGGTACATCCTTTAACAAAGTCTCGAGTGTCTTCGGACAGACGGGTGGTGGCTGAGATTGCCAGGGTGACCAGAGCTGGGCGAGTCGTGTAATAGTTGCAGAAGGGTTGAGCGTAAATTCTCCGGCACGTAGGTTTTGGTAGTGGGACATTCGTCAGGAGGCAGAGAAAGCGCATTAGCCTGAGAGATCTGTGTCATGATGTCCCATTGAATGGAGGCGATAATCTGAGCCTCGGGGATGATGGGCTCTGTCTGAGAGTGCTGGTCAGGTTCATTGTCAAGGCGGGAAAGTGCGTCGGCTTTGATATTCTTCAATCCTGGCCTGTAAGTTACTGTAAAGTGAAAGCACGTGAAAAACATAGCCCATCGTGCTTGGCATGGGTTCATTCACTTGGCCAAGCGTAGATATTCAAGGTTTTTATGATCCGTGAGTACAGTGAACGGATGCTGAGCGCCCTCCAGCCAGTGTCGCCACTCCTCGAAGGCTGCCTTCATGGCCAATAGCTCACGATCCCCCACGTTGTAATTACGTTCAGCGGTAGACAACTTCTTGGAAAAGTAAGCACAAGGAAGCATCTTATTAGCCGGACCTTGTCGCTGAGAAAGGACCGCTCCGATGCCAGTACTGGAGGCGTCCACTTCGACAATAAACGGCCGAGCCAGGTCAGGGTGGTGCAGGATAGGAGCTGTAGTAAAGCGCTCCTTCAGCAGGTGAAAGGCTTTGATCGCTTCAGGTGACCACGTGAGACGGCATGGTGCCTTCTTTGTCATAGAAGTGAGGGGTGCCGTGACCGTGCTGAATCCACGGATGAAGTGGCGGTAGAAATTAGCGATCATGAGGAAGCGTTGTAGCTCTTTGACGGTTTCTGGTCGGGGCCACTTCAACACTGCCTCCACTTTGGAATGATCCATGGCGACCCCCGGCGGAGATGACGTACCATAGGAACGACGTGTAGGTCTTGTGGAATTCACACTTCTGGGTTTTTGCGTAGAGCTGATGTTGAATCAGGCGCTTCAGTACAGCTCTCACGTGCTGGACGTTTTCTTCAAGTGACTAGGAGTGGATGAGGATGTCGTTGATGTACACAATTACCCATCAATCCAGCATATCTCGGAAAACGTTGTTAATGAAAGATTGGAACACTGACGGACTGATAGCAAGGCTGAACGGCATGACCAAATATTCATAATGGCCGGACTGTGTGGAGAAGGCGGTCTTCCAATTGTCTCCCTCTCTGATACGGATAAGATTATAAGCGTTGCGTAAGTCCAATTTTGTGAAGAACCGGGCTTTGCGCAGCTGTTCCAGGGCTGAGGGGACAAGTGGGAGTGGATAGCGAAACTTCACAGTGATTTCGTTCAGTGCTCGATAATCTATGCAGAGGCGGAGCCCTCCGTCCTTCTTCTTCACGAAAAAAAAACACGGATGATGCCGGTGACATGGAATGCCGAATGAACCCCTTCTTTAGTTCCTCCTCGATATATTTATTCATAGCTTCGGTTTCTGGTTGTGACAACGGGAAGATTCTGCCCTGCCCTGATTCTGCGATTCAGCAGTCGCCAGGATGGTGAGGTGGTAGCTTGGTGGCCTTGACCTTGCTAAATGCCTCTGCGAGGTTGTGATATTCAGCCGGGAGGTCGGGAATGACTGGAGTGTCAGACGTGGTGGTCGCGGAGTACAGCGGAAGTAGTGCTTTGGAGGGATGATTATGTGGAGCGCAGGTTTCATACCAGGATATAATCCGCTGTTCTCTCCATGAGATGACCGGGTTGTGGAGCCTCAGCCAGGGCAGCCCCAGGATCAGGGCGTGATGAGGAGAGGTAATGACATGGAAGCGGATAGTTTCGCTGTGGCAGGGACCCAATAGCAGATCGATTTTCTTGGTGACGAATCTTATCCGTCCCTTTCCAAGAGGTCGACTGTCTATCGCCTCCACTGCCAAGGGGAAGACACACTCAGTTAGCGGGATGGCGTTCGATCTGACGATCTGGCATTCGAAATGAAATTTCCAGCGGCGCCGGAATCGATGAGAGCCTCCAGATCAATGCTTCCACCCGGTACTTTCAGGTGTACGTCGAACCGGGCACAGATCTGAGTTTGAGGGGCAAAAGTGGTCACACTCACCAGAGTACTCCGCTCATTATGTGGTCTAACAGGGCAGGATGGCAGTAGATGTCCGGGTGTACCACAGTATAAGGAGAGACGATGATGGATGCGATGTGCTCTCTCTTCAGGGGTGAGGTGAGTGTATGCGATGTGCTTGGGTCCGGCATTCTCAGATAGCCGGGTGCATGTGGATGAACGCTGGGCTCTGATCAGGATGTCAATTCGGATAGACAGCTCCATGAATTCAAATAGGTCTCTCCCCTCGTCACGACAGGCGAGTTCTGCTTGCAGCTCGGGGTTCAGACCTTTGCGGTAGAGGAGCTTGAGGGATCTCTCTTCCAGCCCGCCTGCGCTGCCAGAGTTCTCACTAGGACAAGAAAGTATGACCATATACCCCCAATTTTATCATCTCTACACTGACTACCTGTTAAGTTTAGAATTGATTACAAACTGCTGCTACTTAGTCCGTGAGAAATTAGCGAACATGAGGAAGCGTTGTAGCTCTTTGACGGTTTCTGGTCGGGGCCACTTCAACACTGCCTCCACTTTGGAATGATCCATGGCGACCCCCGGCGGAGATGACGTACCATAGGAACGACGTGTAGGTCTTGTGGAATGCACACTTCTGGGTTTTTGCGTAGAGCTGATGTTGAATCAGGCGCTTCAGTACGGCTCTCACGTGCTGGACGTTTTCTTCAAGCGACTCGGAGTGGATGAGGATGTCGTCGATGTACACAATTACCCATCAATCCAGCATATCGCGGAAAACGTTGTTAATGAAAGATTGGAACACTGACGGACTGATAGCAAGGCTGAACGGCATGACCAAATATTCATAATGGCCGGACTGTGTGGAGAAGGCGGTCTTCCAATTGTCTCCCTCTCTGATACGGATAAGATTATAAGCGTTGCGTAAGTCCAATTTTGTGAAGAACCTTCACAAGGTTTGCGCAGCTGTTCCAGGGCTGAGGGGACAAGTGGGAGTGGATAGCGAAACTTCACAGTGATTTCGTTCAGTGCTCGATAATCTATGCAGGGGCGGAGCCCTCCGTCCTTCTTCTTCACGAAAAAAAACACGGATGATGCCGGTGACATGGAATGCCGAATGAACCCCTTCTTTAGTTCCTCCTCGATATATTTATTCATAGCTTCGGTTTCTGGTTGTGACAACGGGAAGATTCTGCCCTGCCCTGATTCTGCGATTCAGCAGTCGCCAGGACGGTGAGGTGGTAGCTTGGTGGCCTTGACCTTGCTAAACGCCTCTGCAAGGTCGTGATTTTCGCCTGGGAGGTCGGGAATGACTGGAGCGTCAGGCGTGGTGGTCGCGGAGTACAGCGGGAGTAGTGCTTTGGAAGGCTGATTATGTGGAGCGCAGGTTTCATCCCAGGCTATAATCCGTGGTTCTCTCCATGAGATGACTGGCTTGTGGAGCCTCAGCCATGGCAGACCCAGGATCAGGGAGTGATGAGGAGAGGTAATGACATGGAAGCGGATAGTTTCGCTGTGGCAGGGACCCAATAGCAGATCGATTTTCTTGGTGACGAATCTTATCCGTCCCTTTCCAAGAGGTCGACTGTCTATCGCCTCCACTGCCAAGGGGAAGACACACTCAGTTAGCGGGATGGCGTTCGATCTGACGATCTGGCATTCGAAATGAAATTTCCAGCGGCGCCGGAATCGATGAGAGCCTCCAGATCAATGCTTCCACCCGGTACTTTCAGGTGTACGTCGAACCGGGCACAGATCTGAGTTTGAGGGGCAAAAGTGGTCACACTCACCAGAGTACTCCGCTCATTATGTGGTCTAACAGGGCAGGATGGCAGTAGATGTCCGGGTGTACCACAGTATAAGGAGAGACGATGATGGATGCGATGTGCTCTCTCTTCAGGGGTGAGGTGAGTGTATGCGATGTGCTTGGGTCCGGCATTCTCAGATAGCCGGGTGCATGTGGATGAACGTCGGGCTCTGATCAGGATGTCAATTCGGATAGACAGCTCCATGAATTCAAATAGGTCTCTCCCCTCGTCACGACAGGCGAGTTCTGCTTGCAGCTCGGGGTTCAGACCTTTGCGGTAGAGGGGCTTGAGGGATCTCTCTTCCAGCCCGCCTGCGCTGCCAGAGTTCTCACTAGGACAAGAAAGTATGACCATATACCCCCAATTTTATCATCTCTACACTGACTACCTGTTAAGTTTAAAATTGATTACAAACTGCTGCTACTTAGTCCGTGGTCCGGTTTCTCCTGTTTTGCCTAATTATAGATAATGTGTTCCCGCCTCTGTCTGAGCATGCTGTTCTTATGCAAATGAACTGAGGAGATTCAGGTAACCACGTACATGCACCTGAGACACAGGAATGACTCAGAACATGAAATCCGGACCTGTGTGCTTTGCAAAGCAAAGCATGGTAAGAGGCAGGACACTACTTGGAAATGCCAGGCATGTGATGTTCACTTGTGTGTTCAGCTGAAAAGGAACTGTTTCCTAGAGTGGCACAAAGATGTATAACTGTTCAGTTCTGGGTACTATGTGACAGAGTAGGTTAGTGGGCTTCCTGATTGTGTCTTCTGTGTTATTACTAACTTCTAAAGTGATTTTGTGTGATAGTTAAATATTCTAAATAAACTACAAACAAAAAATTTATTTTGTCCTCACATTCTTTCTTGTAACTCCTCTCTCAGTCACATACCTGCCTGAAAGGCTCATTATGCAACTCATTATGCGGGCCTTTGTCTTCTCAGGTGTGAATCACATTAACATTCATGATAGTTGACGCCTACTCGCATATGCCCTTTACAAACAAAAAGTGTCTTAGAAAATTTAAATCAATATATTGTTTTCTGTGAGCGAGTAAACAAGATTTTCACATAATTTTGAAGCAAAAACTCTAGGCTACAAGATCCAGTTCTCAAAAGTCTTGTGAACCGATGTTCTGTATGTGTTTTATGGCCTTATTCAAGTGATTTAAAATATTTCATTTTTCACTAACCACGCATAAACATTGTTTTCTCAACAACACAATCATGTACATACATGCTGCTCACATATTATTGTAGTCCAGTTTGTGCTGATTACAGTGATATTAGGCTTTAGCCATTTATGTCTTTATAAGTAACTGAAAAAAGCACAAATGTCAGGGTATGACAAAACTTCTCAAGGCCCTAAAAATACCCTCAGACTCCAGAGGGTTAATGGTTTAGCTCCCATGTATCTAACTAGTCTTCTAACACGTTACAGTCCTTCGCGCTCTCTGAGATCACAAACCTCAGGACTTCTGGTAATTCCCAGAATATCTAAGTCCACTAAAGGTGGTAGAGCATATTCTTATTTAGCTCCCAAACTTTGGAATAGTCTTCCTGATAGTGTTCGGAGCTCAGACACACTTTCCCAGTTCAAATGTAGATTAAAAACTCATCTCTTTAGTCAGGCATACACATAATACATCGTATAATACAGTATTGTGCACCATTACATCAGATTTGCACATCTTTATGAACAGCAGATATGTTAATCCCTCTCCACTGCTTCTCTCTTTCTACCCATCATGAGGCAACCAGACAGTGTAACCAGCTCCGATCGTCTTCCGTGCGATGAAGATTTTGGACCTCCACCGAGATGAGGCCGACTCTGTGAGAATCCTGAGACATCGACAGACCTACCAGCTCCAGTTGGACTCTGTGATACTAAAGAAGAGATCTGAACTCCATGTGATCCTTACACCAATACAACATTTGTTTAACTGTATATTTATAATCACACCCTCCAGTGTCACCCATATGAGGATGGGTTCCCCTTTTAGTCTGGTTCCTCTCAAGGTTTCTTCCTTTACCAATTTAAGGGAGTTTTTCCTTGCCACTGCTGCCTGAGTCACCTCAGACTTGCTCATTGGGGATAAACACCTACACATTGCGATCTATATAAATAAAATTTTTTTATTTATTATATTAATTCTTTATATTATTCCTTATGTTTTCCTTCTGTTCTATGTTTATGTTCTCAAAACCTTTATTTTTGCTTGTGTATGTTTCTATGTAACACATTAATATAAGATTGAAACACAATATATTGGAATATATTTAATTATAAGTGTGTTATTTCTTTTGCTCCCTCTTGAATAAAGAACTGAAATAACAAAGCTCAAAAAACTTTGAATAACAAAGAATAAAAACATTTAAAAATCGTTCATTAGGGATTAACGTGTCTCCACAAATTAAATATAGTAATACCAACAAATGTTGACTTCCCGGGCTCCATGAGGGAAGCAGCATATAAATCATACAGAATGATGGTTTTTGAAAGATATATATATATATATATATATATATATATATATAAGCAGTATTGGTACCGTTAAAAGTGTATAAATAAGTATCAGCATCGTATCCTTGCAAAAAAGTGGTATCGCTCATCCCTAATAGATAGATCGATCTCCAATAAAATCCAACAGGAGTTTGGAGTCAAACAATGCTAAAATCCATTTGTCTCAATTAAGAAGTGGTAAAGTTGTTTGCTTGTTTTTTTAGTAAAGCGTTAATGTGAAGAGATATTACCCAGCATCAGCGTTGCTATGCAAACTTTAAAGCAACTTTGTTCACGCAGGTAAATGTAGTTCCTGCACTTTCCAAAAATAAATCAGAGTCAGAGTTGAAACCGTCTAAAGTGTAGCTGACCCAAAGGAATAGCTTCATCCATGGAATAGCTGTTCTCATGTGGGCAAGCACAGCATCTCTATGTCTGGCTACCAATATGATACAACCAAGGAATGCTGGTTGTAAAGCTGGAGGCTCAATCTGGGAGGGGAATATGCTCTATGTTCCCTTTCTCAATTGCAAGAGAAGTTCCTTGTGGAGGAATAACGTTTGGTCTATTTGGCAGCAGACCTTAAAAGAGGACAGGATTCCTTACTTTTCCAAAAGTATCCAGAACCCAGTACAACACACCTGGCAAGAGGCTTCCATGCTGCTAGGTGGTCTGAGGGACGTGTTCTCACCAAAAATGGTACCCTGAAACAGTGAGCTGGCAGTAGCTAACCCAGTAGGCAGAGACACATAAGGCACCAGAGGTACCAATCCTAGAGCAGATAATGCTAACTTTTTCATTAGGCCAAACTAATCTAAGTTTATTTCCAAATTTAAAAGCACAAAAACTGTAAAGAATGCTGCCTGGATCCACAATGAAAATGAGACATACATTGGTGGTGTCATCAGCAAATTTCAGGGTACTTCATTATACAGTCACCTGACCATTTGCCTGCTTCTTGTTTCTGAGTACTGCCTAAAACTTGCACCTGTCTATTCTTTTCACGGTGGGTAAAAGCACTTTAACCCAGCCCACTTAATCATTGATTATCTTTCATTATGCCTAAGTTTAAAACTAAAACAGTTTATCTATCAAAGTCCAGTTTCTAGACTAGCATAAAAAACATCCCCTATTTCAGAAACAGGCAATGCCTGTAATTTTTCGGGCCGGTAAAGCACAACTGTTCAGGCCTACCATCATGAGAAATGGCAAAATCCAGTGATTAAATAGTCCCTTAACTGTCCATGAAGAAAACCGAAAAACAACTCATTCAGTCATGCAGGACAATTATTTTTGCTTCAGGTCAACAAAACTGAAATCCTTTTAAATTCGTAAAATTAAACCATACTTCTTTGTTTAAGAAAAGTAAGATGTCACGTATATCTGCCTGTGCTGGTTAATATCCTTCTTTGTTTGATTGAGTTTATGTCTTCAACTGCCAATATAGCCAATTGTTCAGAGTGAACCGGCTCCAACTAGACTGAAATGATCAGACCACCTTTGAGTTTGTAGAAAAGTATTGCATATATTGAACCAAAATTGTGAAAGTGGAAAGAGAAAAACCCTTACAGAAATTCTGGTCTGATAGTATTAATCATGCATAATGTAGCATAATTTCCTCTTTTAAAAGTGTTATCTAGTATTTTATTTCCATCCAGATCACATATCTGAGTTCAAAGAAAAAGAAGACATCCAGATAAAAAAACTAGAGAAAATATTTCTTGCAGACATCATCCTGCAAATCTAGTTCAAAAGGAATATCTAATGTTTGCAATAGAACTAATCTAGCTGCTACTGTATGTTAAACATATCCTGTGTGAATGTATCTAAAAGAGCTAAATTAGTAATCCAGTAATATATAACTGAAGTACAGTTCATGTGAAGCAAAATTTAAATCTGTGTCTGTTTCCCCTCTCTTCTCTTGGTCTTGGCTCTTCCATTTCTCATTTATATAATATTTTTTTTTACATGTGCTGCTCTTACAGCTATTAGAATCTATTTAAGCTTTTAAACACATTTTTACACATTTTTTAGTTCTTTCAGTATTATCCTTAACAAAACTGATAGAAGTCACTCTCATATGAACAGTTGGAAGCTCCCCTCATTAAGCTCTCTTTGGATGTTTCTCTCCGCTTGAACATATCATTCCTTCTATCACTCTCTCTCTCAGCTTTTAGCCATCTGGCCTGAGGCTAAAGAACCCCTGAGGGCTATTCTACAGATTAATTATATCTGTATTCTATCCTTATTCTCACTCACACACATTACATTTTTGTATGAATCTGTGTGTGCTATTGCATTTGCTCTGACAGCTCTATTACAGAGACAGAGTACTAAATGTGTGGTGCCCTGTTACTGAAAAATGCACAAAAAACAGGGCCTGGCATTTCCCTGCAGACGCTGCATTTTCTTTCTGTTGCTTGCCTATGTTTTGGTATGGACCTTTTGTGTACACCCAACAGATGTCACTTGCCTCTGCTTAACAATACAAGCTAAAAAAGGGGCTATTAAAAGAATGAGGGCCATGGATACCAGTCTACACATGCCTCTTGTTCATGTTAGCCAATATTGTTATATCTCTTCTTAACCTGGCAATTTAGGGGAATTTCAGATGCATAATTTCCAATGATTTTAAGTAAGAAAAGAACAAAAAACAAATTACAAAAGTAAATTGGAATAAGTTTATAGACATTAAATGAGAAATGGTCAAGGCTGATTTATGTTTCCTTTCCTGATTCAGGCCTTTTTCTGAAACCTTTAAAATCAATGGAAAGTGCATCACAGATTTGGAAAAGTAACACAGTGTCTTGTTCAATACTCAGAGAACTGGGTTACATACGTAACCCGGTGTAGTTCCTTTTCAAGGGAACTTGATGCTGCGTCATGCCTTTATGTTATTGGAACGTCAATACCAATGCCACCACATGCCACGAAATATTTTTCCCTCTGTATTTCGAGACCAGTATGGGGAGCAATGGATCAACTACTCTGATACATACAGATCCACTTACTCCTGGCCAAAAGCCACCATATGCATTCTATGCCTTGCAAGTGGAGACACCATTCTCCAGGCTTCAGATCCTCTCTCGAGCAGGATGTATGCTCCCTGGTCTGTGCAGCCCAGAAAATGCTCTCAGAGCTAACACTCTGGTCTCTGCCAAGAGTAGGATCTGCTAAACCAACCTAAACAGATGTTCCTGCATTGTGGTCCGATCCTAAATCATTCACAATAAAGTCGTTCTCTGAGAAGGAGAAATTACAGTCTTTCAAGGACCTCATGTGGGCAAGCACAACATCTTGATGTCTGGGTGTCAAATCTTCAGATTGACATAAGATAAGTCAGTCATATTCTTAGAAAAGTACATGGATGCCAAGGAGACACAGAGGAGCTAGGGCAGCATCCATTCACTTCATGAATGTGCATGGAGAAAAATCTAGGCTGAAAGGGAGATTACAATGCTGCTACACTTCACCCCCAAAAGTGAACCTAAGACATTGGTGTTATGGCTGGATGTTTATGTAACCTCCCTGTATTGTCTCCAGATACCATTGAGAAACATTTGGCAGGTGTTTCCATGCTGCCGGATGGTCCGACAGAGGCGTAAACCTCATGATTTCTTTACCACGCCTGGTTCCCTAAAACAGTGTTCTGGAACTGGCCAGCCCAAAGGGTGGAGGTAGAGAATGATTGGGGGACCCCCGAGTTAAGACTCCCTTGTAATCTAGCTCTCAGGCATCAGGTTTTCTTTTTTGCATGCCTGGCAGAAATGACTGATCTCAAGTCCTATCTTTCTTCAGAGGGAATGAGGGGTTATGCTAGCCTTCTTCTCCTGTCTTGATTGAGATTAAGGGTAACTGGAAGAAGGCCCTGGCTCCTGGCTACATTGAGGAATTAATTGCCTAAACACTGCTAACTGGCATTTCACTTCCTGTTACCTGACAAAGATAGCATTGACAGCATCACCAAGCTTGCCCTGGGTTATTTCAGGGCATCTACGAGAGAGGCCTTATGCTTGTCTTTAATCCATATAAGGCTCTCTTTTACAATATAGGACGATCAATGGCATGAGCCGTCTGCTTTGTGGGACAGACTACTGCCTCAGGGTTAAGACTCTCTCCACAGTTCATGTCTTTAAGCAGATAGGCCTGATATGCCTGCAAAACCACTATGGTGTGCAGAGCTGCACTGGTCTTACTGTACATGCTGCCATGTATGCTTTATTTATGAGAGCAAAAGTTGCTGTAGTCAGCTTTGACAACTGCGCAGGCATTCTCAACACTGCCAAACTAAGGAAGAGATAGCTAGCGAGTGTCTCTTTAACACTAGGTAGCGCTGCATACACATGCATACCAAGGCCTGTGACCGTCAAGTTATTAGAGGGTACCAGGTCACAAGCAGAGTTTGGGATCTTCCACAACCTTGACACCTCAGTGTATCGCTAGTGTTCATTGAGTTTGGATTTGACAATGCTTGCCTAGGGAATGTGCAGAACAACAATCAGCTGTCTTCACTGACATCTTCAACATTTCCCTGAGCAGCACTGTTGTTCCTACTTGCCTTAAAACAACCACTATCGCCCCCATGCCAAAGAAGTTTACAGTGTCCTGCCTCAATGACTATCGTCCCATTGCACTCACACCCACTATAATGAAGTGCTTTGAAAAGCTTGTTATAAGGTGCATGAAAACCCAGTTATCACCTTCTTCGGACCCCCTACAGTTCGCATATTGTCCAAACCACTGAACAGACAATGCGATTGCCACGGCCCTTCATTTAGACCTCACCCACCTGGGCAATAAAGACACTTACAAGGTCTGCTCATAGAATCATTTCTCAGCACCTGATTGAGATTGGATTTTCTGACTGGAAGACCTCAGTCAGTCCGTATCAGGAACCACATCCCCAGCACCACCACACTGAGCACTGGAGCCCCTCAGGGCCATATCATCGTGTTTGCAAATAACACTACCATGGTGGTTCTCATCAGCAAGAACGACAAGTCAGCATACAGAGAGGAGGTGCAACAGTTAACTGCCAGGGTGCTGAGAGAGGAGTTATGCTACTGTATGAGGATGTCAGGAGTGGCAGAGAAGTACATCAAAGTAGTTCAGGGTATGTATAAGAGGAGAATGACAGCAGTGAGATGTGCCATAGGACAGGCAGAGGAGTTCACTCCTAAAGGGAGACGAGGATGGACAGGATTAGGAATAAGGACATCAGAGGGACAGCTCAGGTTGGACAAAATCAGAGAGGCTATATTGAGATGGTTTGGACATGTACAGAGAAGGGTGAGTAGTTTGGAGATGGAGCGTCCAGGTAAGCAGTCAAGAGAAAGTCCAAAGAGAAGATATATGGATGTGCTAAATGTGGAAATAAAGGTAATTGGTGTGAGAGTAGAGAATGCTGAGGATAGAGTTAGGTGAAAACAGATGATTCGATGTGGTGCCCCAACAGGAAAAGCAGAAAGTAGAAGAAGCGTTTGCACAGTTTGCACTGTGTTTTGTCTTGCACTGTTTGCACCAGGTTGCACAGATGAACTTTTTGTTGCTGGGACTAACTTTCTTAAGTCCTTAGATTTGTGTTGTTATATGTAGCTCTGTCTTTGTTCTATGTAGCACCATTGTCCTCCACCATTGTAGAAATGTTAGCTCATGTACTGCGTCAGCTATACATGGTGAAAATGACAATAGAACCTTCTTGACTTGACTTTAAAATACATAAATAAAGTTATAATTTGCTTCATTGGCACATAAATAAACAAATAAAAAAATGCAGTGCTAGTGATTTCATAAGCAATTACAATCTCATATAAATCAATATAATATTTAATATTAAGATTAATTCATTTGCCACAATAGTAAGACATAAGGAGAATATATTATATATTCATGTAATCATGTCTATGTTCTGAAATTTGGGCTTTATTTGGCTGTGTAAAATACTTCATTAAGATCACATATTTCACTTGTGCTTATAGGCTACACTTTCTTGATAATTAAAACCAGAAATATATCATTTTTAAAATTTTTATCCAAACCTACAATGAAAATTCAAAATTTACTTGTAATTTATTTTTAATTAGAGGTTCGGTGCACCAAGACCATCAGTGTGAAATGAAGTGTAAAGCAAATATATTCACAGTGTGGATAATACACTGATCTAAAACAAATGACAGAGTCAGCAGCTGTGTCCCCACATACATTGCAGTCAAAAAACAGTGTCATAAATTATTGGGATTACCAAGCATATCCATAGCCCAGGTTCAAATAATCTGCTTGGTTAAATCTAAATCGAAAACACAACATATGACTAATTTAGATAATAAAGGAATAAAAATATAATTTCTAAGACATGTTTGTTCTTTCTCGAATAAATCATACAGACAGGTGTGTTGACAAGTTTTTATCAGCCTTCTTATTTTTCACCTTATGAGCATTGATAATCCACAAACACAGGTAGAGTTCTCTGTTCTCTTTTGGTATTTATTGCAATTTGGATTTTATTTTCTTTTCAAAACTACTTCATCATTTAACGATCATTCATTCATTAATTCATTTATTAATAACTCAATTATTGATATACTTCATTTTGAAGCAGTTAATGCACTTTTATTTTTTATGTCTCTAAATATTTCTATTTTAAATATATCACCAATGAGGTCTGAGTTATTAAAGTTCTTTCAAGCCATCAATAACTGGATAAATATCAAATTTTGAGCAAAACAAAGTCACATTTCATTTACAGGCAATAACTTTCATTTTGTTTTTTCTACACACTAAAACTATTTGGGTTTAGGATCAAAAGGTGAATATTAGTTAATAGTTTAGAAATTCAACATTTAATTCCCTTTTATCTACATCTAGAAGTGTAAAACAATACATTTTTAGGTTAGCAAAAGTATATGAAAAGACAGTCCTAATACATAAATCAGAATCAGAATCAGAAAGGTCTTTATTGCCAAGTATGTTTTCACATACGAGGATTTTTTTCTAGTACAGGAGCTCCACAGTGTAAACATATAGCAATGGTAAGACATGAACACATAAATAATAGACAGTTGTATGTGCAAATTGAAATATAAGTGTGCAAATTGAAGTAAAGATGTGCAAATTCAAATATAAATGTGCAAAATAAAATATAAATGCGTACTTGTAGACAATGTAAGAATAGGGTTTGTTCTGTGTATGTTAGGTGTTCATCAGATGTATGTTAAGTGTTCATCAGATGGATTGCCTGAGGAAAGAAACTGTTCCTATATCTGGTCGTTTTGGTGCTCAGGGCTCTGTAGCGTCAGCCAGATGGCAACAGTTCAAAGAGTAAGTGTGCTGGATGTGAGGAGTCCAGAGTGATTTTCTTTGCCCTTTTGCTCACTCTGGAGAAGTACAGGTCTTGGAGTGTGGGGAGAGTTGTGCCAATGATTCGCTCAGCAGTCCGGACTACCCTCTGTAGTCTCCTGAGGGCGGATTGGGTGGCTGAGCTAAACCAAACAGTCACTGAAGTGCAGAGGATGGATTCGATGATAGCAGTGTAGAACTGTTTCATCAGATCCTGTGGCAGGTTGAACTTCCTCAGCTGGCAAAGGAAGTACAACCTCTGCTGAGCCTTTTTCACAATGGAGTCAATGTGAATGTCCCACTTCAGGTCCTGGAAGATTGTGGTTCCCAGGAATCTGAATGACTCCACTGCTGTGACAATGCTGTCCATGATGGTGAGTGGGGGAGAGCACGGGGTTTCTCCTGAAGTCCACGATCATCTCCACTGTCTTGAGTGTGTTCAGCTCCAGGTTGTTAAGGCTGCACCAGATAGCCAGCCATTCAACCTCCAGTCTGTAAGCAGACTCGTCACCGTCCTGGATGAGGCCGATCAGTGTGGTGTCGTCTGCAAACTTCAGGAGCTTGACAGAGGGGTCATGAGAGGTGCAGTCATTCGTGTACAGAGAGAAGAGCAGTGGGGAGAGAACACAGCCCTGGGGGGCGGCAGTGCTGATGGTACGGGTGCTAGATTTGAGTTTTCCCAGTCGCACAAGCTGCTGCCTGTCTGTGAGAAAGCTGGTGATCCACTGACAGACAGAGGAGGGCACGGAGAGCTGGGTTAATTTGGGCTGAAGGAGTGATGGTGTTGAAAGCAGAGCTGAATTCCACAAACAGGATCCTCACATAAGTCCCTGGTCTGTCCAGATGCTGCAGAACATAATGCAGTCCCATATTGACTGCATCATTCACAGACCTGTTTGCCCTGTAGTCAAACTTCAGAGGGTCCAGTAAGGGTCCAGTAATGTCCTTCACATAAGCCAGAACCAGTCTTTCAAATGATTTCATGACCACAGATGTTAGAGCCACAGGTCTGTAGTCATTTAGTCCGGTAATTTTGGGTTTCTTTGGGACAGGGATGATGGTGGAGCTTTTGAAGCATGAGGGACTTCACACAACTCCAGTGACGTGTTGAATATCCGAGTAAAGATGGGGGCCAGTTGATCAGCACAGGTTTTCAGACAGGCTGGTGAAACACTGTCTGGGTCTGGTGCCTTTCTCCTTTTGTTTTTCTTAAAGACCTGACACACCTCATCTTCGCTGAACTGAATTTTAGGTGTGTTGGAGTCAGGGGTTACAGGAGGTGAAAATTGGGCTTTTTCAAACCTACAGTAGAACTCGTTCAGGTCGTCTGCCAGTTGTTGATTCACCACAGTGCTGGGGGATTGTGTCGTGTAGTTAGTGATGGCTTTCAGACCTTTCCACACTGAAGCTGAGTCGTTAGAGCCAAACTGAGCCCGTAGCTTTTCAGAATAGTTTCTCTTTGCTACTCTGATCTCCTTTTCCAGTGTGTATTTGGCCTGTTTGTACAAGACTCTATCCCCATGAGCATCCACCTGACGGAGCTGGCTGAGTTTTGCAGTGAACCATGGTTTATCCTTGTTGTAGGTTAAGTGAGTCCTGGTAGGAATGCACAAATCCTCACAGAAACTAATATATGATGTTACAGTCTCTATGAGCTCGTCCAGATCGGTGGCAGCATCTTCAAAAACAGACCAATCAGTGAGCGAGAAACAAGCTTGTAAATCCTGCTCCGACCCTTAGTCCATCTTTTTACAGTCCTTAATACAAGTTCAGCTGTTTTCAGTTTCTGCCTGTAGGTCGGTATCAGATGAACTAAGCAGTGATCAGAAAGTCCCAGAGCTGCCCGTGGGACAGAGTGATATGCATCATTTATTGTTGTGTAGCAGTGATCCAGTGTGTTACTGTCTCTGGTGGCACATGTAAAATGCTGTATGCATTTAGGCAATTCACGTGAGAGAATCGCTTTATTAAAGTCCCCAAGAATTATTACTACAGAGTCCGGGTGTTGTTGCTCACTCTCTATGATCAGATCAGCGAGTGTCTGTAGTGCCGAGCTCACGTGCGCTTGCAGTGGAATGTAAACACTCACCAGAATGAACGAGCAAAACTCCCGCAGCGAATAGAACGGTTTGCAGTTAATGAAGAGTGTTTCAAGATCTGGACAGCACGTTTTCTTTAACACAGTTACATCAGAACACCACCTTTCATTGATGTAAAAACACGTCCCGCCGCCACGCGATTTCCCCGTTGATTCTGCGTCGCGGTCCGCTCTAAAAAGCTGAAAGCCCGGCAGACTTAGCGCGCTGTCCGGAATGGTGTCGTTCAGCCAGGTTTCCGAGAAACAGAGAACAGCAGAGTTCGAAAAATCCTTATTTTTCCGGGTGAGCAGAAGGAGTTCGTCCATTTTGTTGGGTAGAGAGCGGAGATTTGCCAGGTGGATGCTTGGCAGCGGTGTTCTTAGACCACGCTGTCTAAGTTTCACTAGAGCGCCGGCGCGTTTTCCCCGTCTGCGCTTCTTGAAGCGCTTAAACAGCGCAGCCCCTCCGCCAACTACTATATGCAGCAAAACGTCAGAATACTCAAAAACCGGTAAAAGATCTTGTGGTGTGTACTGCCGAATGCTCAGCAGTTCATCTCTGGTGAAACTGACCGGATTTCCTTGACAAAGAGCAGGAAAAACTAACAAAAACAGAGTAAACACTGAGGAGCTAAGCACTGAGGCTGCCATCCGCGGCGCCATCTTGCTCATCTAATAAATTCATGTAAATAAAAATAATGGTTGCATTAAGTCTCAATAAGTGCATTAAGTCTCTTGCTTGCAATGACTGCAGCTTAATCTACTGACCACTCAAATAAATTTTTATCTACTCACATCAAGTGTTACATGCTTCTTTTCAGTCAGTGGTGTTCATGCTGTTGAAACATAAGCTGTCACTAAGCTCATTCGGTGTGCACTCCATAGGCAATGGAAGACATAGGCTTGAGTCCTGAGTCTGCTAATTCATTGTGGTCCTTTGTTCATGGAGGTTGCAGGTTAAGTTAGCAGAAATGGAATGAGAGACAGATGAGTTCCTTCTCTTGTTCTTTCTGCTTACACTAATGCCTTCACTTCTGACTTGGTGATAACAGTTTTGCATAGCTTTTATTAAGATTTGCCTGATCAAATGGTTAGCATTGTCTGCTCTAAGCTTCACAACTGCTACCTAACTTTACACCGCCTTTCAGGTCCAAAAATGCATAATCCTTATACTGCCCATTTGTTCTCCTCAGCCACTGACTATTCAGAGACTTTGAGCATGTGTATGTGGCGATGCCAAGGATTGAAAAAAATGATTGTGAATTACCTCTCCTCTTCATCGGCTGGATGCCTGTGCTCCCAATGAAGCCCTGTCGGGCCACCTTGGCCCTTATAGGCAAGGCCTACTTGACCACAGGAAAAACCAGTGCGGCACTGCGCACAATGGTGCTTTTGCATTTGTATTAAGCTGGCCTGCTAAAGGAGCTAGTCTGCAGTGAGGGACTCACCAATGAGGTCTGAACTTCACCAAGCCACAGATCTATACCACAAATCAGATGGCCAACACTATCAGCTATACCATGGCTGCATTGGTTGCCATGAACAGGCAATTTGATGGAGATAAAAAAAAGAAAAAGGCTTTCTTTTATATGCCCCAATATTTCCTAATGGTCTAGTGTCCTTGCTGTAGTAAAGGAAAGCTAGCATTGCAGCTCAAGCCCCCTGTGTAAAATATGGGCATCCACCCAGTGCTTGGGATTTCTGTCTAGGGCAATTCTTCTTTGCCTCTTGACAGAGACCAGATTTATCTCACTGACTGCGATTTACACTCCAGAACTCATGATTGGGATTCGTCAAGATGGAATGGCATCTCCACCCACAGGTGGTGGAATGCATACAACAATTTTGGCTGGCTTTGTTCATCTCTGAGAAGTTAACTCGCTGTCTCCTGTGTCCTTCTTTTTTCACCAGACCCTCTGGGGCTGGATGCAATGGTGCAAATTTAGCTGAGGCTCCATTGGTATGCTTTACTGTATGCTGTTTGCTAGCTCTGCTCATGGGGTCCTAGCCAGGGTACACCTCAACCAAATCTAGCTGTTACTGCTGGCTCTGCAGTGGTCCACTGAGTCAGACTTAATTTTTCTTCTGGATGGTGGTCCTTGGGAGATTCGTTTCAGGAGGAACCTCTTCTCTCAGGCACAGGGGTGATTCTCCACAACCACCTTGAGATTTGGAAATTTTTGGTCTCTTCAGTGTCTCTTGGTTTTATTTGTAAAACATAAATGTTTCATGAAACAATGTATACATGTTTAGTAAAAAGTGCAGATGAATATGCAGTACATTAAACAAAAAAAATGGTACCACAAAATCCTTTTTTTTTCTTGTTTAGTCACATTTATGTAATGTTTAATAATTTTTTTTTAACTTTAATCACACTTCTCCTAATGCAAAGAATGCCTTAAAATGGCACTTCCGTACAAGTTAAAAGGCTCAGAGGCTAAGTGTAAAGTGTTTCTGAGACAAAGCACACTCATCATGTCACACCGCTCCAGCCAAGCACTGGTGTGGGTATCGGCAGTTTAGGATAATGGACATTAGGTTCAAAGTTCCTTTTCCTATCTCTCTCAACAAATCAGGGATGTCTTTGAATATCAGGATGAAAAAAATGTTTTTGTGCAACTGCTGCAGTTAGACCAGGGTTCAGTCACTGCGTTCGACTTCTGCACACTAGCAGCACAAAGAGTTTGGAATTAGAGACTAAACCGGAATTTTCATAGACTAAGCCAAATTTAGAAACTAAACTATGACTAAACCCTACGCTCCAGTCTGAAATGGCCACGAAGGACAATTCTTTAACCATGTACCAGAACATCAATCTGGCCATACTACTGGACAATATGAACACACAACAAACCTTCTCCCAGTGTCTCATGGTCACAGCATTCCGAACCAATACTAATGTGAGCCCGGTTTTCTGTCCTCAAAGCTTGCTGTTACTAATACATTTCTATTATGTTGATCAAATTTGTCACATTTCAGCCCTTATAGACTCTGGTTCAGCCATCAAACCTATCCACAGCCAGCTTGTTCAAGGTCTGCAGATTCCAAAAGTTCCATGCAAAACTACCCTCAAAATTTTGCAGTAAACTAGCAGCCCACTGGAAACGGCTAACTTACTCACCAGTCCATCCAGTTAGAACCCCAGGCCAACCTTCTCCTCCCAACAGAATCTGGTGATCCTTTTTTTACTCTTGGCCTAGTCTTCACCATCCCAAATATTCTGGAAGTAGAAAGAATGCACCTATTGGTCCCAATATGGTCACACACAATGCCTGAAACTCCCTGCTGTTTCACCTCCACTGAAAGCCCTAATGCCCAAATGGCCCTGGGCATTCCCTCTAAGTGTCAGGCCTTATTGGAGGGATTCAGCAAAGAAAAAGCTGCCCAAAAAACCTCACTGGCTCTGGGAATGTTCCATTGACCTCCTTCCTAATACCTAACCCCCAGCAGGGGCTATTCACTGTCTATCCTGGAAAGTGCCCTGGAAAGCTATATCAAGGAAGCCCTTTCAGTCAGGTTCACATGGCCTTCCACCACCCTAGCAGTGGCTTCTCAAGCACTCTATCATTGTCTGCATAGATTACATTCTGGTCTGCTGAAAGACCTTGGAACTGCATATCAGTTATGTACACACAGTTATGTTATGCTTGCTTCAGTAACATTTGTATGCCAAGGTGGAAAAATTATACATACTCCACATAGTTTTGTGGTAATGTCATCAGAGACTAGGGTGTTGAAATGGACTCTAGCAAAGTGCAATCTGTTACTAGTTCTCAATTGGCATTAAAGAGCTACAAGTCATTTTAATTGTATTTTCATAGTGTTTGACTGTGTTTTTTCAAATAAATCTCTGCACATGGATTCTGTCACTACCGGGAAGGAGGGAGACAGACCCATACTGTATGCAGGATAGCTTCAAAAGAATGGGGTGATGAAACACTGATGAAAACTAAACAAAACAGAGGGCTATGAAATAAAGACATTACACGGACATAACACTGACGGGACAATGACGATGATTCCGTACTGCCATCGGCAACGTGGCACGGTTAAATAGACCTAATAATTGACAATGGGAAACAGGTGTGTTGAGATGGGAGGTGCAGACAAAGGTGAGGCAGACACGTGACTTGGAACATAAACAAAGGCACATGGCCAAAAGTCCAGGCAGAGTCCTGACAGATTCAACCCCATATCCTGCCCCAGACAGGGCTTTTTTTTGTGCAATTAATTTGCTGGACAATTACATAAAAATGTCCTGGTTGATTTTTTCAGATTCACTTTAAACTACTTTTGCAAACTACTGTATGAACACATTACACAGACATAATTATTTTTATTATTACTACCATGATAATTTTCAAGAATTGATTTTTTTTTTTTATAAATAATTATAACATAAGCACAATCCTGACTTAACCTAAGTAAACAATAACAAGTAGGAAGCATCATTGGACATTAGAGACATTTAATCAATTCCTAAAACAATTCACATACATTAACATACATGCACATATCAAGTGACAAAGTCTCTTCCCTTCATCTTCCCTCATCTCTCTCTGGTAGGAATGGAGGCCACTATAAATTGATGACAAATAAAAGTAAAAACTTTTGACACTGCACAAGTTCACATAGTAATACCCATGCACATTGACATTAAAAAAAAATTCCTTAATTAGACAGTCATTCTTCATTTTTTTTATAGAGTTTCAGCTTTCTAAATCCACTTACTAGAAAAAAATACATTTCTGTCTTGCAGGCAATTAGATATCCTTTGTCCACTTGTCACCATAGGCAGACCCTATGTGCTCTTACTTTTTTTTGCTTTCTTCCTTCTTGTTTAAACATGTGCATTTATCTTCCTCAGACACAGAGCGACATTCTGTCTAGCAGTTCTGAAGATCAAGAAGAAAGTTGTCAATTGTGCATTTGCAATTACTAGGCTCCTGATATCCTGAGTTCTTTCTTTACTCATTGTGGACCAGTCTTGTGGACCAGGCTGCTGCTATGGCTACAGAGACAGGCATAGCAAGCTCACCCAAAATTTGTAGGAATTCTAATCAAGTGCTATGTCAAAGACTTTTATCAAAACATTGTCAGTGAGGAAACATAAACTGTTCCCAATATGCAGCTCTGTTTGGTTCCATACAGCAGAAACTCTTGATAGCATATCGTCGCTGTCGGGCAGAATCCTTGTATCTCCAAAACCATTATTTTTCAGGAAATTAAAAAAACGCCATATTTTTTTGAGTTATTAAACATTGTATCGTTAAAGTTGTTATTATACCTTATATTGCTATCATATACTGTTACTGTATACTGTACATTACTGTATACTGTTACTGTATACCAACATTAACACATCATGTTCCCAAAGTCACGTTTTATCGGAGTTACAAGCTTTATGACTTGGGAGCAGGGAGATACGAGATTATGCTGTCATTGATAAGAATGGTATGGACACAGACATCGCTGCTGCCAGCAGTGTTCAATAAAGTCTGCGGTCAAGAGACAAGAGACAAGGCTTCAGTAGTTAACCAAAGCTAATGACTGTAGTTACATTCATCTTCATAAACTCTATTTTAAAGGTTTACAAAACACGATAAGCTGATTAGGCTGTCTAATAGGTGGAAATTAGTCTAATCTGCTCGCAAACTTACCTTCGTGGCTCACGGGTTTCTTTCTGCACAGAAGCATTACAGCTATCGATTTTTAACAAAACAGACCTACTCAAATGTATCTAACCTATCTATTTTCACTTGTTAGTGTCCAAAAAACAGTTTTTTACATGCACAGTGCCAAGTGCATTGTCTATAAGTAGGCTGACTTAAAGTTAGTAAAATAATAATAAAAACAATAATTTAATAGTGGTATCCAAAACGTTCAATTTAATTCAAATATTATATTATAAAAAAAGCATTTTAAAACGTCAATGAACATGTATAATAAGCAGTAATAAATAGTAATAAATAGATATTTAAAATACATCAATAACACAAATAAACATATATGCCGAGAAATATGCCGCGCAGCTCTCCCGCGGAGTGAGGAAGAGGTGGAGTTTCTCAGACAGTTGAAGTGTCCAATGGAGTTAAGAGATTTGCACTCAAGCTATTTTCAAGGCTTTAGATTGGTTAATAACTTGTAAAAATAACAGACCCACGTGGGGACTGACTAATAGCATCGATATGTGAAAAAATATGAAATTGACAAAATTTGGACATACGAGGTTTCCGCCCGAACAGCGACGATATAAATAAGCATGCCAGTGCTTATTCTTCATATGTCTATTATTGCTATGATGTTTGATATTTTAAAGATGTGTTTAACAATTAATCAGCAAATGCTTTAGAATGTAAAGAGATGGTATATGAAAGAATAACACTTAGCTTACGATTAGTGTTCATAGAGCTACACAGTATAATTATTTCATGACAGCTGAAAGATTATTCCAATTCATGGTACTTTATGTGAATTCTTTTATATTCATGGATTACATCAATATCAGTCATTTCAAAGCATTGTTGAATTCTCAAGTCTGATTGATTAGAATTAGAAAATTATTAATATTTTATAACTACTTTCCATTTTTCCATATTTTATTTATACAGTATATATCCTAAATAAAAATCAGGATATCAATGGGTCAGCAGAATATTTTTGTAGCCTGTCTACTCTCAATAGTAGAGAAAGACAAAAAAAAGAAAGGGGCCTTGTTTTTTATAGGTCTCGCTCCATACGCACAACAAATGAAAATATGGTGGTTCCTTATTACATGCTATAGGTTATCCAATGAACTGTCCATCTGTCTCTGTCCACTAATAGTTGACAATATCCGCAATGTTGTTTCTTGTCTCCTTTACAGCAACAATCCAACAGAAACATGTTGAGCTGGGTTAGCTAGCTGCCTCTGTCTGTTCACGGTGCTCCATTCCTCTCGCTGTACTAACGAGATGGTATCGTGAAGATACACCAATGCTCTCACAAAAGTCTGCACTCTGTGAGATTATCTTGCTGACAATCTAAAACCTGTCTTTACAAGCTTTTAGAATTTTTACCTCACAACTGCTCGCTAGCACCTAGCTTCGTGCTTCTTTCTTTTTCCCACGTGCTCTCTCTCTCACTGTCCCCAGAGCATCTGGTTGTAACAGAAAAAATACATTAATAAATACATCAATAAAAGCCATCTTAATCAAATACACTTTTATAGAAAAGGACTACTCTACAATTAACAGCTTTTAGAAACAAAAATACAGATTTACAGATGTTTTCTATTTTAAGCATTTATCGTTTTTTTTATTTTTAACCCACAATAAAAATGTATATATTTTAACCTTTTTTAATCGTTACATATTTATTTATTTATTACAACTAACTTATTGTCGCTGTCGGGCGGAATCCTCATATCTCCAAAACCGTTATTTTTCAGGAAATTAAAAAAACGCTGTACCTTATCTGCAGTGCAAAGGGTTTAGTCCGGGTTGCAGTGGATTGTCTTGTGCTAAATTCCAGTCCTCAGATGAGCACCAGAAGCACCATGAGCCCAGAGTTTTGAAGACATTTACCTCAGAAGACGTGTTGATTCGTTGCTACTCTTATTAAGGAGAAATATGCCACGAATCTCTCCCGTGGAATGAGGAAGAGGTGGACAGTTGAAGTGTCCAATGGAGTTATGAGTTTTGCGCTCAAGCTATTTTCAAGACTTTAGATTGGTTAATAAACCAAATTTGGACATACGAGGTTTCCGCCCGACAGCGACGTTATGCATTTTTAAATGGGCTACATTTTAAGAGAAAAATGGACAATACATAAGAATACAGCCTGCATAGGATACATGCACATTTACACTCATTCACACCACCCATTTCTAAAAACTTTGCACTTAACATACTGTAACACGTAAAAGCCCTTTCCAATGAAAATAATTATCAAATGAAAACAATTGCATTAGATTGTAAACTTTAGATTGACTTTTTACCCCAAGAGGTGAATTTTCTGGATCCTCTTGGCTGCAGCCTGCACGCATATCATATGTCATTGAATGATTTGTAAAATCTCTTATGCCAAGTCTGCTCCAAAACCATCAGTTCAATGTGAGGAGTCCTTGAGTTTTTATTGTCAGCTCTCATCCACCTGGCTGAAGCTTAAGAGAAGAATAATGAAGAAAATGCTAATTGTATTTTCCCCAAGTGGTCATCGCATTATAATCAATAATGTCTCATTTACATAGTAAAGTCTCAGGCTTGGCAACACTTCTGTCACCTTAGTGGAATAAAACACATGAACAAAGGTTTTGGTGCGAAACATTGATAATTCACAGCTTGTTTATTTTCATCTGATGTCTGGCTTTTTACACCTTAGGCTCTTTGTATCATGAATTTAATAATTAAGATTTTCCACTAAAAATTATATATTCCTGTCCTGGGATAAGAATTTTGCAGCAGCCTACATTACATTTCTACACTTTCTTATATATCAGTCCAATTGAATCCTTGAATCTGTCAGAAGGTGTACAATTGGTTTTGTGTAATCAGACAGTAGTTCCATCTGTAACATGAAAAGTAGGTTTATATCAATATGCACATTAATTACTATATTTTATTGTTTTTATTGTTTCTGTGTATCAGCTCATATATATTTGTATTGAGTCTTGGGTGTTAGCATTTTGTCATGGTGCATTTTCAAATTTTCCCAACACGGGACATTCTTTTTGTCAGACAATAGGGGACATTCTGGCAGGCCTTGATTGTCTGTACCATGTGCCTTTGTATTTGTATTGTGTTCACGTGTGTTAGCCCAGCCCTTTCCTTAATCCTTCCCTGCCTCTGTACAACTGTTCCTTGTGTCGCTATGACTGTCATCCCTATTTATACCGGTTGTTTTGCCTGTTTTGCGTTTCTGGTTTCCTAGTGTTTAGCTTTCTCTGGCTACGCTGCCATGTTCCACGCTCCCCACATATGATTGTCCTCCCGATTTAAGTTGTCTTGTGTGTGGTGTTGAGAGTCCTTGTCTCTGATAACAGTTAGGTGTTTTTTGTCATTGTGTTTTGTTTCTGAGCGTTTTTATGCTTTAATGTGTTTGTTACAGGCTTTCCTAGTGTTTCTATATTTTTATTATTTCTTTTCTTAATAAACCCCTTTTTATGTTCTACCTGCATCTGGGTCTGGATCTGGGTTTACTGTGTTTTATTCCATACACATTTGACTATTTATCTATCTCTATAATGAAAGCTGTGAAGAATTCAAGTGTTGTATTTATATTATTTAACTAATTAGTTATAGAATTAATAAAAATATGACAACAATATTTATATCAATTTTAGACATCAGCATGTTTACATTTACAGAATTTATCCAGTGCAACTTACTTTCTTAGCTCATTTTTTTTTACAACTGAGCAATTAAGGGTTAAGGGCCTTGCTCAGGGGCCCAGCAGTGGCAGCTTGGTGGACATAGGAACCAAACTCACAACCTTACGATTGGTAGCCCAACACCTTAACCACTAGGCTACCACATCCCCATGTTCTTTACTCACAACCTTTTCACAACAAGGTAAAGCCCCTAGACTTCCAAACATGCTTTGACATTTGACATATTTGCGTCTTTTACTTTAATCTTTTTCCTTCTATCTCCCACCATCTTTTTCTCTCTGTTTATTTCAACAGCTCTGCAATTTGGCATGTGCTTTACTCTCTTGCTTTCTATTAGCAAAATAAAAATCAATTATGCAGGAGGCCATGTGTGGGTGTAATTACAGTCAGGCAGAAAGGAAACATTGCTCAAAGAGACACTCATCTTTACTGACCATTCAGTTGACTTCTTAGCTGCACTCTTACTCACATTTACAAAAATGCTAAATATTAACCCCTCACTTTACTTTACTGAAGGCCATGAAAGCTTCATGTCTTGGCTGGTGTTTAAAATCTGTGAATTATGTGAAAAAAAGCTGTCTAATACTGAAGCCTTAAGGGGCCATGAATTGTTATGCATGTACCCCACTTTTGTCATGATAAATTTATATTGTGCCAAAACAGCGTATTGTTGTCAAGCTCACAAGAAAACAACTTATTATGTGAAAATCACACCTCCATAGCTTACACTTTAGAGGCTGAAACTTACAGTATACTGGTATAATTAATTGTTAAATCAGAACATTCAATTTATTATCCAGAACCTTTTTATTAATGTGGTATGTGAGTGCGATGGTAATTTAATTTTATGAGTCTCAGCTGCTGTGGAGGTGCATATGGTGTAGCAGCTGGGTCCATAAGCCTCTTCAGCTTAATTTTACATTATTTTCCTTTAAAACTGAAAATATTATTGGGCCAAGATACCAGCAAAATGTTATCCTGAGAATTTGTGTATCCATAAAGTATTTTATCCATAATTGCTGGGTCTGTGGTATAGTTAGAAATCGTTTGAGATTTTGTTGTAAGAATTAAATTTTACACTCATTGTTACACTCATCAATTCCTTAAAGATTTATTAAAACAAAAAAGCACCCGATATGTCGAGGATCAACAGAATAAATACAGTATGTGCAGTGTTAATTAAACTACTATTAATAACCACTAATAGCTACAATTATTATAGCACTTGTTTAAAGAAAATATGAATAAAATCTCTCTCTCTCTCTCTCTCTCTCTCTCTCTCTCTCTCTCTCTCTCTATATATATATATATATATATATATATATATATATATATATATATATATATATATATATATATATATATATATATGTATATAGTCTAGTCAAGTCAAGCTTGTTGTATTGAATTTGCTACTCCATATCCATATTGTAGGGCTCTTTAAATTGAACATTAGCACAGACAGTCATTACGTAAATAAAAACAATGCTTTATTTTGACATTTTGACAAATTGGTGTTCAGAGTGTGCAATATTTTTTGCAGGTAAGGTAAAAGTAGAGTTATTCCTCATTTTAGCAGCAGACTCATTTGGTTCCTTATGGATAAAATGTTCTGAAGTATGTATACTACACATATAAACAATATTTCTCCTATCAAACACATAGTCTGAGTCGGTTTGAGTAATTTAAATAATTTCATTTAGAGTCTGACTGTTTGCATAACACCATGACCAATGCATGTTCATCACTATATCATTTTTGAGTACACTGTGAAAAGTCATACAAAAAATAAATAAATAAAAATAATAAATAATAATAAAACTTTTTTTGCTTTTTTTGAAGTTGTTTTATCAACTTCAGCTTTTTTTAAGGTAATATAAACATTAAATTGACTTAAATACTAAATTTAACCAGTAACAAGTACTTAAATTTACTACTAAAACAAACTGTGCAAATAGCTTAATTTAATTAGGTTTAAATAAAACATTGATGAATAAATAATTCTGCATTCATTAGTTGGTATAAAGTACATTTATTGATGTCAACACAAGAAAACAGGACAATTTTAAAATTTCCAAGTAATAATAATAATTAAATAAAAATGAATATTTATTAATTATTATTACATTGCTTATTTTTTATCAGTGTCAATATTTATTTATTAAGATACACAAAGCATACACAAATACTCTTACGCAGTAAAGAATTCCCCATTAAACATTAAATCACGAGAGAAGTAAACATTAATTCACTTCAGTACAGTTTTAAAAAACATCTCTAACTGGAATTTGGACCTTTCCATACAGACAATTTGAATTCTAATTATTTTAATTCATCTCATTTATTAGGAAAGACAGACTACTTTTGACCACAGAGACACTAATGAAAGAAGTATGAAATGTACACTATGCACCTTTTTCCCTTTATGTCCTAATACATTTATTTACTAATCTGTAAAGAAATATTGAGATCATTAGGCTTTATGAACAACACCACTTTTATTTTCCTCAGTGTAGAAATGTTTTTGTTGAGGACATAACACCAGTTTACCATTAGTGATTAAGTGACATTATTCAAGTGCCTGTGTCACTACAGCTTCACACTGTACCATAGACTTATGCCAGAGAGTCAACTTTTTTTGCAACATAAACCACCTGTCTGGGTCATATTGCAAATTTACTCATCATACCAATGACTATTTTGTTGTTCAACATGTTAAAAGAGATTGATTTCTTTTCCTCTGCTGCTAACCCTGCTAATGGCATATTTCGTAGCTCAAACAATATTGAAGCAGTAATATCGTATGGTGCCATATTCATATTCTTTTTTATCAAAAGGCTTTATACAATTTCAGAACTTACCTTTAGTTTTCCCAAATATTGTACTGAAGCATGATGATACTTGCATGCTTGCTTCTTCTGCTGATTAACAAGCTAGTTTGACAGCAACATGTCTGCAGCTAAAATTAATTTACAAAATATAACGAGAGAGAGTCCAGTCCACAAATTCACGAGTGCAAGCTGGGTAGTAGTGAACGGTCCAAACCAACATGTCCAGGCAAAAGCACACGTGCAGTATTGAACTTTTTTAAGAGAACTTTTATTGCATTTTACTTAAACAGCAACCACAGAGACAAAAAAAAAAATATTTATGTAGTGTTTATTTTAAGTAAAATATTTTGTAAGGTATAAACGGCAACCTTAACAGTTAATGTAAAGTATTTTCCCATTTTAATTATCCATCCATCCATCCATCCATCCATCTTCTACCGCTTATCCGGGGCCGGGTCGCGGGGGCAGCAGTCTGAGCAGGGACACCCAGACTTCCCTCTCCCCAGACACTTCCTCCAGCTCCTCCGGGGGAATACCGAGGTGTTCCCAGGCCAGCCGAGAGACATAGTCCCTCCAGCGTGTAATAATTTAAATATATAATAATTAAAATAAAGTATACTATAATTGCTTAAAGTGTGTTAGATCTACTTTGTGAATGCATCGCTTTTTATAGTGTACAGTATATTTTTTTTATTTTACAGTATTTATAATTGGGAATAAAATGTAATCAATTGCATTGGGAAAGTCATGTTAAACATTTAGAATATTTTAAAAGTTTAACAATGAGGCTTACAATCAAGATTTCTTACATCTATTCTGTGTAAGAATAGGTTTGAAATGTTTGCACTTACAGGTATGTCAGATAAAGGACATATACATTTGGTTAATATTTAGCTTTTGTAGTATTTGTTTCCCCCTTCAAACAAGTACAAGTACTTGTTTCCCCCTCTGTACTGTCACACTGGCAGGGTCTCACAATTCAGGAGATCCAGAAGGATTCTCACCACTCAACACCTGGAACGTTATGATAATTTTTAGCTCTGGTGAGGAAAGGGATTATTGATTATAGCATTTCTGTTGGTTGTTGTTTTATCATTTCTACAAATATGCATGTTATGTTAAATACTCATTGTGACTTGATTTATTTTCTCTTAGATTATAGAGGAAAAGAAAATCGTTCAGCCACTATTGTTACTATGAAAATTCTTGTAGAGTTATGATGTTTAAAAAAGTAATTTTAGAAAACAGAACAACCAGTGAGCTCCTAGTGAAAATGCAAATCGCAAAACTTTTGTGATAGCCCAAAAGAAGACAGAGATTTTATGATTTACTGGATGGCTTTCAAATATGAGTTTTACTCTTAAAATTAAATTAATATTTGATGCTGTGTCCTGAAGTTTGACTCTTGCTGGAAATAGCTGGCCATTTTTGGGCATTTTCTATGTTGTTTCCTTCACTAGCAAAGGAACATGATCACAATTAATTGAATAAAATGTCTAATACTTCATTGATTTCTACTCTGCTTACATGAACTCAAAGCCACTTTCCACTGTAACTAACAATAGAAAATAGGTCCATGTATATGTTTGAAAATCTTTATAAAGATTTAATTATAAAGTTGATTAATTCATTATAATTGCAAACTATATTTTAAAACCTATACTTATATTAAATATAAGATATATTAGATACAGGCATTAAAGAAACAGCATATCAGATCTAAATAAATGCCATGAATTAAGAGTTTCTCCTTTACTCATCCTCTAAAACTTAAAATTAATGCAGCATCTCAGCCACTAGCAGTTTGTTGCCTATTACTTTGTCATTTTAATTGAATTGGCAGAATGAAAGCATGTTTTTATTTGCCTAAATGCAAGTAAATCACAAAGTGAGTTACTAATGTAACTGTGGTTTCTTGAACCATAGATATTTGCCAGGGGTTTTGAGAATCACCTTAATACAGTACATCACTTACCTTGTAGATCCTTGAGAAGGTGGATGGCAACAGCCAGCACAAACTTCCTGCTGAGGTACACCTGTAGTTAATACAGTTACTCATGAGGAGGAGACACATTTTGAAGAATATCATGGAGGAAGCACCTGGGGAAGAGTATGCCTAAAGACCATGCTGATAATGTCAACCATACAGTAGACTAATGTGTTTTTTTTAGACAAAGGAGCCCCTCATTATATTTCTCTGTGATTATGTGAAAAACCTAGTCTGCTGTTTGATCTAAGTAATTCTCTAAGTTGGTTGTATGCTGGGCAAATAAAGAACACTCTGCAGGTATGCCTTCATGGAATGCTATAAGATCAATGTATTGGTGCATGTTATATATGTTGGGCAGCACAGGCAGCACAGATCTGGATTTACAGCTGGTGAGACCAAAAGCCTGGAATAAAAATCTACCAAAGATGGAAAAAACATCCAGATGCTGCTGTAAACAATGCATCTTCCTGCTCCTAGCAAGCAATGAGAAGTCTAGACATAGAACTACGTGTAGGGCTCTATTGATGGAAATGAGTTTCTATGCTGATGACTCAGTGATTTTAACTGAGCCAACTGCTTTCAGGTTGTCCATTGTGCCTCCAAACAATTAAAAAGCACTCTGTTTGCTACTATCACCATCAGGCAGGAAAAAATCACTAATTCAGCACTATGGACAGCGACAGTGAAGGCGACAAATTGTGGGGTGGAGTTCGAGAAATCCAGAAAGCCAATCAGCAACCCCAAAATACTGCTCACCCTCCTGGAGATGAGAGAGCAGCTGATGAGGCCAGGTGCAGTGTAAGAGGATGGTGGATTTGTCTCTCTCTTTCCAAATTCAACTGACTGAAGCTGACAACTCTCCCCACTACATTCTGCCCTCCGTGACCCTTCCTCTGCTTTGTGATTCGTGAAATGGTCTGGGTGACTGCCTTTCTGCTCTCTCACAGTTAACTGGATGATCCTTCCCCTCCACCTCCAGCACAGCCACACCAAGATATCCACCTGGTACCCTACACCATATATACAGAAAGTGCCTTGGCTTATTAGTATGCTCCTTACATTTTGACTGACTTTTATAACTGGCAGTATATTTAGTAGAGAAAAGACAGTCCAAAGTGTAGACCACTTAACAGAGTGGATGAGGGGTCAGTGGAAAGAAATCTGAGTCTATTCCTAAAGCTGTGTATTAGCAGATCTGTCCAGCCTCAATGTTCTACAACACATAGTACAGCAAGGAAAACCACCCAATCACATTTGCAGTTCTTTGTCACAAGCCCAGCATTCACTAGATAGCAGGAGAATATGTTAAAATCTCCAATCCAATAAAGAAGATGAAGAACTTGCCCCAGGAAGGGGCACCCAATCAATAACGTTAGTATGTTATATATGCAGGCCACTATATGCTGTTTCTAGATGGTGGGAAAGCTTGGAATTCTTCAACCAAGCATTTGACACAAGCATGAGCAGTGAGTACTGCCACTGAGCAACAACACTGAGCAGCAGTAGTTGACTTGTGAGAAACACAGTAAATAATGTTAATAATGCTAAATGCTGATGAAGGAAATCAGTTGAATGTTAATGTGTGCCATGGAGTGTTCCTCAGTGTTCTCTAAAAAGGGTACTAAAATATAAATAAAACAAACTCAACTGAAAAGGATTGGAGTCAGCTGTTTGCTGGACAGGATACCTGTAACTCTGATCACAGTCACAAGTTGTTACACAAATAGCTCCATATTGTGTCCACATGCTTCTGCAGGTGTATAAGAAGGAGAAAAGTTTAAGAGATAGCTCTATGGAAGAATTGTTAATTGCAAATGTTGTATCATATCATGACTTAGCATTTAGCTGAATGTGCACATACATATGAAAATTGAAAGGATTGAAATAGAATTATAACTAAAATGTAGGTCTGTTGAAAATTAAAGGTTTGATCACATCAACATATCTGTAATGCTGCAAATAATTATTCAGTATGATCTACTATAAAAAAAATAGTCATTTTCATTTCATTCTTTAAGGAAAAAACAAATGAAAAGTTTATTCTTGATGAATACCTTACAGCTTCTTGTCTCAAAATAATAAAATAAACAGTAGTAGAGCAAAGATAAACATGTTAAACTTTAAACTATGATCATCAATTGCCAATATGTTTGCCGTAAGTTTGCCCACTTACAAAGTATGTAGAAGTCTATAATTTATATCATAGGTACTTTTCAACTGTGAGTGATGAAATCTAAAACAACAATCTATAAAATCACATTGTAGGATTTTTGTTTTAGATTCCATCACTCAAAGTTGAAGAGTACCTATGATAAAAATTACAGACTTCTACATGCTTTGTAAGTGGGCAAACCTGCAAAATTGGCAGTGTATCAAATACTTGTTCTCCCCACTGTATGTAGATTGGCTACATCACTGTATGTTTCTTTACGTCATTGCTCCCATACCAACAACTATCTATGCAAACATTAATGTTATGTCTGTTGCTGTTGAAGTGTCTCAATAGTGGCAAGGGGAAAGCCGACATACTGATTATCTGGAGGTGCTCAACAAAATGATCAGCAAGTCTCCTCTTGGTTTCTGCAATCTATGGTTGATTGCATCTCTTATAGGAGAGACAATAATCCTTAAGAGTGATGAATGACAGAAAGAGCGATAAAAAAAGTGATGAATGACAGAAAGTGATCCTTTAGGAATGATCATTTAGTTCCCTCCCTATAAGCATGTCTTGGATGCTTTTCTTTTGTCCACACTGGCAGACATGAATCAAGGTTCCTTGAACAGGAAAGTTTATAAGTATAATTTCAGGCATGCTTTTATTAGTGGGATAATAAGGAGGTACCAAAAGAAGTTTTTCTGTTTTAGCTGTGGACTATGTGGAGGTCAGTGCATTCATTCTCTCAATAGTGGTGAGTCTCCGGCAGTGATAAAAATGACAAAAATGATCTTTTAGGTCTTTTAATTTAAGAAGATAAATACAGAGAAAAATCTTAAATGTGTACAGCTACATTTTAAAAGACCATAAGAATGCTTTATGTCAGTTCTTTAATTTGTAAAATTTACATGTTTTCCCCTCAAACTAGTGTTGATGGATCTAAACAGCGATGATATCTCATATGAATTGTGTTACATTTTTTAATTGTTAAATATATTATTGAAAAAATCTATTTACCCTTTTTTCTTTTGCCATTGTGTATATTGTTTTTCCTGTTTCTCATCTATGTAACCTAATGTCAATATGTATGTGCTGTCACCACTAAAACCTGGTAATAGCAGAATTGACTTGCAATAAACAAACATCTCAGTCATTCATTTTTCCACAAAGTTTATTCTCAGTTAGGGTGTTTGGTTTGGATGACCTTGGGAGGATGAAATAATCCTTCAGTCACATCCAACTTTGGGTCAAGACTAGTAAGACTGAAAATTCATAAAATACTGTGTAAAACTAATTTCAGAAATAATTAACTAAAAAATGGCAAAGCTATTAATTCTATTAAAAGTTTTTATCTAACTACTGAAGGAGATGCTACTGATTACTTATTATTATTTGATTAGAAGCATGAAAATATTTTGTGCAGCAGCGATAAAACATTTGCATTGTCTTTTAAAACTCAGAGTATGAAACGTGTTTTTCTTCCAAATAAATATGGATATAGTTATGCCTAACAGTATCTCAGGCAAAAGTAGGTGTATTGAGAACCTGATCAATAGTGATAAATAGATCAATATTTTCTGTTGTTTAATATGTCTTTAAAAGACCATAAAGTTCCACAACCCTGGAAGGAATCAATTATAATACCAGCAGCAAAAACACTACATGATTTTAGGCCAGTTGCATAAAATCACTTTTTATGAAGACAGAATCTGACTAGCAAAATAAACAAACTGCTGAATCCATTAAAATTTATTTATATATAGGTTCTGAGGATGCAATTACGTTACAGTTTATATACTTGCTTGCAGGCTAATGATTTTTCCCCTTCACTTTTTAAACTTTTTTTGTAGCACTTTTTATTATTATTATTATTATTATTATTATTATTATTATTATTATTATTATTAATTTTTAGAATTTGATCAATCTTTTGATTTTCTTTTTTTGCTCTTTAAGAGAAAAGAGAAGCCAACATGAATGCAGTAAGCAAAATTTATACCTTTAATAACATTTGATTCAAATATGATGAGCTTCTGTACTGTTTGTATGTATAACTAGACCCAATAATAAAATTCCCTACTGAAAAATTCTATATTTGTTTAAACGCACTACAATATTTTGCTCTGTCACTAGAGGGGGCAGTTGCCATGGTGTGTATCATTAGATTTTACAGAATGTGTGCATTAGAGAGAGAGAGAGAGAGAGAGAGAGAGAGAGAGAGATCTAAAATCCAACATGCATAAGTACTATAAAAAATGTTTTTTTTTTCTTGTATACAAGATCTGTACAGGTATTACATTTTAGTAGTCATCGGTAAGAATGAGGTTGAAGTTGAATCATTCATTGTTAATTACTTCTGAACAATATATGAATAGATCAACGCACACCTTACTTTAATATATTTATTCTCTCTATTGGTCAGAAATTGTCCTCCCAATGAAAACACACTCTGTGAGACAAATCCACTTGAGCATCAAAATACAACTCATTGTAATGGTATTGTAAATATTGATTAAACAAATTACAGTACTTTGTGTTAGTCATTCTTTCCTTTTACTTCTTTCCTTTTTTCTTTTTTGTGTGTATGACCTATATTTTAATAAAGTAAGCAATCATGAAATAAATTAACTAATATCCAGAGACCATCTACATATAAGAAAATTCAATATTTTCATAGAGCAATATTAACTAATTTATTTAGCTGCAAGCAATGCACAGGCCTACATTTTACTGCTATATTTTGAATAATAGGATATATATTTCAGTTGGTTTTATTCTGCAGGTCAATCGACTATTAAACCCTCTTGGGCCTTCCGCCCAGAATGGGAATGGGATAGCTATGCTGGCTCTCCCTCATGACCATAAGGCTGCACACACACATACACACACACACACACACACACACACACACACACACACACACACACATATAAGATCAACAAGTGCTGGTCATTTAGATGAACTATGAGCTAAAATTTATTTGCAATTTCTGTATTTTAAGGAGATTTATAAATAACATGGGAAAGAGCATCAACCTTTTTTACCATTAAAGTAGTCAAACATAAAAATCATGGGAATTTTGTGTGTGTTTGTGTTCACAGACAGCTACACCTACACTTCATGCTGGACTGTAATGAATGAGTTATGTATTTTTGACATTTTTGACCATTTGGCTGAAGAGAGCAAAGACAAGAATTCCAAATGCCGGATGTGTGTGAGTATGAGACCAAGAGCAACCAAAGAGAACAGGTTTGAATACGAGAGTCATGTGAAAGGTCTTGTGATCAAACAAATTATCAGTTTGTTAATTTGTTTGATCAGTTAATAATACAAAAAGGATTATGTTGTAACCACATTTATGAATTTAAATAGAGGTTATATAAAATCAAAAAACACAATTTGTAGTGTAACTGGATTGAGTGGGATAAATCTCATGTTGTGATACGATATACAGTTTATTCCAATAATCTGTGTAAAACAAATTATTTGCAAGTAGAGTGTGAATAGAGCTTTGGATGATCCTTAATCTCATTTGTGTCTGATAACCTCATTTGTGATTGTGTGTTAAAATGGAATTCAGGCTTATTCACCTGGAAAATTTAATACCCAACACTAATCCATTTAAGGGAAAAAAAAACAGAAACATAACAAAACTCTTAAATAATACCAGAGCTTCAGAACGTGGCTCAGGCTTCCTTTCATGGTGAAAATGCTTTATATATCCTTTATGTATTATTGAAACACTGCTGAGTAGACTCACTAAATATGCTAGAAATGTTACACACACAGCTATTACCTCTGTCCCAGCATAAATGTTAAGCAGTCAGTGACCTTGCCAGTTTCTTTTTCTGAGATAATTTATACAAATGTAAGCAATTTCTCTCTTTAAATTATTTGGAATGTCCCGGAAGACTTTGAAGTCTAATGGAATGTGCCTTCCATGCAGAGAGACGTGAGGCATACATTGTGCCCTGTGTGTAAATGTGTGGTGGACGTTATCTCCAATGATAAGTGCATACATGTGCTACCTATGTCTGATGCAGGAAAGGGTACCAATGCTATGGAAAACCACTTGTCTAGTACCAGTACCTAAAAAAAAACATTTAATCTGGCCTCAGTTACTTCAGACTGGTTGCTCTGACATCATGTGCCATGAAGGTGTTGGAGAGACTAGTTTTTAGCACACTTGATGCCACAGGTCAAACCTGCACTGGACCCAATCCAGTTTGCATCTAGCCTCATGTCGGGCAGCCTCTTACCTGGATGGTAGCTGTGGTACTATGAGTATCATGTTTTTGATTTTTCCAGTGCCTTCAACACCATCCGACCATTCCTGCTAAATGAGAAGAGTTTGCTACAGTGGGTGTCTCACTGGCTTCCTGTGTCCACCCCCTCACCATATTTGTGGAAACAGAGTGCCTTTGAACTGAAGGAGCATACGATAGTGTTTAAAAAACAAAATTGTGAATTAAATTACAGAGTGGCTTGGTAAGCATTTTTGACATTTGCATACAAACAGTCCAGTGTTCTATTTTCACCCTTGTAGTTTCACCCGTGTTTTCACAGAGTAGAAGAGTAGAATCCAAGTTAACATGGTTAAAATCTGCAGTTATGGTCACAAATGCCTCAGAATGTTGACACTAGCCTAGCAACAGTAATGTGTATGGCGTCAAACACTGCTGCCTGATCAGCTGACGTGAGATATAACCAGAGATTATCATGGTGCAGGACGATTCACTTGATAAATAATATATTAATATTTGAAAGCAAGCAAGTATATATATATATATATATATATATATATATATATATATATATATATATATATATATATATATTGTAGCGCACTTAGAGGGATTGGGACACAAAGGAACAAGCACAGAGACAGGATTAAGACAAGCAAGGTCGTGATTTTATTTTTCCTCCCAGATTGGTGCAATTTTAATGCAGCAAAAGGTCAATGAGAAAGAAATAATAATCAGTTCCTTCCTTTGAGGCGCTTGGGAAGAGATCCCGGCTCCAACTCCAGACAGCAGAAGGGGGGGCGGCTGTGACCAGGTGAAACAGTCCTTCTCCAGGAGCGTAGCAAGGGCTTGATCGGCGATCTGAAGCTCTGGATCAACGGGAGGTCCCTGAAAAAGAATGCCAAAGGGATAACGTCTATTGGTTCCATTAGGCACACCCCCCTTACCTCCCTGTAGCTGCTGAGCCTGGCTCTCCCGTGTGTTGCACAGCCAGAGGGTGAGTGCTACAGCGGCGCTCCTGATTGGCTCTCAGCTTTTCGGCGGGAATTCTGCCGCCCCGCCTTGCACGCTGATTCCTTTTTAGCGCTTTCTCAGCGGTGCTGTCCACGGTGCTTAATCGCCGCCTTTTTAGCGCTTTTTGGGGGCGAGGAGCGGTATCTTGGCTGTGTGGGACGGCGGTGCATGCTCCGTCGTCACAAAATATATATATACTGTATATATATATATATATATATATATATATATATACTTCATAAATAATAATATGGGTACATACTCACAGCTAAAAGTTTGAGTTAAATTGCACCACCTCTTATTTACAAAAACAGCAATCCCTCCACCTTTTCACAGCTAAGTGTTGCATCACTGTCCACCCAAAAAAGCCGGGTACGGAGGCACTGTGATCTGGGAACTCCGTATGCAACCAAGTTTCTGTAAAAAGCACATTAAAGTGCTATCCTGGTACGCCGTCTGGTCCCAAGGACCTCCCATTACCAATGATAACAGGTGGAACTTCAGGTTTAAATCTTAATTTTTGTCTCACTTTGCACTGGATCTGCAACACTAGTGTCTCCTCTTGAGCTCCAATGGAATCTCCTGCCTGTCCCTAGGAGGAAATGTTGTTTGGGAGATCGCTATCAGCTAGTCGCATGTGTATGTAAACACTCTGCTAAGCACAAAAGTGAAGAGAGAACTTCAAAAAGACCATCAAAACAGGACAAAAGTGTATATGAACCACGATGAATGGTTTCTAAAGCAGAAAAAAAAAAATAAAATAAAAATCTGAAACTTAAAATATTGCTCAGGAGCTGCTGTAACAGCACCAGAAATGAAATTTTGTCAATAAACCACTTTGCTTGTTGCCAATCAAACACTGTGGATGGTGCAGTATACTGCTGTTAGGAAATGTTTGTTTCAAAAATACAGGCAAACAAATCCAAAATTGAGAGAAAAGCATGGTCAAAAACAAGCTAATGGTCAGGCAAGTAACCATGCCTTGCTGTCAAGCACAGTAGCAGCTTGTTAGCAACAAACATGGTCTGTGCCTTTTGGCTCTGCATCTTTCCACAAACCATGCATTGGTTGAAAAGAAAGGGTCAAGATTTTATATTTTAAAACAGATGCAATTTGTGCAAGGTTGTCGTTATGTTACAGTCAATTTGCTAGGTACATGACACCATTTTTGGGCTGGTCAGTACTTCAAGGTTTTGCTAACTTCAACTGGTTGAGAATGAGATTTTATCTTTATATCTCATTTTAAGGAATACCACAATATGGAAAACTAGTAAAGCCTATCATTCCAACATCCATGCCTCTGACAGTTAACTCTAAAATCATGCATGTTTTCCAGAATATCATCCTAATTAAAGTCAACAGGTATGGTTGAAGGGAGCATTGAGAAATCCTTTACAGTTAAAAAAAAGGTTCTTTTTAATTAAGAGCTGGTCTCTATATTTAATAGGTCATACAGGAATTTGCCATATCTTCAATACTATTGGCTGTTGTGTAATCAGGATTTCGACAGGCACTCATTACAATAGAAAATTCCCCATCAGACTTTAAATCACTTTAAAAGTTACAAGCCATTTCATGTGAAGTCAATTTCTTCCTTAAATTGTCATGGTTTTATATGTACAGTTGTATCAACATGTTTGGGAACCCCAGGTCAAACAAATTATTGAATTCAAAAAAATTCTGCAAATTACTGCACTTTATCTATAATACTCATCTGCAAACTATGAGTTTCTATAAGCAGCTGACTGAGGATCTAAAACTCCACTGGATATAAAAAGTCTACAGACAGCTGTTAAAATGCCATGTTTTTGTGAAATTAATCCAAGATGAATACTGTCAGAACCTCTTCCATCTTGGGGATGTGGTAGCCTAGTGGTTAAGGTGTTGGGCTACCAATCAGAAGGTTGTGAGTTTGAGTCCTACATCCACCAAGCTGACACTGCTGGGCCCTTGAGCAGTTGTATAAAAATGAGATAAAAAAATGTAATTCACTCTGGATAAGGGCGTCTGCAAAATGCTGTAAATGTAATGTAAATCTTTATTGTGAAATTGCAAGCTATACTGTATATTAAAGTGTAAATTAATAAAAAACATTTTAGGGGTAAAAAGATAAAAGGAATATTGTACCATAAACTGGTTGCATAAGTGTTCAATTTGATTGCATCAGACACTACCACATTATTCCACATAGTTTAGACTTCATCCGGACATTGGCAGAGTGTTTTCTGGTTAAAAAATGCTTCTGTATTGCCACACTCCCCAATAGCACAAACATATGAAGAATTCAGGAGATTGTTGTCACATGCTGCAGCCAGAAATTGCAGAAATTGAGATTCTGTACTGCTTTGTAAAGTCTTTGTGGCTTTTCTAGTCAGATGTAAAACAGAATATATAATAAAAAATCCTATACAATAAGCTGTACTGTATTTGTGCTTAATCAGTCACTTAAGTTGATAGAAGGTATATACTAATTATTTAAAATGTGTTTGAAATTGACTGATTGATTCTAAACTTTGAAAAATTCTAAAAGTGTGTGCACACTTATGCATCCAGGTTACTGTACATTTTTTATTTTTTATTTTTTTCCCCCTAAAATGATTCTTGTTGCTTTCCACTTTAATGTATCTGTTGCAACTTCACATAAAAGTTGAGTCTGACATGATTTATCCTGGTTTCAATTTTTACACAGAAAACCTCCCATTTCAACCTGGGTGTGTAGACTTTTTATATCCACTGTAATCTAATTGATGCCTACAAAGCAGAGGAAGGGTATATAAAAATATCAAAGTAATTTCTGAAATATCATTAAAAAATTGCAGTTAAATGGAACTGTGGAAGTCAAAGCAAGCTCTAGAAATACCAAGAAAACTCTCAAATACAATTGACCATATGCTGACCAGAAAGCAATATGACTATGACACTAAAGATCCACAGGAAAGTTTCTATTTTAAAAAATCTGGTTGTGCAAACATGAGCCAATTGAGAAACTGAAACTGAAGTGAAATTGGCTTCTGAAACAGGAGCATGATACAAAGCATAACTCAAAATCCACCAGAAAATACTTCAAGAAACACACAATGAAAGTTTTGGAATGACCATCACAGTTATCATCATCACTCTGTCTTATTTGAAAATATGTTGGTTACATTCTGTGCATTCAAGACGACAATTTCTTTCTTTCTTTCTTTCTTTCTTTCTTTCTTTCTTTCTTTCTTTCTTTCTTTCTTTCTTTCTTTCTTTCTTTCTATACTTGTTTGTGGTTGAAATTTATTTTGTATATATTTTTTTTTTTTACTATTGTACAGTAACTCACAAACCAATGAGAAATCTGACAACCTGCACACAGCTGTTATAATCTTTCAGTAAGATAACACTCATAACCTTGTGAAAGGTCTGCAAATGGTGTGTGTGTGTGTGTGTGTGTGTGTGTGTGTGTGTGTGTGAGAGAGAGAGAGAGAGAGAGAGAGAGAGAGAGAGAGATAGTGGTGATAATATACTGTATGTGTGCCAATATCTTACCAAGCAAACTGATGACATATAAGAAAACAGCTGGTGTTGTGTGATAGGACTATGCATGTGTGTGTGTGTGTGTGTGTGTGTGTGTGTGTGTGTGTGTGTGTGTGTGTGTGTGTGTGTGTTTTCTTCCTGAAACTCTGCTTTTTTTAAAAAATGTGAATAGTTGACATTTGGGTATAGTGGCATTTTGTCAATTTATCATCCACACACTCACACATACAAGATTGTATTTGTATCAAGAGCAAACCTAACAGCTAAAATAAAGCATGCCACACAGATTTGATGAAATCTAAATGAATGCAGTCAATGTGGCAAGCTGGGATCCCCAGAGCAACAACACTCAACAAATCTCAGCGATTACACACTAATACACTACATCTCTCAGTTCCTGTCTGCCTGATGTCTTTACCTTGCAAGGAATTTGTGCTTCAAAATGATGCTCATGTGAATGACCTTGAGCTTGGAGATATCTCAGTGTGCATTAGGATGTGTTCTTGCATCACTGTGTCCTTGCTTGCTTTCAAATATTAATGTCCAATTTGAAATCCTTTACTCAAGAACACAAATACCAAGCCCACAATGGATTTTGTCCGATTCAGGATGTATTCTTGCTTTGTGCTCAGTGTTTATGCTCCAGATCCACTACCCAGACAAGGATAAAGTGGTTGCTGAGATGAATAAATAAATAAATGAACAAATTCCAGAAGAAAAGAAAGGATTCTTCTTGATCCTTCCCATATATTTATGATAAATTGGTTATTTGAAGTAAAATCTGTATGCAAATTTGAATTGAACAAAAATCAAGACAACTGGTGATCTTTGGTCATGAGGCACAAACATCACATATAGTAATGTGTAAACTTGTGTCAAGACAAGGTTCATTAATTCATTCATTTATTCATTTATCTTCAGTCAAAGCTCTATCCTGGTCAGGGACTTTCAATCTTCATTTTATTCTTAATGACTCATCTTGCCCTTTGCATGGTGACTGTTGCTAGGTGACCCCATTGCTAGGTATGACATATTCTTTTTAAGACTGTGATAGGTTGTCGAAGAAAAAGGAACGCTTTTTAACTATGATCTATTATAAGCCTTTACTTTGTCTCTATGTTAAGGATATTTGAGTATATATGGTGTAGGGATTACGTTTGTGACCGATCCTTTTAGCAATGTGCTAACATCTGTATATTACAAATGTAATGAAAATGTAAACATAGAATTGTTATAGCTTCAAATTATATTAGCGTATCTCTAAATGCCATAGCAGCAGAATATATGGCAGTTCTGCACTGTTGGAGATGTTATCTCTAATATGATTGGTCACAATATAATCTGTACATGATCTAATCTGTAGCATCTGTAGCGCTCTGAGCAGTAGAACACAGAACCGCACAGACAGACAGGGAAAGTGTTATCCAAAAACGTTTATTTAGCCAGATATTAGGCAGTAAACTAACTTTTTGACCTTGAGACATTTTAAAGGTTAAGATGCTTTTGTGAATAACTTTTATCTGTACTAGGATCTTCTATTTAATTCTAAGGAGAAACACACACATTTATAAGAATTTTTTTAGAAATTCGTCACTAGCAGCAACTCTTTGCGCTAAGAATTTTTATGTATACTGGCCCAGATCTGAAAATAATGCATAAGCTTTTTTTTTTTGGTGAGCACAATGCATGTGGGGCCAGCTCCAGCAGAAAGTGATTCAGATGTGCAAGAAGCTTCAAACATGTATTATAGCATCAGGATGGACCAGGCGGGTACAAAGAACACAAACAGAGCCAGGAACAGGTACTGATATTCTTGTTGGTAATCAATAAAAATGGAGAGGCAGGAAATAATACAGACATCAGCAACATAATGCATCTATCCAGTTCCCTCTCTAAGAATATGCTCTGTCCCCTACAGTAGTATAGTTTTATTCTAGGTACTAAAAAAGAACCTGCATATTAAGATCATAATAGAACAAAAGTTCACCCAGTTGCTGTAGCGTGAGACTATTCAGTGCATTAAAAGCATCTTAATATGAAAAATCACAAGTAAATGCAAACAGTCTTTGTGGATTTAGAGAAAGCGTATGGCAGGGTGCCAAGAGAGGAGCTATGGTACTGTATGAGGATGTCAGGAGTGGCAGAGAAGTACATCAGAGTAGTTTGTATGAGAGGAGTCTGAAAGGTTCGGTGCCTTGCTCAAGGGTACCTCAGTCGTGGTATTGCCGGCCCGAGACTTGAACCCACAACCTTAGGGTTAGGAGTCAAACTCTCTAACCATTAGGCCACGATTTCACTTACAGCAGTGAGATGTGCCATAGGTCAGGCAGAGGAGTTCAAGGTGGAGGTGGGGCTATATCAAGGATTGGCTTTGAGTCTTTTCTTGTTTGCTGTGGTGATTGAAAGGTCTCAGGTATGAATGGGGAGCAGGTGTGTTAAATTTGGTGTTATCACTCTCACTCTCTCATACTGATCACTGGAAGTTCAACATGGCCCCTACTGGCAAAGAACTCTATGAGAATCTGAAAAAAAGAATTGTTGCTCTACATAAAGATGGAAAGAAGATTGAAGATTGAGCATAAGAACTTCATAAGAACATAAAGAAGATTGCCAAGACCCTGAAACTGAGCTGCAGGATGGTGGCCAAGACCATACAGTACAAAACAGGTTCCACTCAGAACAGGCCTTGCCATGGTCGACCAAAAAAGTTTAGTGCACGTGATCAATGTCATATACATAGGTTGTGTTTGGGAAATAGACATATGAATGCTGACAGCATTGCTGCAGAGGTTGAAGGGGTGGGATGTCAGCCTGTCATTGGTCTGCATAGCTGTCACCCAGAAGGAAGCCTCTTTTAAAGATGATGCACAAGAAAGCCCACAAACAGCTTGCTGAAGACAATCAGACTAAGGACATGGATTACTTTAACCTGTGGTCTGATGAGACCGTTAAACTTCGTTCAGATGGTGTCAAGCATGTGGGCTGCATGAGTGCTCCTGGCACTGGTGAGCTACAGTTCATTGAGGGAACCATGAATGCCAACATGTACTGTGACATACTGAAGCAGCGCATGATCCCCTCCCTTGAGAGACTTGGATGCAGGGCAGTATTCCAACATGATAACAACCCCAAACACACCTCTAAGATGACCACTGCATTGCTAAAGAAGCTGAGGGTAAAGGTGAGGGACTGGCTAAGCATGTCTCCAGACCTAAACCCTATTGAGTGGGGCATCCTCAAACAAAAGGTGAAGGAGTGCAAGGTTTCTAACATCCACCAGCTCTGTGATGTCATCATGGAGGAGTGAAAGAGGACTCCAGGGGCAACCTGTGATGCTATGGTGAACTCCATGCCCAAGAGGGTTAAGGCAGTGCTAGAAAATAATGGTGGCCACACAAAATATTGACAATTTGGGCCCAATTTGGACATTTTCACTTAGAAGTAAAATGTAAATGTGCAGGCAGACCTCACATCAAGTGTGTTGACAGTTCCAGAGCTTCTTGGAAACTTTCCATGGTCCTGGAACCATACCTGAGCCTTACCTGAGGCTCCTTATGAGTTACTGAATTTAAAAGGGGCTTTTTAACTAGTATTAGCCTCACTCAAAAGAGTAAGATATCTGCAGGACCTGTCAGTAGCCTTTGCCAAAAAGCCTGAATCTACATCATATACATGTCTTGGCTTTTATAATCTATTTCCAACATTCAGACCAGTGGCATAAATCCTCTCTACTTTTGGTCGGCTTTGGGGTAGGGGTAAGCGGTAAGATAGTGTGGTCATCAAGCAGCACATTTCTCTTTGGTTGTAGGAGGTCATGTGGAGAAGCAATGCGTGCCAGCAAGTCCATATAAGGGCATCTATGTCACATCGCTCCAGCTTCTTTGTCTTCAGGAAGTGCTCTGTGTATAATTTTGTCTTTGTCTGTCTTGTCTGTTAATAAAACAGGAAAAAATAGGGATATAACAGACGGCAATTATTACAACTTCTAAACAATTCAAAAGATGTGTGCATCCGTGTTCGCGCTATATCATGGTGGATGACACACATTCTGTTTGCGTTGTTTGTTTGGGTTAGCATCATGCATGCATGGCTCAAGGGATAGCAAGGGATTCCCCCACCATTGGCTTTTCTTCAGCCAAGTGACTGCTTTTTGTCGCACGGGTCCCGCGATTGCCGATTGCCCGCGAATTGGCCTGGGGCTTGCAGGTTGATCTGGCAGAAATGGAACAAGAGACAAGTGAATCCCTTTCTCTTGTCCTTTCTGATGACTCTTACACCTCCACTTTGGATTTGAGAGCTCACGCCGCGATTTTTCCAGAACTGAATGAGATGCTGTAATTGTCTGCATCAGAGTCTGAGGAGCTCAGTGAGGATGATGACATGCTGGCCACTGAATTTCCCCTTTATTCACACTTTCCAAAAAGTTAAACTTTTGTCTCGTCAGTCCACAAAGTATTTTCCCAAAAGTCTTGGGGATCATCAAGATGTTTTCTTTCAAAACTGAGACAAGCTTTCATGTTCTTTTTGCTCAGCAACAGTTTTCGTTTAGGAACTCTGCCATGCAGGCCATTTTTGCCCAGTCTTTTTCTCATGGTGGAGTCCTGAACACTGACCTTAACTGAGGCAAGTGAGGCCTGCAATTCTTTGGATGTTGTTGTGGGGTCTTTTGTGACATCTTGGATCTTGAGTCAACGCTGTGCTCTTGGGATAATTTTGGTTGGCTGGCCACTCCTCCTACTTTCTGCAGTAATGGACATTCGGCTATGCAAGCACATTTCTACTCCTCAGGCTTTTTCAGTTTTGGCTCAGGAGCAGGGGGTTTCACCCCTGCAATCACCCTCTCAGGGTCATAAGGGTTACACGTTGTGCACTTTGTACGCTTCTTATGTGGAAGAGACCCCATTTCTTACCTTGGGTCCAACTTATGGAGCTTGTCATCGCAAGAAAATTTTGTTGGACACCTCCCTCACCGGCTTTGGTGCAGTCTTAGAAGGTACGCTATCCCTCCACTGGATCTGCTCCTGGGAGTCCTAGCCAGAGTGCACCAGGATTGAGTTGGCAGCTCCACACTAGCCTGGGTCTAATTTGTGGACTTGATTTCCCTCCTAGACGGGACTCCTTGGGAGATTTCTGTCAGTAGGGAGCTCCTGCCTTTGGCAGAGTGGAAATTCTCACCCCCCACCCTGAAATATGGAAATTCTGGGTCTGGACCCCAGGTAACCAGCTCTTAGGATCTGGTCTCTCAGCTGAGGAAGTTGAGACCATATTGAATCCATCCACATAAAAACATCATGCTATGAAATGTTGACAATTTTACCTCTGGTGTGATCAGCACCAATAGGACCCAGTCCGCTGCTCTATTGGTTCATCTATTGGCTGAAATTTCTGCAGACACGCCTCTCTGGGTAGGGTACTATTCCCCAAGCATATGAGGTGTTTGACATGTCTTTGCCACTGGAAATTAGGGCTTAATCGACTAGAAGTATCACCTCATCCAGTGACTTGGCTAAAGGTATTCCTGGTACTTTTCACACAGCTTTAACAAATTTTATAGCTTTATAGCCAATCTGGGATCCTGTGTCTTATGGGGTTAGTTGATGTCCTGTTCCAGTAGTTGCCCACTCCGCTCTCACAGCCCGACAGGACAGACATCTTTGGCGGCATTGGTATTGATGTTGAACATATGTAACCTGGGTTCCCTAAGAAGGGAATGAGATGCTGCTTTGCTTGCCACACCCCAAGCATCCAATTGTGCTTCCTTCAGACAAATAAAAGACATTTGGTAAAATGTTTGGACAGTATTAAGACAAATACAGACTGGGTGAAGACAGTTTACAGCCACACATAACTTATTTCCCTTATAGTCTACATTTTATACCATATTAAAGAAGAATGTCTTGCAAATGAAGGCCATTCCAGCAATTATGTTCTTTTTCTGAACTCTTTAAACAAAATGTGAAACAGAACAGATAGAACCTCATCAAGTCAAGATATACTCTTAGGCTAAAGAAAAATTTATTGCCAAGCCTGCATGTCTTCTGCACCGGGAATAATAACTGCTGCTTTTGCATATGTATGACCAGTGCTCTAGTTGTAAGCCCTCAGTCCACAGAGCCTTGAGTTGACCAAACCTCTGCTGACACTGAATAATATACACAACAAACACACAGAAGTGTGTGCTTGTATTTTTGTACATGCATATGGATAAGTAGATGAGAACACACACACAACATTGCACTTCTCCCGTTGTCTTCTTACATGAGCAAGTAGGTTATTTTGCATTTCAGACAGAAACTCCTGATTCCTCTCTACCTTTTTCTTTCTCTGTCTGAACACAAGGACACTGCCATGTCAAGACTTTGTGGCTAATTAGATTGACCTTTCTTTTATGCAGTCAAACAAGCTCATGAAATAAATAACTAATATGCCCCTTCCTAGGCTCATTAGTTAAGAGGAAATTTTTGGGAATGCATACAGCATGGTTAAATGTTCGACTCACTTTTCAAGCCAGGGTTAAAATGGTGAAGCATTCCTACATTAACTCTGTCAAACAATAGCAGTTTTTGGTTCATTAGATTCTCTGAGCTTATTGGCCATATGGCTGCCAGGCCTGCTTCCATTTAGATAGAGCAGACACATTTATCTCCATTTCATGAATGCTTGGTTGAAGTGTGCACTTATTGAGCAAAACCGCACCATTCTGGATGTCTCTCTCATGCTCTCTACATATCTGTCACTCGATCCTCCTAGCTCTTTGCATCACTGATGTGACCATCAGGACAATCTCTAGACATTCCGCATTGTTCATTCTACCTAATTCAGACATTCAAGCTGGACTTTGTGTCATTGTGACATTTAAGTTGAATCTTTAAATTTTATTTTCTGCAGTCACTACACAAAGAGATATGTGTAAAATATCCACTGACCTAAGAAATACCTTTTAGCTTAATACAACCTTAAAATTACAAGAGCCTGGGTGAAGATAAAATCTCAAAATACTCAGGTCACAATAACCACTCAGCAACAAAAAAACTTTCGTTTTCTTTTCTCTGCATTTCAATGTAGGTGAGATAATATTGGCACATTGTGAAACATCTCAGCAACAATGAAGACGTTTGAAATATTTTAATAGAAATAGTAAGGGTAGCATGCACTAGCATTCTTTATGCTTTTACAAAAAATATATGCTGTGTGGAGTCTGTCATGTATTATTACTTATTACACAATTATTACAAGCTCTTGGATAAAAACAGTTACAGTTGGTCATGTCATATTCTTCAAGTTCTACATCCATTCCCTGCATTGCACAGGAAAGTGCTTGGTGCAGGTTGTTGCCAGTAATTCCTGCTTATTTACCACCGCTGAACATTCTCAACTCTGGCACAATTGATAGTGCTTCTATGAGCTATTAATCATAGATATGGCATCATAAGATATGACATTAATCACTGGATGGGGATTGGTCATTAAAGTGTGGAAATGGGTGATGTATCACATTGTCACTATTAGGCCATAGTGAAAAATGGAACACTTGTTTAGCATGGCCGTAGAGAAGAAGATATATGGATTGTGTCGCTTAAATATTTGCCAAACTCTTTTGATGTGCTCTGCTGATAATTAAAAATGAAGGCATGTGATGAGAAACTGATTGATTTCAGTTGATTATGTGCATTTGAGTAAGGTTTCAGTAGCAAATTATATTACTTTAGTATTGAGATTTTACAGTGCATAGACTTGTGCTGAGTACATGACACATTCTTGACCATTTTTTTAAGACAGTTATAATACAAGGGTTTGGTTAAGATTATGGTTATTAGATATGTTAAGGCTGTTTTACAGTTCACAGGGTTTTCATATACAGTAGTTCTTGTTTTGAAAGAGTTGCTTGCCACTCTCTGCCTCTAAGCTTTTGAATGTGCAGAATTAGATTTTGGAGAAGGCATTTTTTTCCATTCTGAATCTCTATTGGGCCCTTAGTTATGCCAATACATCTGAGAGCACTCTTTTTAAATCTACTGTAATTTAGGTTTCTTGTAATTAGTTGTCCTCCTCTTCTTGCATATACAAGAGTTTATAGCACTTTTAAGTATTTGTTTTCCTGACAACTCACTTGTCAGTGTGGAAGAGTACTGTAGCACACTAAACTAAGACTAGCTTCTCTAACATCACTGCTTATAAAATATGTAATAATACAAGCAAAAGCTCCACTAAGTCAAATATAATTACTAGTGAATTGGTAGTACAGAACAATTGTAGTTTTAATTCAGCTGAATAATAGTCACTCCTGAATGCATACATGTTGTTTACATGGTACAGTATGCTAATGCTGTAAACTGTGATTTTCTCTAAATTCTCAGGTGATTCAAATCAGTCAGCATCACACAGCCTCCTCGAGGCAACTCAGTTGCTTCTGATCACAACCCAGCTTGTGGCCAGATGTGTATTTAGCTGATGTCCAAATGTCTCTCCTATTTTTAACCACAGCCATCTTGGGGGTCTTTCTGCTGGTATTATGACTAACTCTTCACTTCTTTATGCCCTTGATGCCCAACATGCTGAGGGTAGAGATTGGTTGTGGAAAGGCTTCCAACCTCTACTAGCAATCCTTTTGATGACAAGCCATTGTACACTTAAATGCAGCACCCTAAACTTACTCATTTTTAAATTCACTTTTCATGCAAAATTTATACACTTACCTGAAGACAGGGTAAAGGGCAGAGTGATGGTCTTGATAGATAAAGACATGAAGAACAACATTAAATCCATGTGTGTTTCTTTTAGGGAATAACCCATTAAGAGTTAATTAGAAGAGCAGGAAGTCCATAGGGAATTGATGCTAGGCCAAATGTCTATCAACTACGATTCCTTATTTTTCTCTTTCATACATGATGGGGTATTTTGGCTGTCTGAAATTCCATACAGAGAGACTAGATCCATGACGACAGGAGAACTTGCAGGCCTTCCAGAATGTTCTGCATTTATTAGATCCAGATGTACCTTGCCTTTCACATACTCCAAGGAGGAATATCTATTTCTTACGTTAATGAGGCCAGCTCTAGGTAATGGGGATCTCTCAGATCCATCAGATTTCTCTCCAACTCAGTTCCAACTTAATCAAAGTTTCTGGCCCATATGTTTTTTATGGATTTCCAATGAAATGCACAGAGCATGTGAGAAAAGATGAAGATATTATGTAGCCAATCTTCTCTCTCTCTCTCTCTCTCTCTCTCTCTCTCTCTCTCTCTCTCTCTCTCTCACACATGTAGTTGTGCTTTATTTGTCTACAGCAGAGGCTGAAATGATGATTACTTTTTTAGTTACACTAAACAGGGAATTAAATTACAGTACTTTTGACTTTAGATGGCAGAGAATAATTAAGATATACAGTGCTTGAGCAAGGTCCTGTAAACTCTAGCCCTGTTTATTTAGTGATCACCTAATTATTTAGTGATCACCTAAGAAACAATTTTGCAAGAGGAATTTGAATTTATACAGATGATGTTGAACACTAATCCTGCCACTAATCCTCAACCTTAGCCTTAACCATCATATATTTGCATACAATTTGTGCTAGAGGTCCCAAAAAACTGACCCAAAATGGATATGACTTTTCTGTCTTGGCATTTTGGATTGTTCTCATTATTCAACATCATGCCTGTAAAAACATTTTTGATATTTGAATGTTTGTTTTGTTCAGTTGTGCAACATATTCAGTCACCTAATAATAAGAAACTAGCAAAGGTAGAGAGGGATGTTGAAACTTGTTCATTTTTTATTGCTAAATCCCTAAACTATGGCAGTTTTTTTTCAGAATGGCATAAAAGCATGTACACTCAATTAGAATCAGTAACATTTTAACACAGTAGCAAAAACCTATTCGGTCTTTATTTTCTTCATAGTAAATATAATAGTTTTAATACTAATAATAGTTTTAATATTGGTCCACAAGTCATTGATGATTAAATCCTTAGACATCTAAGAGTCAAATTAAAATGGATGTGTTGGAGATGTTTGCTGAAAGAGAGTACACTTTATTATGCTGCTTATTTATTTATTTATTTATTTATTGCTTGTTGTAATGATAGATCCAAAGTTAGTTGAGTTAAAATGGTTTATCTTAAAGAAAAATTCCACTTTAGTGTGCTTATTTGGGATCCAGTTTTGTGAATGATATTTCTATGAAATGGTGGGAAATTTGATTCTCCATTACCAATCCTACTATCATGAATAATGGCCCGAATCTTCTTTCATCTTTTGCTATTATGAAATGATTTGGACCTGGTCACTCAGTCCAAAGAAATAATAACACTTGTTTGCATTAAAATCGCCTGAAAACAGATTCTGTAGGGAAAGAGAAAGAACATACATTATATGTTTATGCTTTTTTTATTGTGTAATTGCTAGTAAAATCAAAGAAGTCTATGAAATAATGGGATTTCAAATGGTTCATTTTTTTAATTGCATTGATTTTAATTCAGGGGCACGGTGGCTTAGTGGTTAGCACGTTCGCCTCACACCTCCAGGGGTGGGGGTTTGATTCCCGCCTCCGCCTTGTGTGTGTGGAGTTTGCATGTTCTCCCCGTGCCTCGGGGGTTTCCTCCCCCGGTCCAAAGACATGCATGGTAGGTTGATTGGCATCTCTGGAAAAATTGTCCCTAGTGTGTGATTGCGTGAGTGAATGAGTGTGTGTGTGTGCCCTGCGATGGGTTGGCACTCTGTCCAGGGTGAATCCTGCCTTGATGCCCGATGACGCCTGAGATAGGCACAGGCTCCCCGTGACCCGAGGTAGTTCGGATAAGCGGTAGAAGATGAATGAATGAATGAATGATTTTAATTCATATTCTTCTTGTAAATAATGGTTAGTTCTTATAAACTTGTCACTATACATCGTTATTACCCAAATGTCACCATTACTAGTATATTAATTATGAGTCATTTGAAATGGCTACAAGTTGACACTGATGCTGATAAAAGAGTAGCTTTGGTAAACCTTTTTATTCAAATCAAATTACAGTGTAGCAAAAACAAAACAAATCCAATCAACCAAACAAAAGGTACTGAATTTTTATCAGCTGACATTGAAATTCTGTAAGACTTCCACTAACCCATCAGAATCAAATGCTACCTAGCTGTAGATAAAAAAAAAAGAAAGAAACACACTGCAAGACTTCCCAGTACAAACCACTTATATTTCTGTTATTTCGATTATTTTTGGATTTTGAATTGTTTTGGGGCTATACAAACGTTTATTTTATTAAAGGAAAATTAATCACCTGAAGCACTTGTTAATGATATTTTAAATGCCCAAAATAATTACATAACATGTTCTTAATAAATATTAAAGGTGCAGATGGCTGCTGGGCATAATGATAAATAGCAACACTTGTAACTTGCTTATTAGTTATCAAAGAAAATTAATTACAGTATTTTTTAGAGCATATCTCCATTCCTGCAACACTGAGTGTTCTGTTCACAAATGACTGATCTGACCCCAGTGCTGTCGAGGAGCTGTGCTTACATGGTGAGAAACCTCTACAATGGGACACTGTTCATGTCTATGGTGCTGATGGTTCTACATGTGTTCTTGGCAAGTTTTTGTATGAATCAGCTATCACATTATTGGTAATTTTGTTGTTGTTGTTGTTGTATTGTCTAGATCTAGAACTAGGTAACTTGATATTCACAATATCAAGGAGACAATTTAAAATGTAATTTTTTTTTGCCCTGATCTGAATGGATACAGTTTTACTAACATTTTTGAAACAAAAATGAAGCAGTTCACATGAGAATGCCCACAATCATAACAACTAACAATGTTAGTGTGATGTGACATATTCACTGATTTGGTGTCTTATTGATTTTGTGCAAGATAAATTAAAATACATAGAAATACAAGGTTTCTTAATCCTAAAACATGTGAAGATTAAAACACAGCCTGCTTTGAGGAAATGGCATTAAGTGGTCTCCCTGGCCACAATGTGACCTAGGCAGTTACCTACAAGTCCCAGATGGGTTGGCTCTGTTGCCACTAAAAATCTTTACAAAATTCAGAGGAATTCCAAGCAAAATCATAATCATAAACCTACTGTATATGTATACAGACCTCAAGGACAACATTTAAAAATGTAAATTTATATTTTAGCATCTTAAAGTCAGTAGAACAAAAAATATTCAAATGTCTGTAATAACCTTATAACTGGCAGAATACTGTCTTTGAGCTCCCCACATCATTTTAAAGGTGGATTATTACTGAAAAGCAAAGTAGCTCAGTCAGTGGTCTTCTTATTAATAAATATGTCTGAATATTTATTATGGTGCTTTTGTATTAGAAAAGGAAATTCAGGTTACGAATGTTCTAATTCTGCACTTATTTGAACGTGTGAACCTAGGCAGTGACAGCAGGCAGTTCTGCCTCACTGACCACATGAAAAGGACCCATCTGCACACACTCTTCTAAACGTATGGAGCCGAGTCCTCCAAACCCAAGGTTAAACATGCTCCAAACAAAGAGTTTTGGTGGGTACTGAAGTTTACAACACCTGGCAACTGTTGACAAGTTTCATAGGTCACTTTTGGTTAATGTGATTCATATAATAAAAAAAATAATAAAAATACATCAGGTTAGTGAAGATATCAAAATAAATAAATAATGAATAAAACTGATCAATAATGAATAAAACTGAATGACACCAAGCTTTTCAGGCATGTTCTCTACAGAAAGCAATTATCCCACCATGGCATTGTTCCATATTATAATTGCTGTAAAATACAACAGATAAATTACACTGTCTAGACTTGGAATTAAAACAAAATCAGTTGACAAAGGAAAAGCCAGTGGCTCTGTTTTTCTGGCAAAGTATTTGATAACTGGCATAGTTTGGGTTTACTTGTTCCTTTAAAATTAAAACCATTGTAAATAAATACAAAGCTATTTTCACTGATCACCTTCATACTAGATTTGGGCAATTTTATCCTCATGTGGTTTCTTCCAGCACCTATTTCCCGGGGACAAGGACTAGCTGAACATTGCTGTTCATGAAAATTAGATTTCATGATCTACACGGTAACCAGATTCAACCTACCTTACTTGTGGGACATATTGAAGTGCCATTTTAAACAGCACTCTCCAGGACCATTAGACACCACTTGAAACATATATTGGAAATTTGGAGTTCTTTACTGAAGTATAGTATTAGAGATTTGTATAATGTATGCCGGCAGGCATTGAAGTTGTTCTGGCAGCTCCTGTTGGCACAACAAATTGGAATGCATTTTGTTGGTTTTAACTAAATTTCACACTTATCTGTACATTTATATTTTGTTTTGAAAACAAAATAAATGCCAGATTTTTACTCTGTGTTTTTATTAATATAACTGAAAGTGCAAAAGCCCCAGTGTCTGTTTTTAAATAAATTGCTAAATATTGGAGAATTGGGGAAGTGTGTGCCAACACTTGTTTTACTCTTTTACAGTTTATTATTTATAATATATAAAAATATAGGATTTTAAGAATTGAGCACTGAAGACGTAGAAAGGGGTGTTAAAAGAAGTGTAATTTTAATGTCATAATACAGACATTGTGGAAAGGTAGGATGGGAGTGCAGGACATTTGTTTAAAAAAAGTCAAAATAGTACAGTGCAGAAAAATAGGAACAGGCAAATAATAAAGAACAGTTAAAAAAATATTGCAATACAAAATCAGGACCTGTGAACAATGCAAAATTGTAGTAACATCAAATATCTTAGTAACATCATGGACCAAAGAAACAGAGACTTTAGCACAAAACAAGGAACAGAAACAGGCTTATAAAGTGTGCAAACCAAATGTACGTCATAGAATTTAACAATGGGGAACATAATCGAAAGTGGTGACTGTAAGCATGGGAGTACTGTTGGTTGCTGACATTTGACCATTACTATCCTAACAGCATTGATATATATATAAATATACTGGTTGTTTTAATAGTTTTTAATAAATATGTATGGATTACTATAGTCATACAGCTGAGTAGAAATACATAAAATAGCTGTTCAAGTACATGCTTATGTACTAAATGACATATCATAAAACCTTTGGTGTTATTTAACTTTCAATATGCATGGTTAAGTGGCTATTTTCACCAACTCTCCTATTTATTTTATTCATTTTTATAAATAAACTCATAATAGCATTAGTACTTAATTTACAAACTTAAACATGTTTCACTGTCATATGTAATTCTGTTTAAAAATTTCACTTTTAAAATATTGTCAGACAACACACTACAATGCCTATGCAAATTCATTTGAATTTATTAACACAGTTCAAACACATCCAGAAAACTTCAGGAAAAAGATAAGTCAAATTCAGTCAATGGTCAAATGCAGAGAAAGAGTAAAACAGGCTATGTATTGGACAGGAAAACACTAAGCATATGTCAAAAATTTTAAATCTGTCTATAAAATTTTAAATCTCTATACAATATGCAGGCCTGGTACTGGCACAGACTTACAGAAGTGAATGTTTACTTTGCATTACTTTAGTCCAGGGGTTGGCAACCTTAAACACTCAAAGAGCCATTTGGACCCGTTTCCCACAGAAGAAAAAAACACAGGGAGCCACAAAACCCATCTGACATCTAAAATGAAGATAACACTGCATATATCATTTTTTACCTTTATGGAAAGTATAGAAAAAATTGTAGTGTGCTGCATTTATGAAATCAATGAACTGCTACCGAGTAAACGGAATTTTATTTCTGCAGGTAAACAAAAATATTTTGAACAGTTTGAACTAACCTTAACAAAAAAGGTTGAAGGCTGGGTTGAAGGTTACTTTCAAATAAAATATTCAATGTCTAATTGAGTCCTCTTTGTATTCGTTTCATCAAAATTTTAACTTGCCGGCTGCAGCAAGCCAAAAAGGCCGTCTGCTTCTGTGTGTCGGATTTCGCAAGTCGGCAGTTATGACGCATATTTTGAGCAACAAACAAATTAAACACGGTTTATTTTAATGTTACAAGAGCATCATAATCTTAGAATTTAGAATTACATTTTTTTAAAAACTAACTAAGTAAAATAAAATAAATTTAAATTAAATATTTATTGGGGGGTACGGTGGCTTAGTGGTTAGCATGTTTGCCTCATACCTCCAGGGTTGGGGGTTCGATTCCCACCTACGGAACATGTGTGGAGTTTGCATGTTCTCCCCGTGCCTCGGGGGTTTCCTCCGGGTACTCCAGTTTCCTCCCCCGGTCTAAAGACATGCATGGTAGGTTGATTGGCATCTCTGGAAAATTGTCCGTAGTGTGTGTGCGTGCATGAGTGAATGAGAGTGTGTGTGCCCTGCGATGGGTTGGCACGCCGTCCAGGGTGTATCCTGCCTTGATGCCCAATGACGCCTGAGATAGGCACAGGCTCCCCGTGACCCGATACAGTTCGGATAAGCGGTAGAAGAGGAATGAATGAAGGAATAAATATTTATTTTCCAAATCTACAGGGCGCCACAGCAGAGGGATGAAAGAGCCACTTGCGGCTCCGAAGCCGCGGGTTGCCAACCCCTGCCTTAGTCAATCTGGCCATGCTTGTAGGCTGTGGTCAACTGTGGGAAATGGAGTCCTAGACGTTTTTGGATCTGACACCTATGTTTACAGTCAACTTTACATTAAAAAAAAGTTATTAAAATACATTAAATATGCTTAAAAAGAAAAAAATTGTGCTATTCCTGTTGGAAGTTAAAGGTTGTCTGCCTTGATTTTTATAATGAAATTCTAGTGGAGACTAGGCTAGCACAGATACAATAAACTCGGCTGAGAGTTAAGAAATGTCTAAATCCCACTGACTTATCCGCGGGTTTTTGAAGTGTAAACTAGAAAACTCGTGGCCTAAATGGACCAACATGCCCATAATGTTTTAAAATAAAAAAAAAAGCAGACTCAGAATTTCATAATAAAAGTCTTGGTTGCCACAGAAGATCCCTGATATTTATAAAGATTTAAATGCAACTCATTCAGGATGTATTTTTGTTTTAAGATTTGTATATAGTTTCTCTGTAGTCCGGTTATAGTGATCACAATTGTAAAGAGATAAGGGAAGGAAAAGATAGCGAGTAAAACATTTAGCAGTCTGCGGAGATGTTCTGACTTATGAACTGTTTCTTATTCTCTGTAAAGTCTATCTGTGGTGTCCATGACAAGCTCTCCAGTCTACCTCATGCTGGGCTGTCTCAGCAGGTAATGCAGTGGCTAATGGAGATTGTCAGAGAGCATGGTTTTCTTTCATATCATTTTGCTTTGAAATGAACCTCTATATTAAATACAAGCTCTCTAGTAAATCTTGACTGGATTAAACACCTTTGATTAAAAAAAGTAAAATTAGTGATCAATTCTTGTTAAAGAGAACATATAGAGAGCACTACTTGGAACTTGGATGGGACAGAAGAACAGCAGCAAAACTAAACAATACCATATATAACACTTACCACTTGGCAGTTGTAAACTTCATGATGATTGGTAAGAAGGTAGAGATAATAGATAATAAATAAATAATCAGCCATAGATAAATAACCAACTATAACAGCAGTTCTAACAGTCATGCTGGCTGCATCACAAACCAGGTTTTTCTTCATGTGCCCATTCCTAATATGTAATTGTTTCTATAGTAATAACTCAGACTAGTATGGAGGATGCTACACATAATCAAAGGTTAATAATAAATGGATGTTTAAACTTTAGTAAACCAAGAAAGTGTATACTAGTTTGTATGGTCAAGCCTACTGTAAGGACATCTGTATATAATATTTATGGAATGTGTGTCTGGAGAAAACATTTGCCTCACATATTTGGTGTTAGGGGTTTGAGTTCCTTTTCTGCTGTGTGTGTGGAGTTTATACGTTCTTTCTATGCTTTGGCAGTTTCCTCCTAGTACTCCGATTTCCTCCCCCAGCCCAAAGACAAATTGTGACTGTATCCTACGTAGTTTGCACTGGCACAGGGTCTCCCCTGCCTTGTGGCCCAGGTCCCCTGGGATAGGCTCCACACACTCTGATACTGTGTAGGAAAGGCATTACAGTCAATGGATGGATGGAAAAAAATCTCCACTTTCTACACAAAGTAAAGCTGTTCCCTTAATCTTTATTAAAAAGTCTTTAGTGCACCACCATAACACTGATTATTTTACTATACCCTGTTGTATCTCTTTGTTTTCTTAACATGATTGTGCATGCACTCTTTTAGACTTTAGTCAATATAAACTGACCTCAAAAATAGGTAGTTTCACAATAAAACAATGTTCCCATTTACCCTTTTTAGCAAGTAATCTTGCAGACATTTTCCATGGTATTTTCTTGTTCATGGTGTTTAATCATCAATATTAAAATTAATAAAAGATATGCCAATTAATGTTTCTATAAATAAAAAAAAATATTGGATAAAAAAATAAGAGCAATTTAATTTCTAAAACTATATATATCATTCATTCATTCATTTTCTACCGCTTATCCGAACTACCTCGGGTCACGGGGAGCCTGCGCCTAGTATACCAATAGTAATTCAACTATTGATTAAATACTCTGTTTCAGTGGCCTAATTTAGTCTAAGACTCAAAAGGATTAATTCTGGGTCTTGAACACCATGTTACAATGGACACAATTTATACATAGATCTAGTCATTGGACAAAATAGTGGGGAAAAAGATCAGTGAGAAAATATTGTTTGCACACAAACTACATGTTGGAGTAAAAATAAACTCAATTATGGTCAAGCACTCTTCTGCTGTCGAATGTTGCTTTATCTTGGATACAGATCAGTGATCCATAACCTGCACTGTGGTGTATGCAGTGCACTTAAACCATTTACACTTAAAGGACACCTTTGAAGCCAAGTATGAAGGCATACTTCCTAGAAGGTCTGTCATCACACATCAAATTTCCCTGTGAAAATAGCCAGTCTCTGGAGATGTTATTGACAAACCAAATTAGCTTTTATGATGGATTTTTGGGGTTTTCAAGCAGACACCATGAGCATGGCCCTTAACCCTTTTGGTTCCAGGGTCTGTGTATCATGGCTTGCTAGTTTGGCTATCCAAGTTTGGATATGTGAAGAGAAGAATTACTTTGTGCTGTAATGTATATGTGACAAACAAAGGCTACTTTTTAGAGATGAGAGAGCATAAATAGTTGACAAAATTCAATTCTATACAACTTAATAACACTCGATCATATATTGATAGAGAGCAATGCCATTTTCAGCCTTCATAGCTCTTAATTACCTCCATAATGTACAGGAACCAGTGTGCTTCTGCAGAATCGAAATGAGTGTGTGTGTGTGTGTGTGTGAGAGAGAGAGGAGGTCGATCAATAGCTCATGATGGGCCTGTCGATAATGTAACTGGGCTACGGGGAAAGCCATGTTGGAGCTCAGCAGGTGTCGTTGGGCTGATTAGCAGGACTCTTTGATCTGTAAGTGTGTGTGTGTGTGTGTTAGTTTGAGGGGGGAGGGTGTGTGTGTGTGTGTGTGTGTGTGTGTGTGTGAGTGAGCGAGAGAATGCTGAGATGAGATAAGGTAAGGCAAAGTAGCAGCAAACATTTATTCATCTGAAGCAGCTGATTCCTATCTGGCAAAATAGGTCACTTAGTTGGCTTGAAATATTTGCAGATTCTTTGTAACACATTTTTTTTCTGCAAGCACGCCTAAACACACATGGAGATTGCAAATGCAAGGACACACAGAGGCATAAATGAATAAATGAGGACTGATTAGACAGGTGGTACCATTAATGGCACTGTGAAATGCAGCATCTAACCTGCAATCAAAACACACAGAATGATTTCACTACAGACAAGGTTATTTCAAGTACAAACTCATATTCACCCATCAAAATGAACAGCATATTTCAATTAAATTAACCTGAGTGGATTTGAGAATTTGTGGTCATAACTTTTAATTTTCCTTCTAAATTCAATCAATTAATTCATCTAGTACTAGGATTGAGAAATAGCCCATATCACATCCTGCCCCATTAGAGATGTCACAAGACCAACAAGCATTACTTTTGGAATTTCTCATCCCCCAACCTCAACACACAAATGTAGTTAGCAAACATGACCATGATTGCAGAGTCACACAAATACAACCTCTTCTAGACAATTTAATTTAAAATATGATGGAAAACAAGGGAATGATTTTTCCAGTTGTCTTTCTTATTTTTCATTTGTTTTTCTTGTCCTTATTCCTTTATTTTTAACACTCCCCTTCCCTCCAAAACACCTATCACCCCTACCCATTTGTCTGTTTGAAGAATGTACAATAAATAGGATGGATGACTGAGAGACAGACCCCTGAACACAGTGGCCCTGAGCAGTCAGGCAGAAAGGTGGGATGACACTCATTCATTCTGGCCAAGGAAGAAAGGATGGCTCTCGTTTGTTTCACCCTGGATGGAGGTGCTTAGAGTGATAATGAAATCATAAGGGGAGATGACACTACAGTGGAATGAGGGGTAGCATCTCTCATCCTACTGCTGTAGAGAACACTACATCATAGCGCGTGTGTGTGTGTGTGTGTGTGTATATATATATATATATAGTGTAGACACCTTTGTTTACAGTCAACATATCTATTTTGGCCTTTTAAACAAAGAAGAATTATTTATAATTATTATATAAATTGTTAATAAAAGTTTACTCACAAACATCATTTATGACCACTATGTGGATGTTTTGGAGTAATTCGGACTCATTAGATCATTTCAAGAACCATTATAAAAAATTTAAAAAATGCAATGGTAAAGCATTGTACAAACAGCAATCAGAAGGCAAAGACAAAGATCAGAAAACCAGGACTATAAAGATCAAAAACAAAAAATCCAATCAATAAACAAAGGTTTGGTAATGTGATGATACAAAGAACAGTGCAAATACTTTGCAGTCTGTGTTGTGTACTGAGAATCCTTTTGTATGCTGTGAGTGTGTGCGTGTGTGTCTGTGGTTGATTGAACACAGGTGTGTTCAATCAGTAACATGGTGATTGGGAGCGTGTGTGTGTGTTCTGGGTAGTAAGAACCTAGTTTGTGGAGGCCATGTTTGGAGGCTGAGGTGTATGCTAGGAGTTGGTGGTGTAATTGACAAGTAGCAAAAATACAGTCTAGGCAGAAAACAAAAATCAGCCCTTACCCAGCATACTTTAATCATGAGCGACTACAGTAGAGGGAAGTGGTGGCTCAGTGGTTAATATGTTGGAATATGGAGAGGACATGAGTTTGAATCCCAGGACCACCAAGCTGCTTAATTGTGTAAAGCCCTATTCGGACGGGATTAGTTTTACGTGGGGACGTGGAGTAATGCAATTTTACCTCAGGATGTCTTTAATATTAATTGGCCAATTCGCACGGGACAAGACATCTCAGTAAAACTAGCAGAAGTGGGAGGGGTAACTCGCTTTACGCACCACAGTAACCTCCTTGTCGTCATGTGTGTATGACGTCGCTTCCTGTTATCACGTGCGCAAACAGACAACATGCCACCTCCATGCTTGCAAAACGCGCCAAAAACGTCTTTTAAACAGGAAATGACGGAAATTTACCGTACATATTTACAGCGGGTCTATTCGGAAGGGATTAGTATTACCTGAGGTAATTTTTCTGGACCTTTTTACAGAAGGTAAAAGTCGATGTAATCTTTACTGACATTGTCCGTAATGATTACCGAGATGGCACGTTTGGACGGGGCTAAAATCACCGAGAATCTCTGGTAATAATTACTTTACCCCCACGTCCGCACGTAAAATTAATCCCGTCCGAATAGGGCTTAAGTCATTCTCGAAACATGTAGTAATACTTGGACTGCGAAAGATGGTATTGTTGCTTCTAGAACCCTGAGGTATCTAGAGATCTATCAGCTCCAGTCAGACTCTGCGATACTTAAGAGGAGTTGTGAACTCCATGTGGTCTTTTACATCAATACAACATTTGTTTGGCTGTATTTTTATAATCACACCCTCCAGTGTCACCCATATGAGGATGGGTTCAGTACAATAATATGTGCCCTGTGTGTCTTGAAGTGAGCTGCAGAATGACAGAAAAAGAGCTGGTGCCTTTCAGAAGCTAGCAGTGATTTCCTGAGACTGTGAGAAATTAGTCTAAATCACTCTAGTCTAAATTTTGTTCTTTTATTTTGGTGTTGAAATATCCATGTGGAAAAAGGGCCAAAAAACAAAAGATTGACTAACACCGGACCCCTCCCTTTCTCTTATGCCGTCCTCCACCAGTATCCTCATTTCTTTCACACTCATCAGGATATCACACTTAGGCTGGTAAGACTTCAGGAAGACTAACTGTCAATGGTGTAAAGTAGTCAGGGGCGTAAAAAGGAAGCACAATTGAATACAGCTAAGTAATGGAACAAATAATACTGGCAGACACAAAACCAATTCAAAACCAATTTCATTAAATATAAGACTCTCATGGGGGGCACGGTGGCTTAGTGGTTAGCACGTTCACCTCACACCTCCAGGGTCGGGGTTCGATTCCCACCTCCACCTTGTGTGTGTGGAGTTTGCATGTTCTCCCCGTGCCTCGGGGGTTTCCTCCGGGTACTCCGGTTTCCTCCCCCGGTCCAAAGACATGCATGGTAGGTTGATTGGCATCTCTGGAAAATTGTCCCTAGTGTGTGATTGCATGAGTGAATGAGTGTGTGTGCCCTGCGATGGGTTGGCACTCCGTCCAGGGTGAATCCTGCCTTGATGCCCGATGACGCCTGAGATAGGCACAGGCTCCCCGTGACCCGAGGTAGTTCGGATAAGCGGTAGAAGATGAATGAATGAATGAATAAGACTCTCATGCTATGGAAGCAATATTGTTAACATTATAGTAATTTGTTCTGTTTTATATATATGAATAAATACAGTATATGTGTTTTTGTAGACCAATATAAGCAGCATTGACAAAGATCTACAACCTATACCAAGTAAGTCATTGAAAGTCACCTCCAAAGCATTCATTTTTTTATTCAATAAGTGAATGTGAGCTAAGTAGCAGAATGTGAGCTCTCAGAGAAAAAGAGAGAGAGAAGTATGCATCTTTTGTCCCCCAAAAACTAGGTCATATATAGAAACTAATGTATAGTATGTACCATCTGCATTACTGTACACTTAAGCATTCAGGCTTTCTTACTTTCTCCAAGCACATTCATGTGCACACACAGATACACTGTACAGTATATCTGTCACACAGACACAATTATCCACCAACACATACTGTATACACACACAATGCCTGCCTGCATAATTCAGAGCAGTTGCCATAAGGCCTTTTGCACCCCTCCGAACATTTTAATGCATGCAGGATGAGTATGTCAATATTTTCATTTTATATTCTCTTACAGAGACCTAGGGATGTTTAGAAGGGCTAGTCGTCTGAGCAGTAATGAAATGTTAAGTGTAGTAATGGCAAAAGCTTTTAAAGTTACAGTGTGTAACTGTATATCTAAAATCATGAATATTGGGCTTGGGAAAATATTTGATATGTTTTGGAACTGCTTTAAATCACTATAACACTCTTGTAATAGTTATTTACAGTCAGAGCTGTGCCATGGGGTGTCAGATCGGAAGTGGTGGAAAATTTTGGAAACACATAAAACGCTAGCTCATAAATGTCAAACGTCATGCCAAAAATGTATTAATGTAAGAAATCTAAGTAAAAAGATGAACGCTCACAATCAGGGCACATAGACAGAAAACATATGAAAAGAGAATGAAATGTTCAAGGTTCATTTAGTTTTCCTTTTAGAACTACAGTAATAAAGTTTTTTTTTTTTTTTTTTAATGATGGGAAGCTAGAGAGTAAGAGGCAGGCTCATGGACTTTGAATCGCTACTCAGTGGTGATGTTTACTTCCAGATTCGCACCAGTCTGCACATTTCATCTTGTATTTTATAGTACATTATAAGAGCCAATACAATAAGCAGATAGGCAGACAGTCAGAACAGAACTTCAGAGAAGGATGCATTTGCAGATTAGCTTATAGGGAATTATTGTAAACAATCAAATCCGAAAATTAGATAATCTCAAAAATGTGAACAGATGATCACATACACAGGGAAAATGCAAACAGAGTAATAAAGGGCAGGCAAGATAAAACAACAAAAAAAAAAAAAAAAAAACTGTGAACGAGGAAAATATGGTGAATTATAAAGGTGAGCTGTGAGTGTGTCAGAATTGAAAATAGGGATGGTGAAATCAGAAGTCCGATGACTGTGGATATGCAAGTGCCAGCGTATGTGAAAGAGTCTGTGTTTTGGCCTAATGTGAGACAGAAGCTTGATCATTAAAATTAACAGTTAAAGTGAAGGTAACAGATTAAAACACAACCTTTATTTTAGCCATGTGAATTTTGACACATTTTGTCATCAGTTTGTGTAACTTTGCATTATTATTATTTTTCAAACACAGTGTTTTTGATGTGGCACTTATTAATTCTGAATCTGTTAACTGGCAGGAGTCCATGCCATTGTAACCTGCAAAAACATTTTCTTCTGTTTGTGACATCCTTGTATATTATATCTTAATATCATGCTTGTATACACTCAATAGCCACCATAATAGGATGACCTGTACACCTGTTTACATGCTGAACCTTGAGGTGGCTAGGTTACAACAGCAGAAGACAACATTGGGTTCCAATTATTTCAGCCAAAAGCAGGAATCTGAGGTCACTGTAGCCTGAAGGCTCATTGAAATTGGACAGATAAAGTCTGGTATGAGATCAGGAAATTCTTCCACTTCCCAGTTTTGCTGAATCTGAATGAATGAAGTTGAAGGTGTATAAATGTTTCTATTAAAGTGGTCAGTGTGTGCTCCCTTAAACAAAATTATTTGCTGGAAGAATAAACCCTAAGAATTGTTAATAATGTAACAAGAATTTTATTCGGTTTTGCCAAGACATTTTCATGCAAGTGCACATACTTGCAGAATAAATTACATCATGTGAGGTTGTAAGCTTATTCATTAATATGTATGCACATTGGTTAATGCAGATGATTATTTAACTTTGTTTGGTTCATTTCAAATTTCAATAAAGCAACTATTAGTTATATTAATGTTACATGTTGAAGTACTGCTTAAGTGTGTGCATTTTATTTGAACTAATGTATAAAATAATTTAAGTTAAAGGAATGGTTAAACATTACTTGAGTTTTTTTTTATGTATTTTTCAGCATCAGTAAAATTATGGACTTTTGAGACATTTTGACAATGAATAAAATACATTTCTGATGCATTTTTAGTGATTTCTTCAAATATATTTTTGCTAGTTTTCAATTAGCATATGCACTCAGACTTTCTGATGCAGCTGTACTAACTTTAAAATGCATGTGTATTTAATAGAGCACACAATGCAGAAGCTGTATCTATTGATATTCATCTCCTTGACCTGGCTAGAACCACTTAAATGTAAATTAGTCTTGAGGAACCAAAATTAAATGGCATTTTTCCAAAAGAAATAATTAAAAACCATCAGCTGCCTCAGATGCCTGTTTGGTTCAGGAAGTGCCATCGGCGAGCAGGCCTCAGATGGCAAAGTAGGAAAAAAGAGAGAGTGGAACTTGCATTTTCACATACATTATTGAAAAGTATTGCTGCCTGCACCCATCTGGCCTGTGTTCTGCTTTTCCAGAAACAGACGAGACCAAGGTCAAATGCGGAATGAGAAGGTATTATTTTATATAACAAAGACCAAATGGAGAAAGCAAACTTTTTCGATTATTATTTTTAAAGAATAAAAAGGGTGTTAGGAAGAGCCTGTGAAAGTATTGTTCTATGAGTGATATTACAAAAATAAATAAAGCTTTCTGTCTGTAATTTTGCTTTCATGTCATTTTTATGACAGTGAGGTTTGTGCAAATGTTAAACTATATAGTGTTGTTAAAAAAGGGTTTTGAAATTTCCTTTGTATCCACTGATGATACATGTCTCTGTGACTTTTGTGTCAATGGGTCTTAATATCTTCATTGTACTCATTTACTGTTTATCAATGATCACAGTATCCTTGACAGCGTATATTGATCCTATGTTAGGAGTGTTAGGTTTGAGGCATGCATATGACCTGGATAGGTTCATTGCAGGGCACCATCACCATCATCAGTGATGTATGGGCACCATGCACATACCCACACATACTTATTGACGGATATGGTAATTATATTAAAGCAAATCCACATGCTGGGAGTACATAAACAGGAACTCCACTGGAAATTAACCCAAGGTCATGACTAAAGTTCTTGGAGCTGTGTGGTGTCAATGTTATCTTCTATATTGTGAATAATCAAATGTTTGAAATTCTGTTGTAACAGCAATGTGCAGACACACATTGAGTTACATTGTAAAGGGCAGAGCAACATCCTGAAGAAGGGAGGGAGGGAAGCATTGGCTACATCCCCTGAGGAGCAAAAAAATGTCCACAGAAGACCAGGGGAAAAAGAAGGCAGACAGATCAGGCCAATAACACCCTCCGCAGGCAAGAAGTGAGGCTGTGTTCCTCATGGGAAAGAGGAAGTAGAGCAGTGTCCCCCAAAGAAGCAGAAGTGGAGCGATGTCACAAAGCACCAGTGAAACAGGAGAGAAAGATCATGTAATTGCACAACTCTGGCTAGAGCCTTGGAGGATAGAACACTCATAGTGGAGTGGGCCATGACTCCTAGAGGCTAAGCATTTCAGCATGCCTCATAGGCCAGAGAAATACTGTAGCATCTGTACCCCAATGAGAAAGGTGCTGTTTGGTTTCTGCATTGCCTCTTTTGGGTACACAAAATTTGGAAGGATTTATACCACTGGTTATTATTTATTAATCATTTATTAATTAAAAATATCTTCAGCAAAATCATTAACTTGCTTTCTAGAGCCCTTACCTACATGATTCCTTAAACAGATAATACTAGTAGCAATCAAATTGCTTCTAAAAATGATAAATTTCTCTGTTCGCATGTGCCTAAATCTTTTAAACCTGCTGTTATTTGAATGTTAAATACATTTGTTTTGTTTAAGTGTTTTGGTACACTCTGCAGGCCATTAAGAAAATGTATCCTATTATTTGTTAATTTGGATGTTTGAAGTCACGTTGATTGTTAGTCACATGATCTTAAGCACCTGATCAGTTAAGCTATTTTTCCTTGAAGACAAGCAAGAAAATAACATATTTCATGTCTATTTTCATCCCGCTCAATCTGCCTGAATGATTCTTGCAGATGCTTTGTCAGTAGAGTAGTTCATGTGTATGGAAATTACTTCTACTCACATTTCATTGTATTTCATTTCATTTACGTGCGTTACTTGATAGTCATTTTTGTAGTATTTACAGTTTCACAATACAAAAACCTGACTATATGGAAGTGATGTAATTAAATAGAAATGCAAGTTACTGATAACTCACTTGTTGCTCCTTCATCATTGAACCAACTCAATGCTTCAGTTAAGCATTGAGCCAGAACTGTTATCAAAACTAATGAATAAAAAAAAACTTTTTAAAAAGACCTTGACACCTGTCACATATCCAGTGTTATTTGAAGTGCTGCTTTGATTGGCTGCTGGATTCTTGGCACGCTTTTGCTGCCACGCTCTGTGGTTCTAAGCTGTTTACAACACTGGGGGTGCTGAATTAGTGCTGTCCATTTAGCACCTGTGCTGTAATAGCAGGAGGACCTGAAAAGCTGTATTTTACGAAGCTAAATTTTACTATTTTACTCAGCTAAATACCGCTGTAGAAAGGGCTTCATTTAATAGCACTGTTCAGTATCTTCCAGGTGACGATAGGTTCCCTTTTGAGTCTAGTTGACCTTTAAGGTTTCTTCCTCATATTGTCTTATTGAGTTTTCCCCTGCACAGTTGCCACTGGCTTCCTCATTATTGAAACATTTACATTTAAAATTTTAATTGATTTAATAAAAATAATTTAATTATTTAATAAAAAATAATAATTTCATATTTTATTATTCTGAATTTGAAGTTTATTCTGAATGTCCACTGATAAATGTGCTTTACAAATAAAATTGAAATTAAATAATTCCTTCCCTTGATTCATGCCTTTGAAGAGGCTCTCCTGGAAGGCCTGCAGAACTGCTCTGCTGCAGCATATGCTTTATTGAACAAACTAAATGCCACTTTGCAATGTATAAACAGCAAGGTGTGCTTCCTCCATGAAAGCATGGATGAACATGAGATTGCTTGAAAACATTCACCATTTGGATCTTCCATACCCATCCTTACGAAGCCCCACAACCATTGAATAGTTGCTGCCAATGTAAGCACACAAGCAAAGTATGAATTCCTTCAAGTTCATGACACCATATTGTGTAGATAACAATGGGAGATTTGGGTTTCACTTGGCTAGAGGTGAGGAAGCAGTCATACAGCTTTGAATGCACAACCACTTCCTTCTTGTTTGGATCTTAAATATGTTTGGCCATAGCACGAGTCAAAACCTCAAAGCTGGTGAATTGAGGGAGCCACTCTGCTGATGCAGGTGCAGGCATGCCCAGAGAGCCAGTTGCAGACAGCACTGGTCCTCCTTTAGATTAGAAGCCTTTATGAATCCAGAACTGACTAGTCTCTCTGACTAGTCCTAGTCAGAGAGAGCAAGAGATGGGGAAAACCTTTCTCAAGCGTCACCTTCACCACAAAGCACAGATGCCTGATTCCTCTTGATCTTTTGTAGATAAAATGTTTTGTGGGAGTGGAACTAGTAATAGTTTTATTGAAACTGTAAGTGCATTAAAGAGGTTTTTTTTCACAATTAAAAATACAACATACATGAAATCATATTAAATGTTTGTCTTTGGATTTATGTAGAGTATAGCTCCATAACTCTCAGACCTCTTTTTTCTTGTGCAGTAAAGACTTTATATACACTGGGCCATATTCAGGCTATGTTGGGCTATGTGTGTGTAATAAGACGTATATTAAGATTTAAGTTAATATACGTAACGAACTCTGTTCTCTGCACATAAACAAAAGACTAATGTTAAGCCAAATTAATAAATACACAAATAACTCATCATAGCACGTAAGAGACTTAAAACTGACACACAGTCCCACCTGTTTCAATGTGATGTTCAACTGATTTTCATTTACTGAAACACCAGAACAGCACTAAGACAAATGGAATGCAAAAGCACTCCATTCCTATACCCTATCTCTGTCCTTCATTTAGAGCTCTAGCCAACATCAAATACAGCTTTGATTCTTCTCCTCTGAGACCTGGCAGATCTCTAACACTCTCTGAGCTCTCACAATAATGTGGTGAGATAAAAAGAGGTTCCGTCTTAAGGAACACCATCACTCGATCAAAGACAGCCAGGCAAAACTAAGAACGCTCTGAGCCAATTTGTGCATTCTCCACTGTCAGCCGAGGACAAGACAGAGTGATCAACCATAACCCACTGTGCGGCAGAACTGAGTTTGTTATAGTTCCATATAATCATATTAAATAGTATTAATTAGTATATAACCTATAATCTATTTTTTTTTTGCTTCAAATGCACAACATTTTAAATTACTATTAAAAAATTCAGTGCAACAAAATATGACAGCAATAAATTTACAAATACACTGAAGGAATAATTAAAGAAAATCTTGTTAATAAATTTAAAACATAATTATAACTACTGGTTGTTTAATGCAATGAAGGTTTTAATTGGGTATATCATAGCATTTAAAATGCAGAGCAAATGAACCTGAGTCAATTGGACATATTGATAGTATATCTCTTCATTCATGCAAACTGTATCAGAGAATCACATTTAGTTCATAGGATAATGAAGGCCACCTACACTAAGTGAAGCTAGGTTTTAGGTAAGACACCCATTAAACCTCATAATTATCTAGCAACTTATCTCAAGTTACATGTGCAATACTACTGACCTCTCTTCGAGGAATTATAAAATATCACTAGAACAGTCCCTGGGATCTGATCATAATATAACCCACTGCTACTCTGATATTATTTAGCTGATTTGGCCTAGAGTGTCTCAAATGCATTGTAAAGTTTGGAACATGATAACGGGTCGATTATTTGGTATGGTGTTTACTCTGCTATTTAACAATGATATTTTGTTATTAGGATTTCAGAAAAGCCTCCTTAAAGCGTCCCTTAAAACTTGGTTAATTGATTTCAGAAAAGCCTCCTTGAGGGACTGAAAATAATAAAATATTTAACCAAAAATCAAGATCACACATTCTCAGTTTTATACAGAAAAAGTGAATGCAATGAAATTGTAAATCCATCTTAACTGCTTTCCCTGGCGTCAGAAAGAAAATATTGCTCAATTTAAATTTAATGGCGGGTTCCATCTATGAGTACAGAGTGGCTGGGCTTGCTGCCGAGTATCATAATAACAGTAATGGACTGTTTTATAGGATGCCCTTCACACTAGAGAGTGTGGCCTAGACAAACAGTGCATTAGGACTAGAGTTGAAGTGGCACACTCCAGATCATAGGGGGTAAGGCAATAAAATACTCCCATCACCATCTTTTTGGTGTCTAGAACATTTCAAATTTGGGGGAAATGGCATTGCATTGAATTTCATATGAATGATACATAACGGGATTTTTACATTTTACAAGAAAAGTTATCAAATGAGAACCACTTGTGTAAAATTGAAAATGAATATTGCATAATTTCTAGAGTTATACACTCACTCACAGACCAAGAAACATGGAAACGGAAAACTGGAAAAAGATCAGAAATTGAATACTCCAGCAAGATAGTGGCAAAAAAGAAGCAAACCAGGTTTAAATGATCAGTGGTTAAAAATAATCCAACCAAAAAACTGGAATAGGGTGGCTGCAAGAATATAAACAACTGGACCAAAACAAGTGAAACAAACAAAAAAAAAATCACACAGTGCTGTAGCCATTAGAGTCTCTATCTGGAGTGGGAGGTGAGATTGTGACATTGCAATTGTTAAAGGTCAACGACTGTGAGATACAGGATACAATGAAAAAGGAAAATTGTGTAGTTATTAGTAAGAGTAATATCAATTTGTAGTTTCATTCCCAAATCATTGTATGTTGTATCTCATATGATATTCTTTGTTCTTTAACAAACAATCTTAGATGTTACACTATGAAAAAAGTAATTATCGAACATATGAAAAACTAGCAAACCTCAGGAAATCTTATGGTAGTTAGTGTTTAGTGTTTTTTTTGAAACAGACTGTACTTTAAATCTGTACTGAAAATGAAACATTCATTTGTATGGTTGTACACAAGGACAAACCAAATAACCCCTCAGGTTGCAGGCTGCATTTTTATATGAGTGTTTCAACAAAATATAGTACATTTTTAATGAAAATATTTCTGCAAAAGTACATTTTGATTGTGGAAATGTTGTGGTACCAGACTATGATTGAGTTGGTCTCTCTCTCTCTCTCTATATATATATATATATACAATTTTTTTTGTGTGTGTTTATGTCTGTGTGTGTTTGAGTGGGGTGGGTTGTGATAGCTCAATCTCCTTTTTATGTTGGTGAGCATCTGACAGTTGACGAAACCTCTCACCTCACAGCATAAGAGAGTGGTAAACAAAAACAGACAACATTTATTCATATTACTTTAATCAGCCTAGTTTTATACCACTGTCCCTAAGTCAATAGCGCAAAAACAACGCTTGAATGTTTACTGAACAATTTGGGACTGATCCAAAAAGGGTCAAGGTCACAGCAAGGTCAAATGTCTAAAAATTGTTTGCCTTTATTAGCTTTTCTTTTTGTTTGAAGAATAGTTTAATGTATTTGAGGAATTCATATTAAAAATAGGGGGGCACGGTGGCTTAGTGGTTAGCACGTTCGCCTCACACCTCCAGGGTCGGTGTTAGATTCCCGCCTCCACCTTGTGTGTGTGGAGTTTGCATGTTCTCCCCGTGCCTCGGGGGTTTTATCCGGGTACTCCGGTTTCCTCCCCCCGGTCCATGCATGGTAGGTTGATTGGCATCTTTGGAAAAAATTGTCCCTAGTGTGTGATTGCGTGAGTGAATGAGAGTGTGTGTGCCCTGCGATGGGTTGGCACTCCGTCCAGGGTGTATCCTGCCTTGATGCCCAATGACGCCTGAGATAGGCACAGGCTCCCCGTGACCCGAGGTAGTTCGGATAAGCGGTAGAAGATGAATGAATGAATGAATGAATGTTAAAAATAAGAAGATTGACTAAAACTGATGCAGAGCAGCATCCATGTTCTACTTGGTGGCATTGGTCTTCAATACAAAGACAGAACAGTTTAATAGATAAATTCAATTGCATAATCAATGACAGGGATGGCAGGTCTTGGTATTAGATAAGAGGCCAAATATATCAGTCAATAAGATGACAATTAATCTATGAGCAGAGCATAATATCTCATGGCTTTATGCGGCCATTATATCAATGATGTTACATAAAGACACACAAAAACAGAAAGACAGCTGTATTTTTTATTTTGTTATTTTTTTTATGGTTCTTTCTTCTGTTCTTTCAGTTTAAATTGTACTTTGATTGGGCAATGTGTGCATAGTCTGCCTATTTATCCTCCAAAGACATATTGAGGAATAAAGTATGATATAAAAAAAAAATACAACTCATTAACGTTCATTACACCTGCAACTGTATTTCACCTACAATTTTTCAGTCACTGCTGATGCCATGTTACAGATGATTCGAATATGCACCCTGAGAGATATCAGCCTAAAAGAAAATTTAGGGAAATTTCACTTTGTAATCAGCCCCTGCATTGCTTCTTTATACCATTCTATTTTTCTTACAACCATTGATGGTTCTGTTGTGCATCATTACAGAAAAGTCTGAAATTAACCAATTTAGCCAATCATCTGCTGTAAATGTGAAACATTTAAAAGATTTGAGGCTTACCCCTGCTAGATCATTTATACCATTCAACAAAATGTTCCTCACAGATTTTCTTTTATCAAGGGCACAGAGAATAACATTTGTCTTGCTGTTTTATTCTCTGAAAGCGGTTGTGAACTGTTAGTGGTTCTCTCCTACTGTTTATTTGGCTAGTGAAATGTCTAGAGCTCTTGCATGCTCTTTGGTGAAAGAAAGGGACATCAAAACGGTTGATCCTTGCTACCACTTTTAATTCTACAGTGTATTTAGAGAGAAAACAACAGATAATGTGGAGCAGAGAAAATGTGAGGGGAACTGTAAGGGAAAGAAATACAAATGGAAGAATATACACACATACATATATGTGTTAGTTGGGGTGTTGGGGGTGTAGGGCACTTGATTGCACTGGTGGTGTGATTCCACTGAAAGCCGCATCCTCAAGCAGATGGACTTTTTTGCAAAGGCACTTGCACTCGAGTCACAAGTCACACACACACTCGAGAGCTAATCTTACCCAGAGTGCTCTTAAACAGGGAGACTGGCCAGGAATGCTGATCACCCAATCTCTCTCTCCCTCTCTCTCTCTCTCTCTCCTTCCCTCTTCCTCTTTCTTTATGTCGATCTTTCTCCCTTTATTCACTCTCTTTGCCTCTCTGTCTGTCTGCACCCATCTGCAATCACAGACAAGCAATCTCATCTTATGAACGTCTTCCCTCAATCCTTCTCTGTCTGTCTTTTCTCTGCACTCAAATTCACATGCAGTCTGTCTGTCTGTCTGTCTGTCTCTCTCTCTCTCTCTCTCTCTCTCTCTCTCTCTCTCTCTCTCTTTCAAACATATGCTGATTGCTAAACCTATGTTTTTTTGAGTGTAGCCTCTCCTGTCAGCAGCTGTGGGCATCAGCCAACAAAGTGAGCTTTTCAGGACTTTCCTAGAAAAGCTGAGTCACCTCTAAATACAAAGTTTTAAGCCATGCTCAGTATTTTGTTCTATATTTCTTCATGTCCTTCAGCCTGTGTACCCTTAATATAAGCCTTATATTAAAACAGCGCTAGATATAGTAGTTATGAATGATTATGGTTTAGATGTCAGTATACACTTACCAGCCATGGTATTAAAACCACTGACAGGTAAAGTGAATAACATTCATTATCACATTGCATTACAATGGAACCTGTCAAGGGGTGGAATATATTAACTAGCAAACGAACAGTTAGTTCTCAAAGTTGATGTGTGGGAAACAGTAAAATGGGTAAGCAATAGGATCTGAGTAACTTCACAAGGGCCAAATTGTGATGGCTAGACAACTGGGTCAAAGCATCTGCAAAATAGCATGTTTTGCAGGGTGTTCCTGGAATGCTGTGGTTAGTTCCTTCCAATAGTCATCCAGTGATAGACAAACTGTCAACCAGTGACAGGATCATGGGTGGCCAAGGCTTATTGATGCATGTGAGGAGCAAAGGTTAGCCCATCTGGTCCAAACACAAAATGCTGCAAAAAGTTAATGATAAAGATGTTTTAAAAACCTTAGGTATTGATTGGCATGGGCGTAAATAGGCACATATGCAACTGCTTGAATATAGAGAGGATTTTAAAAATGTAAAAATGTTTTTTAATATTTGTTTGTTAATATTTGTTTAATAGGTAATGGTCTTTTTTTTTTGTTTGTTTGTTTTTTACTGAATAATGCCTAAACTAGTTATGATTTTATTGAAACAGTCCCTGATGTCCCAGATGTGCAGTGAGATGAATAATTTGAATGTTGTTTAATGTAGTTTTAGTGCATTTAACAAATTTATTGGATTTATAGAAAACAAACAAACAAATAAATAAAGACAGTTATGTCCACAAAACATATCCATCTATTCTCTACATATTATCTTCTACCGAATGTTTTCCTGACCGTAGTCTAGCCATTGAATACATAGATTCTGTCTTTGATAATGTGCTTTACTGAGAATTTGAAAATTTATACTGCAAAGCAGTTCTAGAGAAGTTGTTTCATAGAGGAGAAGAAAAAGAAGAGAGCAATTAATTAGACTAGAGCTGTCTTTTAGTACTTAGATATTATATTTATATTTGTAAATATATTTAGGCTTACATGGTAAAATGTATTGGCAAAAGGAGCCATTTGTAATGAAAGCTCATGGTAGAAAACAAAGAATGAATTCAAATAAATTTAAAGTAAATTTTCAAATAAAGCAAATATTCTACAAAACAAAGCAAACATTAATACTCAAAATTCAATTATGTTTCAAAATACTTAGTATTTTTTAACAGTTACAAAATAAAATAGATATAGATTTGTCATAATAAAGACAGATGCATCAGCTAGGGAATTTATGCACATCACTGCACCAACAAACAAATGGCCTTTTTTAAAAACTAAAACACAGTAGCAGAAGCATAGCAAAAATGAATATGCTTTATCTCAGTGACCCATGGGGTCTGCAGAGAAGCACAAAACAATGGAACATGGATTATCTAACATGCCACCTTTTCAATAAAGGACAAATGTGTAATTGCACACATGCACACATATGAGAAGTCATTAGCAAATACAGGAAGACCTCATTAACCTCTCATCCATGTGCCCTTCAAAGCTAAACTGGCTGGAAAGGTATTTTATATTTCAGCTGAGTGTTTTGTGTGTGTTCAAGTGTTTGTGAATGTGTGTCTGACAGCAGTATCATAGCCTCTTCTCACAGGGCAGGGCACTAAATGAGTTTGACCCAATGCTCTAAGTCCCTGACTATTGCCAACTGGCTAAGTCTGTTTAAGCTCTCATCTATTCAATTACGATACACTTGGATGCTGCAGCCTCTCCCAGTCTGCTCCTCCAGCTTTTATTTTTGTTTCTGGCACTCGCCTCCTTTCTTTCACACACCCCTTAGCCTTTCTGTTCTCTCTTTGTCTTTTGTTTGCACACATACTTTGTGTCTCTCTCCTTTTTATCTGTTTGATTGCTGTCCTCGTCTTTTCTTTTCCCACTTAATTTCCTCTCTAAATATCTTAGACCTGTCCTCTATCACTTTCATCTCACATAGGCAACATAATTAGGGAAGTCAAATGGCTGATGTTTGGTAAGTCGATCCGCTTCAGTGATTTTGGTGCCTCAAGGCTTTAGAGTCATCTCTGTCTGTCATTTATTTTCACTGTTTATAAGTGTTTGTGGCAATGTTTTGCATAATTGTATGTTTGTTTGGACAGACGAACCTCTGGTTTCATATTCATTATATAGCTACTGTAGCCTTAATCATATTAAATATTTTATCATTTATGTTATATTTTAATATATATTTAAATAAATGAAATATACATAATACATTTAAATGGTATTGTCTTTTTTACATGCAATCACCCATGTTAATGGGCAGGATGGCATAACAATAAGAGCATCAGTGATAAAACTGTATAAGCTTAATGTATAATTATTATGTAATTAAGACATCTGCATATCTGGTCTGCAGACCAGATTGGACTTTAATTTCCAATATGATTATTATTCTGCTTTTTATAATAAACAGCTGACACTAGATGAAAATATTTGCTTAAATATTTGTAGCAATGTATGTAGACATTTGTGTCTGAGCATTGGCACAGTTTAAAGTTGGTCTGACATGAATGAGCACTATCAAATAATCAAACAGCTTGTTTGTCCAGAATGTAACTCAAAATACTTAATATATTACAAAAAAGTAAGAAAATTATTATAGCCTACATATAGAAGGGAAATAATAAATGCTGCCTCAGACTTAACTGAACAACCTGTCTGTTGCAAATGATTTATTTCTCACACAAAGAAAAAAATGAATAGAGTTAACCATTTACGTCACCATTTTTTGCCGGGATCAACGATATGTCAGTTCTGGCATGTGTGATTTTAGAATGAATGTACAAATAACTGTTCATTTACATTGCATGCGGTTAAAGTCACAGTAAATAAATAAATAATATCAAGGTAAGAGTCTCATGTGACCAATAAATTCCAGCCATATGTATTTTAATGTTTGATCTAACATTTGATTAGCAAAGGGAGCAAATACAGATTCTATAGCTAAGCAGAAATTGACACCTCTGTTTGAAATTTACCGAACCAGCTCTAAAAGTTTACATTTAGATGCTGCAAGCTGAATTTGAAAAGCTTTGAATGGAAATTATACAGATCACAGATCAATATATGAGAGTACCTGTCTGCAGTATGCAGGCTGAGCTTAGAGCCAGCAGGGGTTGGAACTAATCCGTGTGGGACTATAGGGAGGTGTACTACTCTATACATTGGGACAAAAAAGCCAAAAAGCTAATCCAGCGTAACAAGACTTCAGAGGAACCATGGGGCAAATAGTATTAATGCAGACACAGAAACATTTGATCTTTCACAGAAGGTTCTCTCTAAGATTCTATGCATTGTTACCAGACTGTACCCTTTTTATACTTTAACTGTTATAGAAACAGTGACTTTTTAGATTTAACTCTAAAAGAAAATATTATCTTTTCATGCCATTTACTTTGAGCATGTTAAATTGTATATATAGAACAAATAGTTTCTTTTAGTGTTAAATGACTAAATGACAGTTTGTAGGTAAATTTTAAATAAACATTTAATAGTGACAAACAAATGATTAGATACTCAGAATTGTAATGAACACACATTGATGTACATAGGAATGGGAATATGTTATGAAATATACCATTTACTATAGTACATCGGTGACATAACCCCACCAGTGCTATTATGAATACTAAACAAACAAACATTTCATTCATGTTTATTTCAGTGAATAATAATAATAATAATAATAATAATAAGAAGAAGAAGAAGAAGAAGAAGAAGAAGAAGAAGAAGAAGAAAAAGGCAAAGAAAAAAATAGGGAGGAGAATAGAAAGTAGAAGAAAACAACAATAACAATGATAGATAGATAGATAGATAGATAGATAGATAGATAGATAGATAGATAGATAGATAGATAGATAGATAGATAGATAGATAGATAGATACAGTAGATGGATGGATGGATGGATTGATGTCACCACCAGTGGCCCAGTATTGATGAACCTGTGAGTCCGAGCAGGCGAGTATCACTGTAGGATCTCAGGATAGGGTCTTAAAAGAAATGCAAATGTAGAGCGAATTTCTGTAGTCTGAGTGTTAAGTTATGAAAGCATGAACCAAAATGTCAGCATCTTTCAAACTAATCAAGGGTCAAAGTCAGGCAATGTTGTGGAACTGATAAAAAGTCATTTTCATGAGCAATGAAACTGTTTCCAATTAATGTCAAAGAAGACCACATTCACAATTCACTTCCAAGTTTAATTTCTTATATTACATGCCTTATGACCACACATCTGTCACAGCAAAAGTTTTTCAAGTGGAGCATGACTAACAAATAAAACACAGAATACAAATTAAAGGAGGAAATGTTAGCATTCTCCATACTTTCATTTTACCAAACACATCTTGTTTTTGCTGAATTATTTACAAAATAGGCTAGCTAATGGGCTTTGATATTACTACAACTATACTATAACACTCCTTCTCTGCTGACTTCAACAGGGGACATCCTTGGATGGTGGAAGGAGTACTTCGAGGATCTCCTCAACCCCACCGACATGTCTTCCACTGAGGAAGCAGAGGCTGCGGGCTCAGTTGTGGACTCGTCGATCCCCCAAGCTGAGGTCACTGAGATAGTTGAGAAGCTCCTCGGTGGCAAGGCACCGGGGGTGGATGAGATCCGCCCTGAGTACCTCAAGTCTCTGGATGTTGTGGGGTTGTCTTGGCTGACACGTCTCTGCAACATCGCGTGGCGGCTGGGGACAGTGCCTCTGGACTGGCAGACTGGGGTGGTGGTCCCTGTGTTTAAGAAGGGGGACCGGAGGGTGTGTTCCAACTATAGGGGGATCACACTCCTCAGCCTCCCCGGAAAAGTCTATGCCAGGGTACTGGAGAGGAGAATTCGGCCGATAGTCGAACCTCGGATTCAGGAGGAACAATGCGGTTTTCGTCCCGGTCGTGGAACACTGGACCATCTCTATACCCTCGACAGGTTGCTGGGGGGTTCATGGGAGTTTGCCCAACCAGTCCACATGTGCTTTGTGGATCTGGAGAAGGCATTCGACTGTGTCCCTCGTGGTGACCTGTGGGGGTTGCTCTGGGAGTATGGGGTCCGGGGCCCTCTGCTAAGGGCTGTCCGGTCCCTATATGACCGGAGCAGGAGTTTGGTCCGCTTTGCTGGCAGTAAGTCCGACTTGTTCCCGGTGCATTTTGGACTCCGGCAGGGCTGCCCTTTGTCACCGGTCCTGTTCATTATTTATATGGACAGTATTTCTAGGCGCAGTCAGGGGCCGGAGGGAGTCCGGTTTGGGGGCCACAGGATTTCATCTCTGCTTTTTGCAGAGGATGTTGTCCTGTTGGCTTCATCAAATCATGACCTTTAGCGTGCACTGGGATGGTTTGCAGCCGAGTGTGAAGCGGCGGGGATGAGAATCAGCACCTCCAAGTCCGAGGCCATGGTTCTCAGCCGGAAAAGGGTGGATTGTCTAAACTGCTTCCCCCACGACCCGGTCCCGGATAAGTGGCAGAAGATGGATGGATGTATGGATACTATAACACATAATACAGCTACAGCTAGTTTTCAATTTAAGAATAGATGAATTGTTTGGAAGTAAAGTATTTATGCAACGTCCCTAACACAGCATAGTAAGAAATCATAATTAAAATGTATCTGTAGCTTTGATATTTGATTAGTAATATTGTCAGTAATCAGTTTAGCTCGGTCACTGTCACAGCTTGGGACCTATTCTAACATGTCAAAGTATAAATGGTACCAGCTATAAAAGCTATAAAATTATACAAGAAACTGTTAATGTAGCTTAGAGTTTTTGTACTATTTAAAAAGTATATACTAACCTGTGGCCATCAATTACTACATATTATGACATGTAACATTTAATGTGTCTAAATCACTGTTTTTCTACTCTACTAGTTTCCATTCTTTGTTAGCTTTGTTAGAATTTATGCATGAGACAAGGGTCAAATGAATATTGGACAGCTTATTCTGTTCTTGAAGCTGTCAAAACAATGAGACTAATGTGTCACCATCCAAATTGTTGTTATGTGACACTTCTCTTTGTTCTTAGACAGCCAAGATTAAAGAATCCCAGAAGACAGATCAACACCTCTGGCAGTCTCAAAAGTACACAGAGGTGGGTATTTATGTGTGTACACACCATTTCATAGTCTTGCAGTAAAGAGTGTTGCCGTCACAGTCTCAAATCAAAGAGGATTTGCTTTGCTCTCTGCCTGGCACTTTAAAAACCTTACAAATATCAGTGCTGTCAGCCTTTTGCCTCAGGAAGTGAAAAAGACAGCAAAGTCATATGGAGGTTCGTGAAATGCTTTGCAGGAGATTATTTTGCTTGATCTCATTGATTTGCCGGAGATTACATGTTTTGCTTGCTTTTTGAAGCAATTTGGAGAACTCTGCACCATTAAACTGGCATTAGCAGTCAGGTTATTTCTAAGACATTTATATAAGAGACAAGTCAGGGAATAGAGCTGTTTAGTTAATGAAAACCACTGGATGTGTTCAGTTCTAAAATCTGTAAACATTGTTTTAAGTGAATACTTTATGTCAGCCTTACCAACACAAGATTTATTTTAATAAATAATCTAAATAAATCATGTTTTGTCTAAACGTAAGAAACACTTCTACCCAAGCACCCATATTCATGAAAATTCTTAGTGCACAGAGTTGTTACTAGTGATGAAATTCTAAAAAACTGTCTTAGAAATGTGGACGTTTCCCCTTAAATTTAAAGAGAATATCCTAGTAAGTATAAAATTTATTGACAATGCATTAACCCTTAAAAGGGCTCATAAGATCAAAATGTCTTAGGAGTACGGAGGAGGACTGTTAAAAGGCTTAAGAGTTTCTTTTTTTTATTGCATACAACATTTTATAAGCACAGTAAGTTAATAAGATGCTACAGATTAGATTGTGTCGGGATTATTTTTGTGGGGATAACATCTCTGACACAACACAAAAATGTCATATATTCTGATGCCAAGGCAATTAGACATAGGCTAACATCTCCGAAACAGAGCCAAAATGCCATAGCAGGCAGAAATTATATAATTTGGTGCAATGACATTTCTCTGCTGCTTTGAGATGTTTTTATTTACATTGCATTTGTTACTTTCGTAACAAACATATGATCGTTCACGAATGTAATCCCTACACAATATAGCCTCCAATGTCTTAGCAAGGTGAAGGCTTATAATAGACGGTATTTTAAATGATAAAATATATTCTATATTTTTTTATTTGGACAACCAATCACTATCTTCAAAAGAATGTGTCATACTTAACAATGGAGTCAGCCTCTCCTCCTCTCCAAGACAGAAGTGTGCCTCTCGTATTTTCCTTGACTCTTTATGAATATGGGCCCAGATCATTTGAAATGGTTTATAAAAACTGCTCTGTAATCTGCATTCATGACTTTACAAAAGGTGGCCAGTAGTCCTCTGTTCCCTGTCAGTTATTTTTAAATCATTATTGCAATTTTAAAATCTCATGCTGTTATTTTGATTAAATGTAACATATTTCACATAGCACAAAATTACACTATTTTGACAATTTTGCTAGTTATTTTGACCCAATTTGTAACATACAATTAGCAATCTAGAATATTAGCTTAGAATTTTTATGTGTGTTGTCTGGATAAAAATGTAATCCAGAAGTGTACCACTTTATTTTCTTTCTGGTATTATCATTGTTTCAAATACTCTTAAGTTAGTATTACGCACAATTTTTTACCATTTCTAGATGACAATGAACTTATCTAACAATGACAATCCTAACATATGAGCTGGTTTGTTAGTTGTGATGTTGAATCAACATGATCCCAAAAGATCAGAGACCAGTGAGGAAAACTGTGTGGACATCTATTAACTTTGATATTTGAGTGGCAATTAAAGATGACTTTAATTAATTTTGAAAAAAAAAAACCTTCATATGGTCTTCATAAAATCCATTCTCCTTTGATGTGATAAATCACACTGATAGATTGTCAGGACTCAGCCTGGACTTGGCCATGTGCGTTTGTTTATGTCACGTGTCTGCCCCACCTTTGTTTACTCCTCCCTTTCTCTACACACCTGTTCCCTATTGTTAATCGTCATGTCTATTTCTATGTTTATTATTTATTAAACCCTTTGAAGCTATCCTGAATCTGGGTCTGTCTTCCTCCTCCCGGTGTGACAGAATGATACTGCACAAACCCGGACCCAGCTGGATAGCTTCCAACCTGGACCGGATTATTAGGAGCATCATTTTTTTTTCCTCCTCCTGGACTGTTCCTCCTGTCCTCCAGTCTTCCTAGACTTTTTTCTTTTGTCTGTGACATCGCTCCGCATTTTATTCGGTGAGGGACGCCGCTCCATGTCCGGTTCTGTCTGAGGAAGACGTCGCCTCACTACTGGATGTCACCATCACAGTTTTTGCCCTTTTTTTGGTGCCCTGCGGCATCGCCCCGCACCTGTTCCGGTGGGGGACGTCGCTCCATTTCCGATTCTGTCCGAAAAGGATGTCGCCTCACTTCATCCGTGGGGGGTGTTGCAGGCCTGTGGCGGAGGTTCTTTCCCGCCCTCCCTCCCTCCTATTCTGGTTGTCAAGACGTGGGTCTGGCTGCAGTGCATCAGGGGTTGTGCTCGGCCCTTCAGCTTGGCTGTGGACGTCGCTCGGCCCTTCAGCTCAGCTGTGGACTTCGCTCAGCCCTTCAGATCAGCTGTGGACATCACTCTGCCATCTCTGGCTGCGCCGCCGTATGCCTTGCTCCCCCCACCTGCCTCGCCATGTGCCTTGCTCCCCCCACCTTCCTCGCCGTGTGCCTTGCTCCCCCACCTGCCTCGCCGTGTGCCTTGCTTCCCCCATCTATCTCGCCATGTGCTTCGCTCCCCCCTCCTGGACCTTGTCGGGATTGTCATTAAGACAGGATAGCCGCTTTGGGAGCCGCGCCTCGAGGGTGTGTGTGGGGGGTACTGTCGGGACTCAGCTCGGCTTTTGGCTATGTACGTTTGTTTATGTCACGTGTCTGCCCCACCTTTGTTTACTCCTCCCTATCTCTACATCTGTTCCCCATTGTTAATTGTCATGCCTATTCAGCTTTCTACTGGCAGTATTAATTTCTTTTACTGCAACATTCCACATCTCTACTCCTCCTTATCTAACACCCCATTCCTAACACCCCATTCAGGTAATTTTGTAATGTTGGTTATCCTAGTTTGCTTTCCAGGTAATTTTTACAAACAAGCAAGTATGAATTCAAGGATTTCTATTGTTATGTTGTTTCATGGTGTATGCTTGTACTGACTTAAATTACTTAGTAATGGCTTCCTTTGAAGGTGGTTCTTAAATAAATCTTTTTATTTAAATAGCCTTCATATAACAGTGTAGCTGCCAGTAATATTGATGATGGAGAAATAAAAGGTAGCTAAAGCATGTCAGGTCATGATACTAAAATCATGTCATCTCAAAGGCAAAAATTACCTTCCAAACAGGTCTCAAGTGGCCAGCTATCAGTGCACTGAGGGAAAAAGAGCAGCATCTGCATCATGCTGACATTATTGTTACAGTGGACCAGAGTAGGCTTAGACTGGGCTACATTACTAGGCCAGGCAAACGTAAGGATGTAGCATGATGCAAAGGAAGATGTAGATAAATAGCAGGAAAGCTTTTCATGGTAGAAAAATGAGCAGGAGAGATCTCTGAATTGGCAAGAGGTATGGATCATAACAAAACATAAGTTAAGTTCCTACTTTGCTCTGTGTATGATTTTAACAACAACAAATCTCCATAGGTCCTCACCTCACTGTCAGAGAGCTATGTCTGCACAGTGTGTGGGAGTCCAGCCATCCTGCAGTAGGTTCTCTCTTTCTGCCAAGCAAATATGGCAGATAAGAAGTTTTGTGAAGGTGCTGGTCCATCTGGTTTTTGGGTTGGAACAAACAAGAAACTGGAACAAACAAAAACAAAGTAAATGGATAAAGTAAATGACAAAGTAAATTCATCATCCATTTTCATCATCAGTCAAGACCAGGTGAAAAGGTTAGAGAGAACAGATTTTCTAGCAGTGGTCACTGACTGAGACATCCAGATGGATATTATAAGGCATAAAACAGACATCATCCTCTGGTCAAAATAAGCAAATAATAATTTAGTTCACAATGCCTTGGGAATTGAAGGTGATCAATGCCACGATTCTGCATGAGAGCCAGCATATGGGGAAGACCTGGAATCACCTATTTGAGGTTGGTTACAGGGGTTTTCAGAGCAATCACTCTGAGGGCACATTAGAAATACAAAAGCCAGTTCAGAAGCAGTTGATGTATAACCTTATTAAGCAGGTAAAATGGCATCCAGGTGGCTTTGGTTAAATAACAGAGAGTGGTGGCAAAATCAATCTGTCAGTGAAGAGGCAAGGTAGAGCTGAGCCTGCAGAGCCAGTGCCGCCAATGTTTGATGTTTTTTTTCCCTGGCTAAATAAAGATTGTCAGTAGACTTATTCCATGCATGGAGTGAACATGGAACATATTTTGTGGAACAGTGTTAAGTAGGTCCTGCAACATTTGCTGGAGGCACGCATGCTGTGACCCAGAAGCTGGCCTAAAGCGTGAAGGTCACCACATATTACCTGAATGAGCGCCCCAGGGGCCCACTTGCCATCTTAATTCCCCTCCCTGACTCCAGCCGTGAGGCGCAATGCCTTCATGCTAAGTTGATGGCAGAGGCTAACGTTTAGGCATTCTTGGAGACATTTGAGGGGACCACAGACTGAGAGGGCTGGTTGGACTTGGGCAGACATGCTGGCTCCCCTTTTCACCAGAGATGCGCAGCTGACCTACTACATTCTAGAGGTTGAGGAGGCCAAGGATTATGACACAATGAAACCACTTTGCTCACCTGGTGTGGCCAGTCTGCTGCCCATGCCACCGAGGACTTCCACAAGTGGAAATTTGATCCAGCTTCCAACTGCAGGTCACAAATGGACAACCTCCTGTGGGTCGCCCAAAGATGGCTCCAGCCTAAGTCACCAAGCAGTTGGTCATTGACCATTTCCTTCAAGCCCTCTCAATGAAAAAGCAGAAAGCCATGGGGCTGAAGCACCCTACTACTCCCTGGGAGTTTCTGGATGCACTGAAATGTGCCATTGAGACTTTTGCCCACTCCCAGCACCACCTAGAACCAGAACCACATATTGAGCAAAGGAAAATGGGAAGCCACCCTGCCAGGGGGCCTTCTACAAGCCCATACTGACCAAAACAGACCTTACCCTACCACCAGGAGCCCCCAGATAGTGGCACGCAGGCTGCGCTCTCCATGCCTTTTCCACCTCAAAATCAAATCTACTCACTGTAGAGGTTAACAACCTACCTTTGGCTGCTCTCCTGGACTCAAGGAACACTGTTAAACTGTTGCAGCTGATGGTTCTTCAGTGAAGCAGACAAGGATGATCACGGTCCTAAGCATTCATGGCGAGGCTCACTCAGTCACAGCTGTACAGACCCAAATCTGCAGCCCAGCTGCAGAGTGACTCTGAACTCCCCCAAACTCCCAGTGCCCCTACTCCTTTGACATTACTGGCCAGGGTTCCCAGCAGCCATAAGCACTACCACCAAAACACAGACCAAGACCTTAAGCATAAGTCCAGCCAGCCTGTATGGTCCAGAAGGAACATGACACTGATGCATCCTCCCCAGGTGAGTCAATCTGAAATTCTAACCCACTGTTATCTGTGTCTTAGCATATATATAGCAAGGTAAGGCATGTATTGAATTGATCCTGTACCATAATGTCAACAGCAGGTCCTCCAGTTCCCATTAATTATGGGGTGGTGGTCATTAAGTGCAAAATTCTTTTTCAAACTGGATCCACAAATGTTCAATTGTGTTCATATCAGGTGTATTTCATATGATCTTGAGCCCGCTTTATGGGCAGCCGGCTGGGTCATCAGCTACACAGGTCCATATGCAGAAGGCTTCAATGAACTGTGCATTGGTCACCCCTGTTGTTGCTACTGGTGATTTGTCAGACTGTATCCCTGCGGTTGCTGTGAACAATGCACAACAGTCTCCGCTCCCCATTGGAATCAATGAGTTGCGGACGAAACACAGCTGGACAATGGTTCGTCATTTGGCCATCTTTGCACCAATTTTGATGTGTAATCACTATAGAAGCATATGAACAAACTACAAGGCATGGCGTTCCCGAGATGGAAGTTCCGAGGTGCCATGCCATCACAATATGTCCTTTATCAAACTCTGCTAAATCAGCAACCTTTAACATTCTGACACCGAACACTCTAATGACTGAAAGCCGGCTCATGGCTCATTGGTATATATATATGCAAACCTGATATGGCAAATCTGAGAGGAGCCTTTATGTTCTTTTTGCTCAGCAGCAGTTTTGTCTTGAGCTCCGTTTTTGCCCGGTCTCTTTCTTATGGTGGACTGAGGCAAGTGAGGCCTGCAGTTCTTTGGATGATGTTGTGGGGTCTTTTGTGACATCTTGGATGAGCTTTAGAAATGGCTTTATAACCTTTTCCAGAATTATAGATCTCAATTACTTTCTTTCTCATTTGTTCCTGAATTTCTTTGGATATCGGCATGATGTGTAGCTTTTGTGGATCTTTTGGTCTATTCACTTTGTCAGTCAGGTCTTATTTAAGTGATTTCTTGATTGCGAACAGGTGTGGCAATAATCAGGCTTTGGTGTGGCTAGAGAATAACTGTCAGCGATGCGAAGATAAAAACAAACCCAAATGCAGGATAGCTAAAATAAACTGGATTTATTAACTAAAAAACACAAAACAGGGGCAAAGACACGACAAAATATGATATGACAAGGATTCTGTGCCCCCATGGGCACCGCGGCACGGTTAAATACACAAGATGATCAACACATCAGGAACAGGTGTACAGAGGCAGGGAAGAAGAGACGAGGGCGTGGCAGACACGTGGCACAGAACATAAACAAACACACATAGCCCACACACCCAAATAATTATCGACCCATTTGCAAACTGTCAGTCTTGGCCAAAGTCCTCGAAACATTTGTCAACAATCAATTAAAAGAATTTTTGTCTTTTAATAATATCATGTCTGATTTTCAATCTGGTTTTAGAAAACAACATAGCACAACTACGGCAGCCTTAAAGGTTTTAAATGATTTTATTGAATCTGTTGTGCTGCTTTATTCATTGATCTATCAAAAGCATTTGATATTGTGGATCATACTATACTGATGCAAAGACTTATGGATATTGGATTATCTAAACATACAATTGGTTGTTTTAATAACTATCTTTCAAACAGACCGCAATGTGTACAGGCAGAAGGTTTTATATCTGGTTCACTCAATGTTACTAAAGGTGTGCCACAGGGGTCAGTCCTTGGACCACTTCTATTTACTATATATATAAATAATATTGATCATAATGTCCATAATGTAAAGTTTCATTATTATGCAGATGATAGTTATAGTTCTGCTCTCAGGCTCTTTCGCAGTTACAGTTTGCATTTGATATTGTTTAGCGTAATTTGTTTGAATTAAATTAGTTTTAAATGTTGATAAAACAAAATTCATGTTGTTTTCTAAATCCAAACCAATCTCAAAGAATAACCTTCTGCCTATTACTATGTCTCAAGGTTCAGAAATTGAGTTTGTGTCTCAGTATAGGTATCTGGGGATTTTAATTGATGACGCGCTCTCCTTTGGCCCTCATGTTGAGCAACTGGTGAAAAGATTGAAAGTGAAATTGGGTTTTTATTTTAGAATCAAATCCTGTCTTTCCTTTGAGGCAAAAAAGAGGCTTGTTGAAGCGACTTTTATGTCTGTACTGGATTACGGTGATGTTATATATATATGCATGCATCTTTACAGTGTTTACATGCTATTGATACTGTTTATCATGGTGCATTGAGGTTTATAACAAATCTTAAAACCCTCACTCATCACTGTGTGTTGTATGCTCAGGTTGGCTGGTCTGCGCTGTCCATCCGAAGACAAAAACACTGGCATGTTTTTATATATAAATCTATCCTGGGTTTACTTCCATCATATCTTTGTACATAATGTACATCTGTAAAAAGCATGCTTGTAGCTATAGCCTCAGGTCACAAGAATTATTTTTACTTTCTGTTCCAGAACTGAACATACTGAATGTGGGGAAAAAGGCATTTAAATTTGCTGCTCCCTCTGGAATTGTTTGCAAAGTGCATTAAATCTGAGGACACTGGTTCCGTTGGACATTTTTAAAAAACTTTTACATGATTTGGAGAATGAAACATCGGGCTGTAGGTGTTTTAATTAGATTTTTATTGATATTGAAATTTGATGGATTTGCTTGTGTGTGTGTATGTATTGTTGGATGTTATTTGTTAAACTCAAACGTGCTTGCATCTGTTAGTCTTGGCCAGGATGCTCTTGTAGAGATTTTTAATCTCAATGTGTTTCTTTCCTGGTAAAATAAAGGTTATAATAATAGAAATGATAAAAGCTAATAATAATAAAAGCTAAATCCTGACAATAACAAAATTTCATTTTTTTTAAACTTTATTTAAAAACTGCATGTTGTGTTTACTTGTGTTATCTTTGACTAATATTTCAATTTGCTTGATGATCTGAAATATTAAAGTGTGAAAAACAAAATCCAAAAAAACAAAAAAATACAAAATCAAGGGGCCAACACTTTTTCACAACACTATATATTTATAAGTATTTTTTGTGGAAAAACTGTGAAGGTACTCTGTGATTACTCTTCATGTATTACATAAGCATTCAGTTTTATAAAACAGAAATAGATAAAAAGTACTTGGAAGGTTTAGTGGAGAAGTGAAACTGTGGTTATTTCTGAATTCTTACTTTTAGAATAAAAAAAATGGATATGATTACTTAGACAGGCTTGAAATCAAGGACTCATGGCATTTATTTTGGATTTTTAGACCGCTGAGGAGTTCAAATAAACTGCCGCTGGCTTGCTGTTTGTCAAGAACCCTTACATTTACATATAAATTGGGAAAGTGGAAGAACTAGTCAGAGAGACAGACAAAGCAAGGTGTTTAGTACTGTGAGAAGGCACTAGTGGTGAGGTTGATGAATGCATACTCTTGTGTTTTCAGGGCTCCCCCCAGCCTTTGTTCCTCTCAGAAACATCTATAGTGTGTCTGGCTGCCAAAAGGAGTGGTAGATAAATCTCTTTTAGATGAATGCAATGCTGTTCTCAGTCAAGTGTGGAGCGGTTCACTGATAAACACATGTAAACACATTCAGTTTTTGTAGAATCATCCTTACATTTACATAAACCTTTGCTAAGAATCGGCTAAATCATTTAGTTACATAACGCTGTTTTAACATACAGTATATGTAACATAACAGCTTCAATAAAATCATACCATAATTTCTGATTTCTTAATTTCCAAATCTTCATTCTTTCTAAAGTAGGGGACTAAATTAGTAAAGTAAATTCTGCAATAGTTTTTGATTCATATAAACACAACCCACTTTATTTTTTTTATTATTATTATTATTATTATTATTATTATTATTATTATTATTATTATTATTATTTAGCTTTCAAGGTGCTTATTTGTCACTAAAATGTATTATTTTGGGGCTCTGATGGGTTCTGTGTATTATTTTTTCAGAAGCAGTTTTTTTTGTTAAATAAGCTAATTTATAAATGATTTTGAACTAAAAATTACATTGTGCTCATGACATCATCTATAATATTATGAGACATTTTAAAAAGTTATTTCCTAGCTGCTGGTTTCCTGGTTGTCTGCCCACCTGGAGCCCAGTGATGGTTTGCTGGTGGACTGAAAGCTAATGAGCAAGAAAGGCAGTCAGTTGTGAAGCATTTAACAATTTATTCCTTAATGTGGCCATATTATGGACTTCTACTTTAACATCTTCAGATATACATAGGCTATCTAAATGTTTTCTTTTCTTTTACTTATTTCTTTTTATCCTCCATAACATCAGTTAAAACTGCACTTTTCACTGCGTGAATACCTACATTTTTGCTACTGACCATGTTAAATGCTTTGTACAAAAGATCAGATTTTCCTCATGCCTAATCCCTTCTATTGAAGCAGGTTTTCAAACAATGGATTTGATCTAAAATCTAAAACTCTTGTTATAGATAAAAGTAACATTCCTATATTTTATCATATCATATTTTGTATATCATATATTTTTATTTATTTATTTTTTTTTGTTTAATTATTATTTATTTATGTTTTTAATTAATTTATTTAGTTACTACTAACAACAATAGAAATTAAACTGAAATAAACAATATGTCGTCGCTGTCAGGCGGAAACCTCATATCTCCAAAACCGTTATTTTTCAGGAAATTAAAAAAAACGCTGTACCTTATCTGCAGTGCACAGGGTTTAGTCCGTGTTGCAGTGGATTGTCTTGCGCTAAATTCCTGTCCTCAGACAAGCACCAGAACTAGCGGGGGTCAAAATTGTTTTTTCTTTGAGCCTAGTGTTTTGAAGACATTTACCTCAGAAGACGTGTTGATTCGTTGCGACTCTTCTTGAGAAGAAATATGCCGCGAAGCTCTCCCGCGGAATGAGGAAGAGGTGGACAGTTGAAGTGTCCAATGGAGTTATGAGATTTGTGCTCAAGCTATTTTCAAGACTTTAGATTGGTTAATAACTTGTAAAAATAACAGACCCACGTGGGGACTGACCAATAGCATCGATATGTGAAGAAATATGAAATTGACAAAATTTGGACATATTTTGACTGAAGAGATAACATGGAAGGGTGCCTCCACCACACTGAGTGCTGAGGTGTAGTGGAGAGAGTTCTCTGTTCACTGTTTAAAGGCATCACATTACATAGTCCAGAGCATCACAAAACAATGCTCTGGTGGTACATAACAATTCATTCAAAGGGAACCTTGATTAATGATAGTATAATGAAGGTTTCGGGATAGCCGAAAGCCGGATGATTTTTGTGACATGCCTCTCATCACTTGCAAACATTTCTGTGAATGGTAGCCAATAAACATGGCAATTAGATGGAGAAAGGGAGAGGAATCAAAGTTGTACCACTTTGTCAAGCAAAACAGGCTAATAGCAATTATCCCATTCCACTGTCCACTTCAGTATTTGAGTGACAAACAACTTTGGCACTCTAGTTGGTCTACATCTTTGTCACAGTGTTCCTCTGCAAGCAGCTACTTTTGACCAGAGTCTCAGTGCTGTTGGCTGGCCAAAAGGGATGGATGAATGGATTCTTCAGTTCGAGCTTGCTCTGTTTAGTGCAAAATAAACATGTAATACCAATATAATGCACCTGAAAATTTCTGTAGTGATTAAACATCCTGTACAATGGCTCTTTTAGTAAGCGCAGCTGTTTTGTGTGTATCCACCATCACTTTTCTTTTCTAAAACAATATGGGCTAGAAATTTCAACCTAGTTTTTTAAAAATTAGCATTTTCAAAATTAGCATTTAGCATTAAAGATTTATTGATTGGGGTAAGGTTAGCGCTTTGTATCTTGCAAATTCCTGCTTCAAGTGTTTTAAGCCTCTCAACTCAACCCAGTACTTTCTCCATGTACTATTGGAAAGGGCATAATCAGGAATGAAAGAGGCCAATGCAGTCAATCTTTTCTTAGCTGTTCTCCTCCATCTTTACCTGCCAACAGGCTGACTTAAGCACTGTACCTGGATTCTAAAATGCCTTGAATAATAGGTTAATAGGGTAAAAGTCCTGAGATGTTTTTGCACAGTTCACACTGAATAGGAGGCTTGAGAGTTCGATGATTCCATCTCAGTGCATTAATTCTATCTCTCTCATAGTGATGTCCTTTTTTAGGAGAAACACTTTGCATGTTACTGGGATATTGTCAATGATTTAATGAGTGATTGTTTATCTTCCTCAGCTTATCTGAGCATACTGAAGACCACTTGTGTGAGAGTTGTAGGAACATGAGCAGATGTTGCAGTTTGATACCATCATTCACTGATTATCGAAAACCAGTTAAGGGCTTAGGCCATTCAGATTCTCCCTATGCTGGTTACTCATATGTTTCTCAAAAGACTAATGGGGAAATGGAAAAACCTTAATTCCTTTAATCAACAGTCCATAACTGGTGGAGAGAACAGTTTCTCACAGTATTTTTAAATTTTTTGAGCTAGTCAGTTGGAAAGAATGCACACAAGAACCAGCTTCAGGCAGGTCCAAAGAGAACAGCACTGAGCATTGCCACAAACTCAGTCTGACAGTCCACACTGTTCACCACACCTCTCTCTAATTTGGCCAATAACCAAAGCAGACATGTTTTTATCTAATCAGATTGCTGAATTACAGCTACTCTGAACAACCTTGCTCTATTTACTGATCTCTCACTGACAGAACAAAAAGCAAATTTAAGGGAATAAATTTCCATTTGTAATCCTTTAACTGTTAGAGAGAGGTTTGATATCTCAGAATCTAATCCTCCTGTTTCACTCCCTACAGGGTTCACAGTAGGTTCAGAATCCTCATCACTAACTTCACTGTGACTATCAATGTAGAGTTGGCTTAGGAAAGAGCTGATTTCTATTACTGGTATTGAGTATCAGTGGGTGTGTCCAGGTGGAGCATACAAAAAAGGAAGGAACTCTGGAACACCACTTTCACCCTCAGAAAATATCCTAATAAAGGGACTTCTGGACTATCCCTACCAGATTAGCCTGTAAACATAAAATATGGTAAGACACAAATATTTAAAGGAAATTACACCACCTGTAACAAATTTGGCTTAATTCCTCACTTTGAAGTGTAGAAAATGTCTCAGGTTACATATATAACTGCAAGGACGTGTGTTGGGTAGTTAAAGCAACACACAGCATCTTAGGAACCAAGCTCTCAACCAGGACACTGTATATTCTAGCTAACTGCAAACAAAGGCCAGTGTCATTATCAAATACTTTGACAGCACCCACCCCCTAAAGGACAGACGAATGAGTGGCAGATGCCCCTGTGCAATGCATGACTCACCCCAACATGCCAGTTCTGCCCTGACTTGTGAGGAAGGTGTCAGGTCAGTGCTCACCCAAGAAGGACAGCCTTTCTGAATGTAGGTGCTGAGATTAACGAAGAGTGGGTCTGCTGCAGACTCTCACTCAAGTTCTTCAAGAGACACTTCAGCCTGTAAAGGCTCATACACAAACTGCACAAGATCACTCTATATATCTGATTCTGGCTGCCTGGCTGTGCTAGTTGGCTCCACAGTTGAATATGACAGGAAATCTGCAACCACGTTGTCTTTTCTGGGTGTGAACAACAGCTGGTAGTTGTACTGATTCAAACTCTCAGCCCATTGGTGAAGCCTGAGGGGCCTGAGCTTATGGCTCCTTTCAGCAGAGGACATGAGGGTAGTGAGAGCAGGTGGACTGTTCTGAAAGTAAAGGATCGTCCATGTAAGTAAATGTGCCAGGGCTCACATGCCCAAATGCCTCTCTGTCTTCCACAGAGTATTTCTGTTCCACAGTACTCAGAGTCTGTGAAGCAAAAGCAATAGGGCTTTCAGTGCCATCATGCAGCTGCGACAGGACTGCTCCGACCGCTACTGCTGTTGCGTAACATGTCACCAGGGTGGGACTGGAGAGATCAAAATGAGCTACAGTTGGTGGTGACATAAAAAGGTGTTTGAGTCTTGCTGTCCAAGCCCAGGGTGTGTTATTCTTGAGTAGCTGTCTTAGAGGGGCAGTGATTTCAAAATACTGAGACAGTAACCTGAGATATTAAGCAGTCATGCAAAGGAATGATGCAAGCTGTCCAGCTGAGGTTGGCACTAGAATGTTGAGAATGACCTCTGCATTGGACTGCAATGGTGTGATACCTGAGCTGGACACCTGGAAGCCCACAAAGTCTATTGCTGGTAGGTAAACATGCATTTTTCTATGTTCAATGTCAGATTGTGTCTAGACAGAGGCATTCTTCATGAGTGGCCATGTCCTTTCCATGTACTACAATATCATCCATATTCTTATGGAATATGCATAGCTAGTCATCCTTGTCATTTTTGAACACATCAGCTCCAGGTGTTCAGAGTTTTTGCAGATCCAGCTGGGTTAGATGATCAGACAAAAGATTTGCAAATTATATTTAGAATTACATTCAATTAACACAACTAAATGATCTTTGATAATTTTGGAAGGTCTTTAAAATAAATTGTGATCGTATAGCTACAGCAAGTCTGTGCATTGCTTAGTGTTTATAGCATTCCCCAATTGTTACAAAGCAGTAAGTATTCCCACTCTAGATTGAACTAAAGAATATGATTTGAGTGCTGCTACTCAGCAGTGTGTGTGTATATGTGTATTTTTAATATACGCATGTCTCAGATTTATGTCATCTGATTAGTCCTCTATCCATTAGAGGCATCTTCAGGAAATGAGCATTTTTATAACGTGCTTCGAGAAGGAAATTGGATATTTAATGTACAGTCCCTGCATTTTACAACTGCAGAACACATCAGATCAGACCTGCATAAAAGATGTGCATTCCTGTCTAGGGTGTTCACAGGATAGGCTATAGACCCATCACTCTTTTGGCCAGGATAAAGTGGTTACTAAATGATTTTATACTTTATACTCGCTGGCCACTTTATTAGGGACAGTGTAAAGCATAGTGATTCTTTGAGTTACCATGGCCATCCTGTTGAGCCAGCTAATTGTGATGTGAATATTAACTAAAGCTTTGACCTTTATCTGCATGATGTTTTGCATTATGCTACCAAAGAAAGACAAAAATATCTTTTCTGAACGCAATCATTAAAAGAAAGCTGTCAGTCAACATTTAATTCAGCTTTTTTGTCTTACATTTGTATGAAAATAAGAATATAAAGAACCACATCTAAACAATAACTGACTTACAGCTATATTCTAAATAATGTTTATTGCTGACCAAAATAACAAAATTCATTGATGAAATTCTCAGGGAAAAAAACACAATTTTCCACTCCTAAATGTTACAAAAGAGATAAGAAACATTTTAAACAAAGTAATTGTAGAATATCTTGAAAATTGTGTTTCCATTAATTTGCTTCTATTTTAAAGAATTTGGTGGCTTTAAAGTCTAAGTGCTTGGCAACAAAGGGTTAGTTGTGAAGATGAATTCACCTGTCACATTTCACAGGGAATATGACATTCTTATTAGGTTTCTATTATAAATCTGGCAGGTGCACACAAACCTTTGTGCACATCACTTGACAGGGTATTTATAGAACAATATATTTTTTTCTATTAATTGGTCAATTTGAGGATTTAAAAAGTGGCATAAAACAAGCAGTCATTGTCACAATTTATTTACAATTCAGTAAGGATTTTTCACATTTGTATTCAAATATAAAAGAAAGAAAGAGAGATAGACAAAGTGTGTGCGTGTGTGTGTGTGAGAGAGAGAGAGAGAGAGAGAGAGAGAGAGAGAGAGAGAGAGAGAGAGAGAGAGAGAGAGAGAGCAAATAAATATAGTCTTGGTCTTTGCACTTATTAAGAATCAAATATACTTCTTAATAAATTAAGTTAGAAATACCACTTAGAAAAACTGAAAACAAAGCAAAATTATAGACAGTCCCAGTTCAGGGGAATGGCTGCCCCCATCACCTAGCTCTCAGTGTAGAACAAAAAGCCCACATGGTGGAGCTGCCCTGATCCATCTCCTCCTGCCCGGTTTGAGTCAAGCTAAAAGTAAAGGGTGTAAAGACAACAGTGTTTCTCACTGGTGTGTCCAATGTGTTTTGTTTTTTTTTGTGTGTGTTAAACAGATTTCTATGGGTCATAGGTTATGTTAAAGGTTATTGTCAGATCAGCCAAGATTTTACCTCCTTGCCACCTAGGGCACCATTCCTTAGCATGCAACACATTACTAGCTGTACTAGCTGTAATTCCAGTTTGGAACCATATATTTATCCTTGATACTCTAAATAAAATATGGACATGTGCCTATATTTCAAACTCACTTGTTCTGAATTTGAGGTGTTGTTAGAGGAACCTATACACTTAGGTACTCCTGACCATTCTCTTCATGAAAGGGAGATCTAAAGATGTGAAAGCAGATGCTTGTATTGTGGAGAGTCTAGCCATTACCATACAAGGTGTCTCATGATGCACCTCCTAGGAAGGTGGATCAGTAAATGATCCAGGAAGCCTTCAGAGACTCTGGAACAGCTGAGTCTGTTTTTTTTTTTGGTTTTATTGGTATGACACTGGACCCACTTCTCCATCAAATCCCTCATTTGATGGATGACCATTAAGGTCAAACTCCTGATAGACCACCACATAGAATGCTTATCTTTTTGTGTGACACAGGTTCTTGAGCAGGAACTAGACCTGGAATTACCTTGGCTTATTGAATTCCTACGAATACCATGAATAAGTTTCATTACCAGGTTCATTTCTTTCTGGACCCAGAGCTAACTAAAAGCATACTTACCTAGGCTCCAACTATATTACACTTGGTGGTCTTATGTTGACACTTCTCCCTGCACTCAGGGCTTTAACAGAAATTGTGTTCTTTTTCCCTGTCTCTGAACTAGGACATTGGAAAGTTTAAATTTCTGGCTTTAGAGTGGAGGCACTAGCTGGAGGGTGCAAAGCATCAGGACAGGCACCAAAAGTCTTAAGTCAGATTCCCACTAAAGACAGTAGGACCTGCCCTCATGGGAACACAAACAGGAGAGTATAGTTTCCTAACCCAGAATAGTGGAGCACGCTTGGTTGATTTCTCCTGAATCAAATGTGGAATTATTATTTTCTGCATCAGACTCCAAGGAGCTTGATGTGGGCAATGAGCAGCAGAGGTGAGGTGATCCTGGAGGTGATCACACATGCAATTACTAAGCTTAGTTTGGTGTGGTGTTGAGGCTGTGGAATGACCCATATTCTGCCTGTTTATTCTCCTCAGCCTTTTAGAGAAGGCTTACAATCCTGTAGGTTAAGCTGGTGCGGTGCTGCACTCAATTGCAGTTTTGCAGGTGTACCAAGCTAACCTGCTAAAGGAGCTCATCTGTGGTCATAAGGAATCCTCATGTGATTCCAGGTTCAGCCATGACCACCAATGCTCCTTATGTGTCACAGCCTCCTGGGTTATCCCCTGCCAGCTTGGTGTTTCAGGGCACTAGGCCAGGCTAGCACAGCGAGAGGCTAAGACCTCTCTCAGACCACCTGGCAGCATGAAAGCTTATGCCAGGTGTGTCACAGTGTGTTCTGGACAATGTGGAAAAACGATACAGAATTCAATTTGCATTCAGTCCCCCTTCTTTCAGGTTGTGCTGCCCACTTTTGTTGGCACAGACAAAACCTTGTTCCTCCAAGAGGAACTTCTCTTGCTTCTGAGGAAAGGAGCCATAGAACATGTTCTCTTCCCAGATCAGGACTCCGGCTTTTACAGTTGGTATTTGGTGGCAGACCCATCAGGTGAGAGGAGACCTTTGGTCCATAATGTCAGCCAGGCAGGCTCAGAAGGAATCCTGATGCCAGAGGGCTGTGGTTCCTAGGAGCATTCTTTACAGGAAGGCTTTCCCTACTTCCTGCCTCACTGCCTCTGGCACTTTGGGGAGTAGTGGGGTCCATGCCGGATCTTTGGATCTGTACCTGGATTAGACCCTGCCAGTGCGCTGTTTTAAGGTACCAGGGAGATCAGTATGAGGCTAACACAACTCTCAGACAACCCAGCAGAGTGAAAAGTTTAACAGGCATGTCTCAATGGGTCCTAGATACTGTAGTGCTGGCTCTGAACTGTACTCTGAAGACTTACATGTTCAGCATGCTTACAATCAAGGTTATTGCTTCCCAGATGAGGTCCAAGGACTGGTTTGTGACAATAGACCTCAAAGATGCATTTTACCTGAGCAAAGGAAGTTTTTCAGGTTTGCTTTTGGGAGCGAAGCTTACCAGTTTTGTGTTCTTCCTTTTAGCCTATCCATTTTACCATGCACATTACGGAGTGCATGGATGCTGCTTTGGCATTGCTGCACCTCCCAGGCATCCGTGTACTGAATTACCTGGATGACTGTTTCATTCTGGCCCAGTCAAAGGCTATGGTGGAAAGTCATTCGAGATGCTGTGCTTGCCCATATGATACCATAAAGTGTGTGCTTTCTCCTTCTCAGAAAGCCACTATTTTGGGGTTGTTGCGGGCATGTCTGTACCCTGCTCGGGTGGCTCCCATCTTGCCAGCAGTGAAAGATGTGTGGCTATGCTGCAGCCTCTCTGTTGTGTTTGGCCTCATGGCAGCAGCAGTCAAAGTATACCTTTGGGTCTGCTTCACATGAGGCCATTCCAGCTGTGGCTCGGGGGTGCAGGCTTTCATCCTTGCAGACTGCTCCTCAGGTTCATAAGAGTTGTGTGCTGTGGGCTTTGTACCCTTTTTATGTGTGGAAAGACCCCTGTTTCTGGTTTTGGGTCCAACTCTAGGGGTGTGCCACAGTTGCAAGACTCTTTTGACAGTTGCCTTGCTTTTGGGCTGGGGAGCAACATTGAACTGCCACCCTGGCTAAGGTCTATGGGAGGGCCCTTATCTCCCATGGCACATAAATTTCCTGGAGATGAGGGCTCTGTTTCTAGCATTGAAACCCTTTCTCCCACACTTCAGGGGCTGCCATGTGTTAGTGTGCACAGACAGCAATGCAGTGGTTTCCTTTATCAATCATCAGGACGCTATGCTTTTGCGCCCCCTGTCAGGTTGACACAGCAGATTCTGATCTGGGCACAGACCAGGTTAATTTCAAAGTCAACTTTCTCTTAGTTGCTCCTCATTGGCCCTCTCTAGTTTGGTTCATGGACCTTTTGGGCAATACCACACCCCTATCCTGAGATGCAGAACCCTTGCCCCTGAGACTTTATTGGATGCTAGGGCTCCCTTCACTAGGAAGCTGTAGGCTCTAAAGTAGAGGCTTTTCTCCCTATGGTGTGATGAACGCTGTCAGGATCCAGTTTACTACAGTCTTGCTTTTCTCAGGGCCTGTCCCCATCTACTTTAAAGGTGTATGTGGCTGCCATCGCTGCAAACCACAGACCTGTCATTAAGACCTTCTTGGGTATGGACCTTCTTAGGTAGGCACCCTCTTGGCTCTCACTTTCTGCATGATGACAGGCAGCTGAGACCTTGCTGCAGACACTTCCTTCCTGGAACCTCTCTGTGGAGACCTCTTTGAACCCATGCAGTAAGCCTCTGAGGAGGTTCTGACCTTGAAATTCCTCTGGAGCTGGAGAGGCAACATTTGCTTTGCGTAGTAAGGGACTTGAGGACTTATGCCCATAACTTGAGCTTTTGGCATAACTCCTCATCACTGTTTGTCTGTTTTGGTGCTGGAACAGGGGTAATCTGGTCTCCAAACAGCACCTGGCACACTGGGTAGTAGAGGCCATTACTCAGGTCTATGAGGTGTGTGGTTCTGCCTCACCTCTTATCATCAGTGCTTACTCCACTAGGGGTTTCACCTTGTCCAGTGGCTTAGTCAGGGGTGTTCCCCTTGAAAATATTGGTGCTGTGGCGGGTTGGTCCTCTCCGCACACTTTATCAGGTTCTATAACCTTGACCTGGATCCCACTCCAGGGTCCCAGGTCCTGCAGGGCTATTGACATCCTGTTCTCAGTCTTGTGCTCTCTCATGGCCTCTGTCACAGTCATCGAACAGTGCGTGGCAGTGTGGGTATTGACATTCCCATAGCGTCAGACCTGACAAGTGTTGAGTTCCCTTGAAAGGGAACTACACTAGGTTACATATATAACCTGGTTCCCTGAGAAGGGAAGCAGATGCTGCATTGCTGGCCATGCATGGGGTGTCCACTCACAGTTCCTTTAGACAAATAGAAGCTGAAGTAATGTGATGAACATGTCCTTATATGGACTCGCTGGCACATAATCACTTTGTCACTTGTCTCTCCTGAGCCATTAAATTGGCATGTGTGCACACAGAGCTACGGACACCACTTCCTCAAAGAAGCATTCCCATAGTATCAGCCCTGACGCAGCATCTCGTTCCCTTGGGTTTCGTACGTAACCGAGTGTATTTTTGTTCCGTAATTATAGAGAGACAGTTGTTTGTAGACAGTGTGTTTGAGAATTTTAATAAGAAAAGCGATGATAACATGATCACATGAGAAGTGATAACAGTTATTAATTACTGATGTCTGAGAGATCCAGGATGGGAATAACCCTTGATCTCTTGAATGCAGTTGGAACATGACCAGATGTAATGGAGCCATAATTGATAGTAATGATGATGGAGAGGAAGTCTTGTGAGATTGTATGAAGCATTGTGGAAGGGACTGCATTAAATTCTGGAGGTTGTAGGATTGCAGCACAAGGTGACTTGCACAATCTTTACTTTTGCTAAAGTTAACAAAATGTACCAGGGAAAGACAATGTGAATTCTGTGTGTAGTGTAGGAGTTGGGGTAAAATTGATAGTCTTTCTTTTTATTTTTTTCAATTTTCCTATCATCAAAGGTGGCAAAGTCTTCAGCAGTTAAAGAGAATGGATCAGAAGGAGCATGCAGGTTGAGCACTGAAGAAAAAGACTTTGTGTAACTAAAGGCCTCAACCTTTATCGTTGAGTATTTTTTTTAATGTGACCTATTACAACTCAATGTTCAATCATCTCAATGATACTTAGATTAACAGTGGTGAGATTCTGTTGTTGCTTTTTACTCTGAGGAAATCTAATCTTTCTTTGTAATCAGGTAATGTTACTGTAAGGTAGGTTGCTGAAATGATTCTGGCGAAGGAAGTACAACCTCTGCTGAGCCTTTTTCACAATGGAGTAAATGTGAATGTCCCACTTCAGGTCCTGGGAGATTGTGGTTCCCAGAACTCTGAATGACTCCACTGCTGTAACAATGCTGTCCATGATGGTGAGTGGGGGGAGAGCAGGGGGGTTTCTGCTGAAGTCCACAATCATCTCCACTGTCTTGAGCGTGTTCAGCTCCAGGTTGTTAAGACTGCAGCAGACAGCCAGCCGTTCAACCTCCAGTCTGTAAGCAGACTCGTCACTGTCCTGGATGAGGCCAATCAGTGTGGTGTCATCTGCAAACTTCAGGAACTTGACAGAGGGGTCATTAGAGGTGCAGTTGTTTGTGTACAGAGAGAAGAGCAGTGGGGAGAGGACACAACCCTGAGGAGCACCAGTGCTGATGGTGCGGGTGCTGGATTTGAGTTTTCCCAGTCGCACTAGCTGCTGCCTGTCTGTCAGAAAGCTGGTTATCCACTGACAGACAGAGGAGGGCACAGAGAGCTTGGTTAATTTGGGCTTGAGGAGTGATGGGATGATGGTGCTAAAGGCAGAGCTGAAGTCCACAAACAGGATCCTCACATAAGTCCCTGGTCTGTCCAGATGCTGCAGAACATAATGCAGTGCCATATGGACTGCATCATTCACAGACCTGTTTGCTCTGTAGGCAAACTGCAGAGGGTCCAGTAAGGGTCCAGTGATGTCCTTCAGATAAGCCAAAACCAGTCTTTCAAATGATTTCATGATCACAGAAGTTAGAGCCACGGGTCTGTAGTCATTTAGTCTGGTAATTTTGGATTTCTTTGGGACGGGAATGATGGTGGAGCTTTTGAAGCATGAGGGGACTTCACACAGCTCCAGTGATGTGTTGAATATCCGTGTGAAGATGGGGGCCATTTGATCAGCACAGGTTTTCAGACAGGCTGGTGAAACACTGTCTGGGCCTGGTGCCTTTCTTCTTTTGTTCTTCCTGAAGACCTGACACACATCATCTTCACTGAACTGAATTTTAGGTGTGTTGGAGTCGGGGTTTACAGGAGGTGAGAATTGGGCTTTTTCAAACCTACAGTAGAACTCGTTCAGGTCGTCTGCCAGTTGTTGATTCACCACAGTGCTGGGGGATGGTGTTTTGTAACAGTCTTCACCCTCCCTGAATGATAACTGTCATGTGGTAGGGGATTTGGTTAAGGGATTATCAGACTACTCAAATTTAACCCTCAGAGCACGTGGAGAACATGCAAACTCGGCAGATGGAAAGCAAATTTATTTTTGTATTTATTTATTCATTTTTTTATTTACCCAGCCTCATCTTAGGACAATAAGACAACACAACTATTAAAGCCCACTTATGAAATGCTATATATATGATTTCTAGCATTTCATAAGTGGGCTTTAATAGTTGTGTTGTCTTATTGTCCTAAGATGAGGCTGGGTAAATAAAAAAAAATGAATTATATGTATATATATATATATATATATATATATATATATATATATATATATATATATATATATACATATATATTTTAATAGAGTTGGAACAATAAAGAAAATAAATTGTATGCAGAGTTGCATATACTCATAAAAAAAAAATTTTATTTAAATGGGTTACATTTATTTGGGAAAAAAGAAAAAACAAGGAAAAGTAAATCAAAAAGTAAACCAACATTCAGACACCAGGTCACAATAAAGTACACTCTTTCTACTACTACAAACATTACGAGAGTAATTACCAGTCAAGCGTTTCTAATGAAATACACAAGATAAGTAAGCAACTAATTAAGAAATGTGTCTGATTCTATAAACCAAAAAATTTGCCAACTTGATCTTCTGGAGCACCCACATGTATGTCTATCTCAGAGAAAGGACAAAAAAATATGCTCATCATCAAGTATGTTGAAGGTACAAGGGACACTGTGGTTGAGTCCCATACTTCCCCTAGAAAAGTTATTCTCTCAGTGTGAGATAGATAACAATCTTTTTGAGGTTCAACCTGAGCCCAACCACCTGATTTGGGCAAGCACAAAATCTTGATGCCATACTGCCAACTCTTTTGACTGAGCTAGGATAAGCCAGTTGTTGATGTAATTTACTATGTAAATGCAATGAAGTTGCAGAGGATCCAGAGCTGCATCTATGCATTTTGTGAAGGAGCATGGTGATAAGGCTAGACTGAAAGCTTGTTATTGGTAAGCTTCACACTTGAAAGTGATAGTGTATTCTGGCAAAATCTTGATGTGAAAGTATACATCCTTTAAATCTATACTGTCACACATCAATTCTTGGATTGATTTTGCACCTTGAGTCTTGAACCTGCATTTCAGCAGAGTAATGTTCAGGCCACACAGATTATATCTAAAAAAAACAATCTAAAATTGTACACTATCCCCCTTATGTCCAAAAAAGTATCAGATGCTGATGCATGAATTCTGCTCAGGAAGTATATTTTGTTAGAAGAGGAACTTGTTCTGTGTAAACTATGGTGGGATCTTGGATACATGATTTAATGGTGCACTCACAGTCACCTAAAGGTGGCCCACCCTCAGAGACCTGCACTTGCAAGTGTACATCTTTTTGCGGACAGGGTTTTCATGAGTAGCCACATTGGCTTGCTTTCACCTTTGGGAGCTAGGCCCTGCTCTTCTGATGCGCCAGTGCTTTTGAAGTCAGTATCAATGACAAATGGCTTCCTGAAGACAAAGAAGCTGGGGACTTTGTCATGTAGATATCCTTCTATGGTCTTGCTGACCTCATGTTCAAATGATGCTCAAATCAGAACAATTCCAAAGCATCAATGCCATGTTGCATCTTGAGCTTCCTTGAAAAGAAACTTGTCCTAGCATTATGCATTTCTTAACAATGCAATATTGCCTGGTTGTCTAATGTCAGGCAGAACTATTTAAATTGAATAGGTGTTAATTATAGGCACAGAGCAAAACACTGCTTTCAGCAAACTGTTCATTTTAATTAGAAAGGGAGGGAAAGACAACTCTGCTCTGATCTGAACACTGAGATGAGTAAATATTGACAGGTTTGACAGCAGAAGCCTTGTTAAGCTACTTTCCCTTTTGGATAACAAGGCGAACTATGAACTATATAATATTAATACAACCAGTTCTTGCATTTTCATAATCTCTATAGTTTCCAAAAGTCATTCAAACACACCTTACAAATTATTGATGGAGTTGAGTGCAGGACAGACTTTTATTATCCCTCTATGGTATTGGAGGTTTAATGATTTGCTCTGTGATTTGACTGAAACTGGAAATCTGGGGTGGGATAAAATAGACTCTTTCATGAAAGCAATCCATCCTTTCCGTTTCTTTCCCCCTGGTTTTATTTAGCAGTGTGGATAGAAATAGCCTATTAAGAACTATAAAGCCACATTATTAATGAAGTGTTACACAAACCTACTGTATGTCATGTAAATTGGGATTGAAGGATATTCAACAGGTGTTTTTATAAGAAAGCAGGAGCATTAAGTCCAAGTCTGCAGAGTTATAGAGAAAACATACCCGATGTGTTAATGCAGGGAAAACATTCAAAGCTGCAGTGTTATAGAGACTTCTTGTCTCTATATTAGCAGTTACATATAGTAATGTTTTTAAAAATATCAGTAAAAAACATTCCATAGCAACAAGGATGGGCTAACATTATGAGCAATTTTAGCTGCTTTTTTGAATAAGACAATATAGCAGCTTTTTTAAATGTCTTCATTCCCAATGTAGCCTGATAATAAATTGATGATAATTTCTCCCGTGTGCTTATCATGATCAATCACCTTTTGGTTCAGCATAATAGAAGGGCAAGTCCTTCTAAAATACTGAGACTGAGTGTTCCTGACTAATAACTTTCTTTTTTATTCTTGTGGTCTCTAGATTAAGGGCCCAGAACAATTAACCATTTGGTGAGTATCTAGGCAACTTGTACATCACCTTTCATTGTTAATATTTGATTACAATAGAAGATAGAAAAGCACTTTAGGATAAGGCATGGTATGATGGGGCTGATGAGAGCCACAGGCATCAATTAAAGTGATTTTCATATAAAGCTCCTGCCAAACGTGATTTTCAAAAGGAGTCAGCGTATGTCTCGAGTGATATGGTCGCCAGGTTGCTATGAAAAAAGGGTAGCCACATAAAACCACCAACTTCATAGTAGCAGTGTTGATGAAAGGAACAAAGATATTGAATGAGCACCATAGACTTATTAGGTAAACATGTTTTTGGTATGTACAATGATATATCCAAAGGCAACTCTAATAAGAAGTCTCTCACTTCTCTCAAAATACCCCTTCTCACCCCCGTAATGCTAAAACCGGAGTAAAAAGGCAGCGGTTCAGCCCCACGGACAGCGCCGCTCACAGCGCACCAAAAAGCTGCAGTACCAGAGTCAGTGCCACTCGTTCAGAGTGCAAGGTGGGATGGCTGAATTCCCACCAAAAGTGGGAAACCAATCAGGAGTGCCTATGTGGCACTCACCCGCTGGCTAGGAGACACAAGCGAGAGCCAGGCTCAGCTGATAGAGGGAGGTAAGACGGAGAAGGATGGGAATACTAATTTGCTGTCTTTGCCACTCTTATTTTTCCCCACAGATTCGCCAGAAGAGGACACACCGCCTGCCTGATGAGCCTGAGCCACGCTCCTGGATCGAACTCCTTCTCTGCTCCTATGCTATGGAGATGTCTGCAACTTTGCCTTTCTTTTTCCTCCACTCTCCCCTTTTTCACACCCTACACTACCAGGTTGTATTTTCTCCATACTGAGACTTCATGCATAATTCTCATCTCTGTCTACCTCTTTCCATGTCTGATTCCCTAGAGTGCCCTACTATATATATATATATATATATATATATATATATATATATATATATATATATATATATATATATATATATATAACAGAAACAGGTGTGCAGAAGCAGGAAGTAACTAAGGCTTGGATGTAAACAAAAGTACATGGAAGAAACCACAATGCCGGAATGCCCCCTAATTGTTCGGGCATGACACTGATGGTGAATAATCATGGGCCACAGCAAGGCTCGAGGGAAGAGCGAGGAACAGGGCAAGGCACGTGGGAGGAGCGGGGAACAAGGCGGTGTAGCCAGAGGGGGTTTAGGGGCATCCACAGCTGAGAAGAAGTGCAGAGCGAAGTCCACAGCCAAGCAGAAGGGCAGAGCGATGTCCATCCCCGTTCAGAAGAGCATGGCCCAGCAAAGTCTAAGACTGAGTGAAAAGGCTGAGAGAGTGCCTCAGCCCAGCCGGGTCAGTGGAACATCCTAAACGGGCTACTTCCCCCAGGAGCAGAAAAAAATGCCAATACATGAAAAACAAATGCAAAGAAAACAAGCACATCCGGTCAGTGACATCCCTCATGAGCAAGGAGCTAGGCAACTTCCCCCACAGAGAAAACAGAAAGAGGAGTGGTGTCCCCCACAGGAACAGGAGCGAAGCGAGGTACAGAGCATAGATGAACGAAAACCAATAAGTCCAGCTCCAACCTCTGCGGAAGACAGGAGAGCGGGCAAACAGGAAGTTGTGTGGCATCCCCACTGAAGCCTTGCAGAGCCATACTGACAAAATAATCCCAGTAACAGCAAATGTCCTCTGCAAAAGGGTCCAGGGTGGTCGCATCCACAGCCATAGGGTCCAGGCTTGATGGTATCTTGTTGGGTCTGTGTATGGTGGAATCCTACTGTCAGAAAATGGGATGTCTTTTCAGATAAAACCACACCCAAATGCAGGGATAGCAAACAGACAAGATTAATAAATAAAACAAAATACAGACAGGGAAAAAAAAACACGAGAATTCAAAAACTACAAAACTAAATACACAAACTGGAGGAAAACCAGAGAAAACAGAGGCCACAAACATGAAGACAACACAACAAAGCAAAGGCAGCATGGCAAGATAAATAGGGGAAACAAAAAGACACATAAGGAACAGGTTTGCAGAATCGAGAAGGAATTAAGGCTAGGGCAGGGCGGACACGTGGACATAAAATGTTAACAAAAGCACATGGCACAAGACACATGGAAGACTCTGCCAGAACCTGTTCCAGCAGGAAATTGTTCAAGCATGACCCTACACCTAAAATCTCTATATACCGATACTTGCAAACCTTACTCTGTTGTGTCTCTTGCTTAATTGGTTTGTTTTCTGTCTAAAGACCTTCTTGATAAAAGTGGTAAAGTTTCTAGAAGCAAAACCAACACACAAGCAAACTGAGACTCCTTCTACAGACACATTTTAATCACTTTATTATTAGGTATTATTATTATTATTATTATTGTTATTATTAGTTTTATTATGCTTAAATATATATATATATATATATATATATATATATATATATATATATATATATATATATATATAAGCATAATTATAATTATAGCATGGTGCATATGCTTAACAAGTCCCTGTGTACAAGCTTTTACTATAAAAACATTATCATCAAAATGATTGTGTTAATAGCCATGCTGTTGTGTGAAAATAATGCAAATCTACTTGATCTATCAGATTCAAGCAGAATTTTTTAAATGCATTTTATTTTTTAAACATAAGCATTGAAAGTTTGCTCATTTTGTCAAGGCACTGTTGTAGTGACCTTTTGGCATTGTACTGATATGACTGTCTATATCAAGTCACGGATTCATATGCTCATCAGAAATCCCCAAATAGAATAGTACAGGGTACTGTCTTGCTTTTTGTTTGTTGAGTCTCTCCTGCACTGCCATTGATTTTGTTTGCTCTTTGTAATGAAAAGCCATGGTTCACAATGTGCCTCATTAATCAATTAAGAGCTAATTTGTGGAGGTCCTGAAAAAACACTGTAGGTGTGGACTAGATTCTTAATTGGAATAAAAATAATAAATAAGTGAATTAAAGAAAAAAAGACAAATGAAGTGTCTTTGAAGAGCTGAAGAAAACATAATACGAATATGAAATAAAGAGAAGCTAACATGCTGTATATTTGAACTTTACCATTTGAGGTGTCAGAGAGATAGAAAGGAGTGTGTGTCTTCCCACTTTAATATATGCATGTCCCTGTTCTGCAGGCAAACTATGTCTTCAGTGTTTTTTTGTTTTGTTTTTTTATTTATATGAAAAATCTGTCAGTTAGTGTGAAAATTCAATGCTGAATCTTTCATTGAATTGAAGGCATGAATGTAGGTACAAGGTTTTCCATCAATCAGCCAGAGTTTGGTAACCATAATTAACTTATATATTGTACATAGTGATACAGTATACTCTACTGGTTGCACACAACAATAAAAACCTGTCTGGGTTAGAGCACTCAGTGGGCACTTTGCTGGTCACCGTAACAGGTAAAGCAAAGCCCCCCTTTACCAAATGAATATTCAGCATATTTAACATTTATTTTGTTTGTTTAAAATATTTAAAATTTCAAATAAAAATTTCATTGTGGTTTTTGAAATTTGGACTCTGTATGTAGACTGTATGTACCAAAAATTTGATATTAATGGCAAAGCTCACATGTCCATTTATTTTAATTAGGCTTCAGTCAAGCCTAAACAAGGCATTTTAAAATAAAACAAACAAACAAATAAATAAATTGCAAACTTCCTTCTGCTACAGCAGCTGTTGATACTATTACAACTGAAATGCAACATAAACTAAAATAATAATAACAATAACAACAACAACAACAACAACAACAATAATAATAAGACTAATAATAATAATAATAATAATAATAATAATAATAATAATAATAACAATAAAATGTATAATAATAATAATAATAATAATAATAATAATAATAATAATAATAATAATAAAGGCCAATGTTCCTAAGGAGATGGGAGCCACTACCATCAAAGCCTGGATTAAACTGGTTACTGAAGATGAATGAATGAATGAATGAGAACAAGAAGAATGACCTATCAACATGTTTGTTTTACTCATCAGTAGATAGTAGTCATTAAAATCATCGCATTTTAATTGCTTTCATCATCTTTTTCCTTTTTTAAATAGAAGCCTAGTAAAACCACACAGTATATACAGAGTAGAATAGTCCAAATATGCATGAAAGCTGAAATCTCAGTTTTATAGTCTCTTATACCACCCTCAAGCCTAACCTTAGCCTTTTTTCATCAGTCAATTCAAGTGAATCCTTACACATTTACAGTTCTAAGCTGCTGTCTTGTTTGTGGGCTCTCAGTCTCAGAGAGCTGTGAAGTGTGTGTTTAGACCTGCAATCGTGTTTATCCAACCTGGTACCAAAAGGCCTCTAATACCCACCCAGCACAAGGACACCATCAACTCATAAAGCCAGCTCATTCATCAACGTCTGAGTCTGTCCTCTCTCTCTCTCTCTCTCTCTCTCTCTCTCTCTCTCTCTCTCTCTCTCTCTCTCTCTCTCTTTTTCAGACACACACAGATACTCATAAGCAAACACAGATAGGGAAACATCGAACAATGTTCACACATCACCTTCACTGGTAATGACAGACTGTGTAAAGTGACTTGGGTATGAGTATACATGATAGAGAGAGATGAGGAGAGGATGAGTGTAGAGTGGATGGGTGGTATTTATATAACCTCTAAGCAACAGCTGTGCATTAAAGAGAATGTCAAACATAATGGATTTGCAGTGGAGAGTAATTAAAGCTGTCATTGTGTTGTGTCAGCAATGCACTACAGTATTGGAGAAATGAAAAAGTGATTGTGTCTGGGACTCTGGAATTCAGCAGACAAATGTGAATGTGTCAAAGTAAATTTAGTCACCCTGTAGCACACTGAACACCTCGAAGAGTTATAGAACAGGAATCAAGAAAAGGTTTTTGATTCGACATGTCACTACAGCAAAGTGATCATTCACGATGGCCAGCTCTTTTGGACAGTCTTTGAGGGGTTTTTGGTCACACTCTAACAATTTCATATAATACTACGTTTTCTATAAAGTATGTTTCACGTGTATCTGAATGTTTCATTTTGTTCATGTTCGTCGGGTTTGATGTATGGAAGAGGAATATATCTGAACATTATTTAAGCCCTCCCTATTTTCCTTTTTTGTACTTTATTATTATTATTATTATTATTATTATTATTATTATTATTATTATTATTATTATTATTAATAATAATAATAATATGTATAATAATTATTTTAAATAAGCAGGAAGTTTTTATCAATCATGGAGTGCTCAAGTGCTCAAAATAAATGAATAAATTAATTGTAAAAAATGGCCTGTTCACCAGCATGGAAAACCAGTGAAATTTAAATTTTATATATTATTTATATATATAATAAAATTACGTAATAAATACCCTTGAAATCAGCATTGCATTGAAACCCTGTAGTGACCTTTTTTTGCCTTAAGTTTAACTGAAAATAATGCAGATGCTGGCAATAAAAATGTGAATTTCCAGTGGATGTTTACAATTTACATTGGACATTGTAAACCTCCGCAGTGATTAAAGCCTCACTTACTCACTGACTCACACACTCAAGTCAAAGTGCATAAGTAAAACAATGTTTCCATGGTGACAAAATTGCTCTCTTCCCTCACTCTCTCTATTCTTCCTAATATAAGACATTATCACTGATAGGTTGAAAGGCCCAGAGTGTCCTTGTGAATAATAACACTTTAGTTTATTAGCTAGCTGCTGAAAGATGGCAGGTTGCTTTGTTTATGCTCAGTGTGAAGGTTTTAGCTTCGGCTTGAAATCTTGCAACAGATGTCTTTTGATTTTTACCATGATGGCCTCTTTTGCTTCATTCATTTAATCTTGAGCATAAAAAGAAAATGGGAAAAGAGAATGAAAGCCACTCACAACTGCCATCTTCTAGTTCCTATGTGGCCACAGAGGCTCTAAAGCTTATTTTCCCCACTTCTTTTTAAAGTAACCTCTTGATATATTGACATTGGTTCACTAGACCAAAGCATTGTCTAGTATTTGTTTTATATCTTAAAAGCCTTGCCATATTTGGATGTTGCATTTCAGTTTAAAAAAAAAACTAAACTATGTTTTTCTTTCTTTCTTTCTTTCTTTCTTTCTTTCTTTCTTTCTTTCTTTCTTTCTTAATTTCTTTTTTTATTTATTTATTTATTTATTTTTTTTTGTTTAAGAATTTGGAGCATGTCTTGACACCTCACCAGCAAAACTCTAGCTTTAGATTTTACACTACTAACACTACTGAAATCTGTATTTGCATTTTAGTATGTTTTTACACATCAATGTTACTTAAAGGTTAGATCATCACAATTGTAAACACTGTCCAAACACAGAATATACCATGAAACACAACACTGAGTGTCAGCTGAGATATGCATCTCAGGGCACCATGCATAGTTTACACACACACAAACACACACACACATTTGCAAACTTACTCACACTTAGGGGCTATTTATTGTAGCCTATCCTACTACCACCTGGATGGAAATAGAAGAAGAACCCAGAGGAAACATAAATGGGGTAGAACATGCAAAACCGGCAAACTCCAACCAAACTGGTTGGAGTCACTTGGAGGTGTTCATTGATGCGGAGGATAGCCCCACATGGAATTTGAGAACATCCTGTTTTGCCTTCAAGTAAGCCACCTGTTAAGTCTACTATGCCTGGAACTACTGTGGATATTACCTCTTAGAGACCATGGTGGTGACTTTCTGCTCTTTTTGTGGTCAGTTTGGCACTCGGGTCTCTATAACTGAATATTTGATGGCTTTGGCAGGAAAAATATTTATGTTAAATATATAAGAAATTCAGAAATTATGCTGATGCTCTTAATAATTTGTTTAAAAGCACTTTTCCACTTGAATATATACAGTTGCATAAATTAAATTGTTTATAATCACACTATCTGGTGTTACCCAGATAGGATGGTTTCCTTTTGAGTCTGATTTCTCTCAAGGTTTCTTCCTTATCTCATTTCAGGGAGTTTTTCCTTACTACCTTTAAAAAATCTAAAGCTGCTCCATGGCAAATAAAATAACATTGAATTGAATATCTCACTCATTCTGTCACTTGAACATTCTTTTTTGATGATGGTAGTATGTGCTGTCTTGAATAATTTGTTAATTCCACGGATAAGGCCACAACTCACTCATTTCCATCCAAATTATAGCCAGGACCCTCTAACTATCATTAATATATCTATTGATTTGCCTTATGTGCAAACTCGAAAATAGATGTATAGAAGCTCTAATACATTAACTGTAACAAACTGAATGAATCTAGGCTTTGTTCGCAAACCACAAACACTTTAAAATACACAAGACACATATCTCTTAATTGTGCCTATTATTTTTATAACTCTGTTGAAAATTCACAGTGCTGCTACTCTTCAGTTCAATATTAGTTTTGATAGTTTATAACAGTGCTTGGGGACAACAAGAGACCATTTTTAATAAAATACTTTAACAAATAGTACAAGACTAGTAATGAGGTAGGGTGTGAGCATGAAGACATCTACTTGTCTTTAAGCCTGAGGGAAACCAGACATATAGATGTTTTTTTTTGTGTTTGTACTTTTTCAAATGCATTACGATGTAACATTAACATAAGAGGCAGTGTTAAAATGAACAATTTAAAAAAAAAGTTTAAAAAAGTTTTTTTCTTTTATTTCTTTTTTTTTTTATTTGAAAACAAAGAAGCACAGTACATCAGTACATACAGTAGTCAGTCCCAATACAACCTAAATTCACCCCAACTAAAAATAATGCCAGCTATCTACATTAACTATTAGCTTAGGAAACCATGTTAATTAATTTAATACCTGACGATCTGGCACTCAAGAGTGTCTTGGTTTTACTAGCAAATTTTGACTACGGATGGGAATAAGGATGACAGAGAAATGTACATTATTTATAAATATTATGCCTAATAATATAATTAATATAACTCAAATATATGCATTAGCTATTGGATTGCATGAATGCATATTAGATGCTTCATCTAATAAATACTTTACTACATTAATAGTAATTAATATTTTTCTGTGTAAAAAAGCTGGTGTCTAAATAGTCTGAATATTATTTGAAACAGACAATAGCATGGTAGAGAAAGTTTAATAAAGTGCACCACTTAATTTTGGGGCTTCTTTTGTGGTCCACTAAACTGTTTCAGGATTCATGGTTTCATTTCAGCTTCTGCTCTGTGTGTGGATTGACATGTTCTCTCATGCTTCTGAGCTTTCCTAGAGCTACTCTGGGTTCCTCCACCAGTCCAAAGTCACACACTGTAGACTGATTGGTATCTTTAAAATTGGCTGCAGTGTGTAAATGGTTGTTTGTGTACTTGTGGCCTGTGATGAGTTAAGACACCAGTCAGGGTGTCCACTGCTTTGTGTACAGAGTCCCCTGGTATAGACTTCAGGCTCACCAAGGCCCTGTGTAGTCTAAGCCCCACAGAAAAGTAATGGATTAATTTTATTTATTTATTTATTCATTTTATTTTGCTAATGGCAATTCATACATGGATATAACAACTTGAGATGACATTAGATCAAATTCTGAAAAAATGTTTTATTTCACATTTTCTCTCTTTTTCCTATCTTCTGCTATAATAGATTGCTTCTACCCTATTGTGTGTTACACTCAATATAAATACCAGAAGCACCTGTAAGCCAGACACCAATGACATGAATGTGCACAATTGAATGTGCCAATTATGCTGCTTTTATTCAATTCTATTTTATTCCAAATTAAACATTTCCCAAATACATCTTGTACTCGTTATGGAGGCATATCAAGACAAAACTGCCAAATCTGCACTCTAAAAGTCATTTTTGCAACAAATAGCTCAGCATTTTGAAATTCTACTAAATAACTGCAATGCATTTGACCTCCATCAATCATGTGCACTTGTAATTGGAACAGTGATTCTCAATCCCAACCTAGAAAACAATGTTTATTTCACAATTACTCCTTCTGCTCTAACATACCTCATTTCATGAAAAAGGCTGATGAATTAGTTACAGTATATTAAAGAACCATTACATTCCACCCCAAAACACACATACACTCACAAACAAAGACACCCACTGTCCCTGAGGTGCAAACACTGGGCTGACAAGTTCTCATTTTATAAAAATTAATTTTTTATGTGCTGTGGGACTGAATTTTATGCGTTCCACCACTTTCAAAATTGTATTTAAACCCCTGTGTAGAAGTGCATGTGTAGAGTATGCTCTGAATTCAGTAGATCAGTTGAAACATTAGAATGAAAATGTTAATAAGATTCAAGTATTCTATCTCTACTTTCTATTTTATTATTTCATTAGAAAATCGTTGCGATTGAATGAGGGTTATTTGGCTGCTTGGAATTAGTTTGATTTAATGTTAATGAAAAGAAATTCAAATGTTAACATTTGTGCATGCAACTGGATTCACATAAATTATTATAAATAGGATATAATGATATACCATGTCAACTAATTTCCCTTGAATATTAATGATCACATTTCTGTATAGTAAATAGTTTATGTCTATTGTTTCAATTCTACATAATAGAAATTTGTTTCAACCTTTTAGAAACAGAGCAAGGTTCTAAACTATTCACACACATAAAATTTTGTTTTGTGGGAATTTGCTCAAATCTGAAAATGTGAGGGTATATCAGACAGCATGGTCATGTTGTAATCACAAATTTACTAGAAAAAAATTCTGCACAGTCAAATACTTTTATTGATGTGTTTTGGGAATTCCCTTTCAAGGGAACTTTATCCTGTGTCAAGGCTGATGCTATGGGAACGCTTCATTGAGGAAGTTTGGTCTGAAGCTATGCGTGCACATGCCAATTTATTGGCTCGGAAAAGACACATGACGAAGAGAATACTTGCCAGCAAGTACATACAAGGGCATCTACATCACATACTTCGTCTTCAGGATGCGCTCTGTGTACGCTTGTGTGAATTGTTTGACCTATCTGTCTAGACAATTTAAAAAGCTCTATGAATTGAATATTTAAAAATCGCTATGGAAAAAAGAGACAGGTTGGTGAGCAAGCATTATAAAAGGTGTGCTCCTCCGTGCCCAAAATATTTTATGGAGGATGACACATACTCTATTTGCGTTGTTTGTTTGGGAGAGGATCATGCCCGGTAGGCTCTCAAGGTGGATAGCTGCATGCCTTGGGAGACGTCCCACTTGACTGTATTTTCTAGCCAAGCATCTGCACTTTGTGGTTCAGGTCCTGCATCCGCCAAGGCCATGAGACTGCTTTGATCATGGGGTTTGCAGGTTGAGTTAGTGGAAGTGGAACAAGAGATGGGTCCTTCCCTTTCTCGTGCCCTCTCCTCTGACTCCGATCTCTCTTTTTCGGAATTGATTCCGTGGTAGGGCTCGAAATGTATGGGTATCCAGCCCTCCAGGCTTACACTGCAGCAGAGCCAGTGTTACAGGTCTTGCAAACCTACCAGGCTGACCTGCTAAAATAGCTCAACTGTGGTGAGGGATTGAACCCTGAGGCGGTATCTGAACTCCCCCAAACCACGGATCTTGTGCTCTGTGCCACAAAGCAGACAGTCCATGCCATAGGCTGCTCAACTGTGCTAGTTGCAAAAGAGAGACACCTGTGGCTTAATTTATCAGGGAACAAGGACAAGGAAAGGTCCTTTCTCCTGGATGCCCACATTTTACCTAAGGTCCTGGTCGATGATGCAGTGAGTTCTATTGTTGACAGGCACCAGGAGGGTAAACGCCAGTCAGTTTAGGGAATTTATCCTTGGCCGGAGTGAGCAGCCTGGGAAAACTTTCAGCTGCACCCGGTCCCCTCTAGCTTACTCAGATCAGAGAAAAGGGCGAGGAGTTGCGGACCAAGCCCCCCATCAAAGGCTAGGGAGGCTACTTCCCCCCAGTCGCCTCTGCCATTTTGGGGGTCATCTGGGTCTGTGCCCGCTCCACTTCCTTGCACAGATCTATAAACTGTAGTGCACTGTGTCATGGTGCTAGGGTGATCAATGCAAGGTTGTTGTAAAGGGGTACAGGATCCAGTCCACCTCCCATCCTACTCCATTTCAGGGTGTGTGACCCACGATTGTTGACGAACACCGGGCCATGCTCTTCCAATTGGAACTTCTCTCACTTCTGAGGAAAAGGGCCATAGAACATGTTGACCCTCCCAGCTCGAGATTCCTAATTTTACAACTGGTATTTTGTTGTTCCCTAGAAAGACAGGGGGCTGGATACAGTTATGGAACCACAGGCTCAGAACTGTACTCTGAGGTTATTGCATTATAGATCAGGTCCAAGGACAATAGACCTCAAAGATGCTTATTTTCACATAAGCACAATACTGGTAAGCTTCGCCCCTGAAAGCGAACCTGAGAAACGCATAATACACATAAGCATAATACTGGTAAGCTTCGCCCCTGAAAGCGAACCTGAGAAACGTCCTGTTCTTTTGCAGAAGCAAAAGAACAGGACGTTTCTCAGGTTCGCTTTCAGGGGCGAAGCTTACCAGTATTGTGTTCTTCAGTTTGGTGTAGCCCTATCACCACGCACATTTACAAAGTGCATGGACAAATTGCCCTGGCACTGCTGCATGTCCTGGGCATCCATTTACTGTATTACATGGACAAAGGCTATGGTGCCCAGTCATCGAAATGCATGCTGTGCTTGCCATTATGAGGTCTCTAAGCTTCAGGGTGCACCCAGAAGAGTGTGTGCTTTCTCCTTTTCAGAGAACCACCTTTCTGGGGGTAGAAACACTGCTCCAACATGTTGGTTGTGCCAACAACTAACTGTTAATAATTTATCCATTAATCTGTGACCTATATAGACTAGATATATAGAGTTGAGTCTTTTTCAATATGTATTTTCTTTGTGATGTAAATGATTGTCAAGAGTTTGATGTCTGCTTACCTCCACACAACATCATTCCTGGCACAGACTGGCACTTATCAGAGTGTGGTCCATTAGAAGAACAGGATAGGGATTACCATATTCATATACCTCATCCATCTTAGCTGTCTCTTCTGCTCAGAATGCATTGACTCTTCAGAACAAGCAAATTCACAGTCAATGAGATCTCTCTCTCTCTCTCTCTCTCTCTCTCTCTCTCTCTCTCTCTCTCTCTCTCTCTCTCTCTGTTTTTCTTATCCTTCCTCTATAAATTAAACAATAGCCATTGTTTCTCTTCTCCATATATTTTCTCCCTTTACAAGGCATAGTAGATTTGACAGGTGGCTTACTTGAAGCCAAAACAGGATGTTCTCAAATTCTAATTTATTTAATACAGGGTGTCATTAAATTGCTTCAAGCCATTTGTATTGTCTATAGCAGCCATGTCAGGCTGAAGCTATTATTTAATTGGCACGAATATTGAAGTAAAAATTTCCCCTCATGGAACTGATGCCCTAAATTGACGTTTTTCATAATCACATGACTCATTTTTATTTTCCCATCATTGGAGCCATTTCATGACTTTGAAAAAGTTTTACTTGTGACATTAGATGACTTTACTGTAGTCTCATAGTTATATCCATGCACAGTCATTCTCCAGGTTTCTAGTCTTTTAGTGATTGGTATTCAGTAATCTCTGTATTGAACTTGAATCTCCCAGCTCAGTCAGCACTATATACAGTATAGGATTTATAGTAATTCTACTTGAATATACCATCAAGCATATGTAAAATGGATGCCTCAGTGTGTATGAAATATTTTTATTTTGGCATTGCTAATAGAACAGCATAACATAAATTATTTATTTATTTGTTGAAAGATATTATGTGGATTTTTGTGTGTGTGTGGATTAATGTTGGAATGAGCCTGAGATTTGATATACCATAGATTGATTTTACAAATTTTCATCCAAATTACAGTATAAGGCACTGAGGAGGGACTATACCATTTTAGTTTATTTGGACACCTATGGCAATTTGTTAGCCATTCATGCAGAAATGCAGATAATTACAAAAGTTTTATAGTTCATCGATTTTTTCTCAATATGGAATAAAATAGTTTTTTATCAGTCTCTAGAAATTATTTCACAAAATTGAACACTCATATATTATTTTGAACGTCACCAGACATGGCTGTTATCAGTTATGGCACACATACTCACACAAACAGGAAATAAAGTACTGTTCTTTTTTGATTTGATGTTTTGATTAATTACCTTAAATCTTGCATAAGGGTGCCACCCCAGTAGCAAACAATGAGTCTTTAATGAATCTTTAACACACAGACATTACTTTAGATATACAGTATATATAACATTATAGACATGTGTATGTTTTACCCACAGTACCTGAAAGCTATATAAATGTAAGTGCAAGAATAACTTCTGACAAGCTATGAATAAAAATGTGACTGCTAATCAAAACTCAAAAGAAAAGGCAAATTACAATACAAGCATTTATATTACTGACACATGCAGTAATTTTAGAAACACATTACTCCATCAGAGTGTTCAACAATTTTAGCACATTTCCAGCTAACAGGAGGCATCTGAATGGTGAACATATTTATGGATCTGCCTCACAGAGATTAATGCATATAACATTAACTTTAAATATTCTGAATGCCATTTTCAGCTTAAGACTGTGAAAATGGCACCTTCTGTATGGAACACCGAGATGAATGTATTTTAAAGGGCAGTGGCCTTTTGGATGGGTTAATCCAAAATTTATGAGCTTCTTAGACAAAAAAGAAGAGCAAAGAAAGTGAAAAGATTATAAAACAGAATTTTACTCTTTTAATATTATAGTGCAAGTTTTACATTTTCTTGAATTTCTCAGCAATTAGATTGTCCCCTTTTTGCTTTAATGACAATGTGGACTGGCATAGATACCACATGTCTGTGCAATATCTTTTGATTTATTTAGACACCTTTATGGATCAAATATATTAACGTGTAATCTGAACACATTTAAATAGACAAGATTAGGTAGACCAAAATCCGACCTTTTTCTACAAGGCAGTTAACATGGTCAAAATTATTTCAGCTCATTTGATTACATTTAAATACGAAACTAGAAAGAAATGCGATTGTTAACTATTCAGGAAATTATTTTCTTTGTTTAGAAATATTTGAAAATGCTTAAACCTTCTTTATATTCTACAGCAAGAAGCTCCCAGATGCCCATGATTGACTAGCATTGCTGTGATTGATAACAGTGAGAAATTATGTCATACCTCTCTCCCTGAATGCATGGCCAATTTTGCGCTCTTGTAATCCTGTGGAAAACAGATGACTGTGGTATCATCAAGATTAGAAATTGTGAAGAGAGAGTGAATGCTTTTCTGTTGCATGCTCTCATGGCATTTTGTTGATGCTCTCAGAGCAAGCATTCACATCAAAGGTGAGCTATAGTGTAACAGTCTTGTGAAAGTCTGGTTTTCAAGTATGGGTTTCCGTCTGCTATGCTGACCATAACAACACTTTGTAAAACTTGAAAGTTTGGTTCCCAGACCACCATTTTCATGAGGACTGGGGATTGTTTTTTTTTTTTTTTTTCAGTAGCACTACAACCTACAACCTGTATAAGGCATATGTTTTGAACTTTATATGGGCAGAATAAATGCACACTGATCTATTTATTCTGTTTTATTTGGTAAGCCTGCTATTAGGCATTTTATTCATTTTGTTAATTGTATGATATTCTAAATGTAATGACACATCAACTTTGTTTTATCAAATTATTTTTTACTTTGTAGACACAGCTGAGTTGTTTGAGTTGTTTTTACTTGCTTCTAGTAATAATTCAGACAGCTGTATTGAATTTACAGAATTAATATGTATTATCTATTTATTATTTGTTTCATTGTAGTTGGTTAATTTTATAAAATGGGCACTGAGAGCAAGTTTTAGAATGGTGTAACTTAGTCTAAATTAAAAACAATATCATTGCATCTGCATACTTAATATGTTGCATTGTTTGTTGTTTATCACATCCTTTAGGAACTCCATCTCCCAGACCCCCATGACAACTGCCACATCCTCTGCTCTGCCAAGTCACCAGTTTACTAATCACATTCACCTGCTCATCATTTAGTAAACAGGGAGGAGGAAAGCTAAGACTTGTTTCCTCAGAGACACATGAAATTAGACAACCCCATCTTTTCAAGCTGCTGCTCATCCTGCAAAACTGGGCAGTGCAACACATGGAAGAAAGCGATACCTGCTCTCTTCTGCATACATAAGTGCAAAGACACCCGTAATTGGTTAGTGTAATGGGTTGAGAAAGTATGTCATATCGCCAACCAGGAGACTGAAGTCAATATTGTTTTGCCTGGTTTCCAGCCATGGATGGCTGTTGGGATTCAAACTCAATGATAATGATACCCCGATGATTAGGTGAAAACCAATTTATTTAAATGTTGTCCTCAGCCAAACTAGCAATCCTACAAGTAATTGATATTTGAACCGCGAGAGAGTTTCAGAGAGTTGAAAAATACCTACAGATTATGTTGCACACTTAGAGGTATTAGAAGCAACCATGCCTATTTGAAACCCCTCATTTTAGAAATTCTGATTCAGTGACCTTAACTGTCTAAACTATATAGCTTGTGAAAATAAAGTCCAGTGACCCATAGTGTCACCACCAAACCAACCATTATTCTGCTGGGCATCTGAGACCATGCTAACGCAGTTAACCTTCCACATATGTTCCGTATTATTTGCCAAGTCTCTCTTCTCAGTAAAGCTGGACTGACCACTGTTTCTGAACCATGACCCTGGGCTTTGAACCTATTTTTGAAGTAAGGCCCTCGGAATCTAAACTCATTTTTGGAGAAGCTATCTATCTAAGTCATACCTAAAGCAGCAGCATCATAGAGATTTTTACTTCAGAGCTTGGGTTCAAGTCTGGACATGGAGGCAGATCAAGGTTTGTTAACCATCAATCTAGGAGGTGAGTTGACCTCAGTGTGTGGTGGAAAATGGGCAAGATGTGGGGAGAAGGATCAATGAAAATCCTGAAGTTATGATTGCCTGAAGCTCAGGGCTTACACAAACCGAGGCATATCTTTCTTTCAGCTGTCAAAAAGGCGTAGGCAAGTCATTGCTCTTGCTCTCTCTCACTTTTTCTCAGTTTGACAGACAGCTAGAAGGTCAGCCAGGTGAGGCAGCACAGGTGGAGGCTCACTGATGCATGAGCTCCTTAGAGAATGTGCATATTAACAAATCCTTTAGCATAAGATGCCAACACTAACACAGACTGGCAAAGACTGCTCCTGTTTATATAAATATATATCTATAAATGACAAGCTATACCCTGACTGAAATATTCACAAATAAAACCAAAGCAAAGTCATCCAAACTTAATTTTAATATCATATTTACTAAGCTTAACAGCTTGTGTCTAAGTGTTAATTAGTTGACATTTTGCATAGATTAAATATTTTACCTTTTTTAATTTTTTTAGTCATAAATGTAATCTACATGTGTTTGCATTTTTAATAACATACAGGTTTCACTTCATGTCTAGGTTTCATGATGGTTCTTTCAGATATTTCATGTGTTCACTGGACACAATCAGTGTGGCAAATAAGAAATTAAGACAGGAGGTACGCAAACAACAAAAAAGAAATCATTTATAGGTTATCACAAGGTTGAGAAAGAGAGATCAGCAGAGACCTCATGGATGAATTAATCATTTATGAGCTTCTGAGAACCCAAGAACATGACCTGAAAGACAGACGAGAAAAGACCTTGTGATAGGAAGAAACAGAATAAAAATTTCGATCAGATCCAGAGTCTTTCCTAAGGCAAAATCAACCGTAGAATCAACCGTAGCATATGTGTAATCCCACCACAATGTAACTAAGAGCTAGGTACAACTACAACTTTAACATTGTTGCAGGAAGGCTAATGGGCTAATAGATAAACAAATATAGCGTACACCTTAGCATGTCTTTGATTATAATATCAATTATAGCTTACAAAATAGTAGCCATTCTAAACAATCATATCTTATCTAAGTAAGACAGTATCACATTTAACTTTAGCCTAAGAGACCTAGCTGGTTAAAACCCACCTACCATTTAAAAGAAGACATCAATATAAGGTTTTTTTAGCATTCACGTAAAATTATTTTCTCTTTCCAAATTATTTACTTGGAATATTTTGGCCGATTTAGGGAATCATGTCAATAAACTGCAACGTCAATGGTAAAGGTAAAGGTAAATAAACAAAATGGTATGAAGAACCAGCACTGGGGCTGATTTATTTTTAGCTCATACATGTGATTACACAGTTATTATGCAGAATGCAACCCTGTGTAGATTTGATTGGGCTGATATTTTTCATCCCACTTCACTGACACAGCCATATCTTGACAATAGACTGAAACATTGTGCATTCAAAATACAAATGACCTAAACTGAACATATGGCATATTGATATATGTGTGTTGCTTGTTGCAACCAAAATGCAACCAAATGCATTAATGCTTTTCTTTTTACTATGTTTGGTATTTGGAGGAAACATGGCATGCCCCCAGTAGAAAACTATGCACAAGCAAATATAAATGTAGCTGTCTACTTGTCATTAAGTGTGTCTCATAACTTGCTAGACATCAATGATTGCCCATTGATTGCCCTTTTTATACAATGTACTGCACAATCCTTTTATTGTCAAGACATTAATAGATATTATATTTTAAGTCCTTATCATGACCAGCCATCATTGTTGTTAAAGTGCATAAGATGTTTACATATACTGTAGATATCTAACAATCCATTAATACACCACTTCCTTACACACTATTCTCCACCTCAACTGACAAAAACAAACTGTCTGTCTACTTTGTCTGCATGTTTGTCGAACTATCTCACAATTTCATGCTGAGATAGAACTATGACAGCAGGAGTTTACCGTCCCTCTTGTCACTCCTGGAATGACAAATCAGGTGAAATTCATTCAGACAGGGCTGTGAGAAAATGAAAAGAATTCAACCAAACTTGTCACATTTTCATGAAGCGCCAGATTAGAGTGCAGCTGCCTGCCGTGTTCTGTCTGGTCAGCTGCTTCCTACCTCACTGTGAAGACAGGTCTGTGGGAGAGACAGAGTCAGAGAGAGAGAGAGAGAGAGAGCTACCATGTCTCCTTCTAACAGCATAGTAGTACTTTATTTTCTCTGAATCTTTCACTGAAAAAAAGAGCTGCTAAAAATATTGACAGAAGAAGGGAATGGAAGAGAATAAAAGCAACATGACTAAGAATGAATAAGAGACTAATTAAAAGATTCACCAACTCTCATTAACAGAGAAAAACATTTAGACCAGGAGATTATTTTCAGTAGGGTCTTAAGCCATATTTGCTGAATTGAGCTGTTCTAGTTGTGTACCTGTTTTAAGGTAATATTATGAGTAAAATTGCGGGGACTGCGGGATTCTGTAAAAATAATCAAACAAAATAAAGAGAGACTTAGAATACGAGCTCCTCTCACGTGACCCAGTGCTGCTCTAATGAAATCCAGTATGCTGAATATTGTTCCAGAGCTCCTCACTGTGTAATTGCCGCTGTTTTGACAGGTGACAGTTGCATTTGTTGGACACGACGGACAGGCAATGGAGAGACGGAGCTCTAAAATAGCAGCAGCAGGAGCGGTGAGTGAAGCTTGGGGTGATATGTCGCTGCAGGGTGATATCTCGCCTTCTGCTTGCTTTTATTAGTCACTCTTCCTCTCTGTTAAACCAAAAATACAGCTGAACCCAACCTACAGCACATACTGTACACATACACACTTTGGAGAGAAACAGACCATTCACTGTTGATGAAAGAAATTTTTTTAAATACAAACTCACAGACAAAGAGGAAAAAGTGGGGGGAAAATTTGTTAAAGCAAAACCTAGATTTTATTGAATTTTTATAACTATAAACCTTACATAAAATGAGCAATTGTGCTATAGCCACTTGGGAATGTAGATTAGATTTGTGCTTTAAACCATTAATGTTAGATCCATAGCAACTTACTTGGACCAACATAGACTCCCAAGTTCCAAAATCTTACAGGATATAATAGACATGGGCTTTTGTACCATTTTTCCTTTTTAAATACCACTGCTATTAAGTGGATAATATTTGAATAATAATAAACTGAATTAGAATTTTTTTTTGTATTATTCATCCATTTGTGCTCTGTGTCTCTGTGTGGAAGGCGAGTCCACAACTGCTATTACTTTTCCATGTGCTTGTTGGGCTATGTTGGCACAAATGGTTAAGGTGCTTGGTTGTTGATGTGAAGGTCAAGGTTTAAGCCCATGCACTGCCAAGCTGCAAGGCCCTTAACCCTCTCTGACCCTATGCTTTGACTCCAAGTTCTTAACAAGCTGGGACCTATGAAAAAAAATACACTGCTCTGTCACGTATATGTGAAAAATAAAGGCTTCTTCTTCATATTTAGTAACCACGATCTGTTACATGGTGTATTCCAACATATGCTGGAGGTGGAAATACAACCTGGATAGCGCTCTAGGACATTTACAGAAGCTCTACACAGACTGTAACCCAAGTGCAAGATCCATGGACCGTGGATTAGTGAGTGGCCAATGCTTCATCTATTTGTCGCTTGCAGCCATGACTGTTTAAAAATTATGTTGTATTTTCATTCAATCATTCATCAGAAAAAAAAAAAATGTCCAGAATCTGTATCCTTGTAGAAAGCTGAAATACATTTACATTTTTTGAGCTGGAGAAAACAGCTACAGGTAACTGTGCCAACATTCTCAGAGATCTATGCAAATTGCAGCTTTCTATTGTAACTTCAGCATTACACTCTGAATTTAACCAACAACTTTGACTATATTTATGTTCATTTAGTAAGGTTGCTCATCCATAATAACTTACAAAAATGAGAGCCATTAATAGTACCTTCTGCTCCCTGCAGTATTACAACACACAGAAGTCATTTGGGGTTACTGCAGAGCTCCAATTAAGCCTAGAAAGAAACAGAGAAAAGGTTGCTGTGTAGTAAATTAGATTAGCTATTGTGAGATGGGGCAGAAAGAATATTCTTCAGTTGAAATACTGTACCTCTCAATGCTTTCAGCTGCAAACTCTATAACACCATTTGGTTTGTTAGCTGTTTAAAAAAAAAAAGAAATGCCTAGAGAAATTTCAAAACTGTCATTTCTCAGTACACTGAGAATCTATCTGATTATGCCCCCTGACATTTAAAACGGATCAGCGACATTAAGCAAATTTCAGAGGTCCTCACTTGGCTTCTGTGTCCAATAGACATTCATCATCCAAACTATTTTTCTCAGTCAAGGTCAGTCTGAATCAGTATCAGCACTGGTAGAAGTTATTTAAGGGATTTGGGGGAAATAAAGGGACAACGATATGATTTAACTGTAGTCCAAATAATATTGTGCATACACTGGGGTCCAAAAGTCTAAGAACACACTAAGGATTTATTTTTTTTTATTTGAAAATTGGAAATACATCGAAGGTGTTTGACCACAGAACCAATGGCAAAACACAGAACCCTAGGGCAGAGGGTTAAATCGGTTCTATTGAAAGCAATGTGGGAGAAAGTGTGTGGGGATGAAGTGAGATTTGGTGCTCCTGTTGAGGTCAGGATTCGGACTCGGGTTGGTGGTGTGAGGCTCAGGTGCTCGGTGGAGAACATAGGAATGTAAAAAATTGAGAAAACATGAGGGAAAAGGGGAAACAACAGGATTCCAGCCAAGCAAATTTGTGATATAGATAATGCTAAATACTTTGCATGTTCTCCCCGTGCCTCGGGGGTTCCAAAGACATGCATGGTAGGTTGATTGGCATCTCTGGAAAAATTGTCCGTAGTGTGTGATTGCGTGAGTGAATGAGAGTGTGTGTGCCCTGCGATGGGCTGGCACTCCGTCCAGGGTGTATCCTGCCTTGATGCCCGATGACGCCTGAGATAGGCTCAGGCTCCCTGTGACCCGAGGTAGTTTGGATAAGCGGTAGAAAATGAGTGAGTGAGTGAGAGTGAAAATTGTGGATTTATATGAAATGAATGCAAAAAAAAACTTTTTGTAAGAAAAGAAACTAGTACTCAGCCTTTTGTACACTACAGTACATGTGTTTACTGTGTTTGGTGTTTCAGTTTCTACAGTACATAGGGAAGGAATATTCTAATTATTCAAATTCCGAGAACACAAAATCTTAAACATTCTTAAATATATCTAGTTACCATAATAATAACATATTATTATATTATATTATATAACATATATAAAATTAGATTCTCTGTCAATGAATCAATTCTCTAAAGATTCAAGTTTCCTGAGGTACGCTAGTGTTCTTCCTTGCCTTTTTTCCTCGTCCTGTTGTTCCTTTTTCTCATCAGAGCAAACACAGCCCTTTGCAGGAACTAATTAGTTGAGAGTACGATGGACTTGTGCTTTCAGAACTTTCGTGGGAAAATATTCCATTGATTTTTTTTTTTCCTTTTTCACCGTAAGAATCAAAAGCAAGGCCCAATTCCGTGTGCACTCAGTCAGGGGATTAGAAACAGCAGGGGGAACAGAGGTAGGGTGCCCTACCAATCCTAACAGAAAACTCCAGACTCTGTGTTCTTCAGCATGATTGACCTTTTCCATCTGACATTGTTAGATGTTCCTAAGCTGCTCCACCTAGCAAGTGCTGTCCATTACAAACACAATCAATACAAAAACATTTGAATTGTTCACAGTGGAGCACGGATACACAACACTACACCAAAATAATAAGAAAAGGATGTTTTTGCAGTCCTTAAGCTATCATAAATCTATTATAGAAACCATAGCTATCATATAGTTTATAGTCTGTTCAAAACTGTTCATATCAATTGCAATCCAAACCCACCTTCATGGTTTCTGTGTTGCATTATCCACAGTAAACTCATGTTCCTTTACAGGTACTATAAAAGAAACTCTTATAGAAAGCCAGCCTGAATGACTTGTACACAATCTTTATAATTAATATATTATATAGTAAAGCTGACTTTTTAACTTTAAAATGTTGTAGTAGTGGGGATTAGACAGAGAGAGATAGAGAGAGAGAGAGAGAGAGAGAGAGAGAGAGAGAGAGAATGAGAGAGAGAGAGAGTTAGAGACAGATACAGAGCAAGCACAGTAACAAAACGACACATATAAGTCAGTAAGTAACATATACTTTTATATACATGTAAGTAACAGATACTATAAATGCACCATAAAATTATGTCCCAGAATATAAAAAGGGAAATCTGTATAATAAACGCACATAGGATTAATCTTTAAATGAGCTTATGTTCTTTCGAATTTCTCGGTATAAATCACTAATTACCCTTCACAGGGATACCACACAGTTTGGCTTCCCAGTGTAATTAACTGTAAAGAAAATAAACAGAGTTGGCTGAAATTCATTTGGCATTTGGTGTGTGAAAATGGTTTAAGGCACAAGTATGTGTACAGTATATGTATACAAGACATAGCGGTGCCCATTATTGTTTCTAATAAGTCAGCTCAGAAAAATATGTCAACAAAAATCTTTTAGTCAAAATGGAAGAAAGCAGTCTTTATGATAGCTGATGCAGATATATATATATATATATATATATATATATATATATATATATATATATATATATGTGTGTGTGTGTGTGTGTGTGTGTGTGTGTGTGTGTGTGTGTGTGTGTGTGTGTGTATTTATATCCATTGTCCACCATTATTCTGTTAAAGTTGTAATAGTTGATGGTATACATAATTAAAATGGAAATTTAGATTTCTGTAAATCTCTTAAAATATTTTGACTGGACCCTCTCAAGTGTTAACCCACATAAAGTATGATCTATATACTAAACTCTTTACAGTATATACTCTAAGGCAGGGGAGTCAAACTCAAATTTGGCCCGCGGTGTAATTATATTTGGCCCACGAGATCATATCAAATGTGCATTACAGCTGGCTAGCCACATGCTCCATTAATACTACAAATCCCAGAATGCCTTGCCACTGTATTGACGCATAGTCACGAACAGCAAACACCCCTCATTCTCTGTTGACAGTCGTTAACAACCATGCTACAGACACGTAGAGCTAACGTGTCTGTAACAAAAGAATATGACATAAGAAGACACTAGTCGAAAAGTTGGATTTTCATTGAATGAAATTATTATTTTTGGTTGTTTTGTTGTTGGTTTTGAAAAAGATCCACTTCAAAAAGGAACTTAAAATGATCCAGTGAGAGGCATAATTTATTTTATTTATTTAAATAAGAAATG